>NC_140180.1:57920544-58523044 GCF_963971535.1 Notolepis coatsorum
GATCTAAGGAAAGAGACAGAGAAACACCAACAGAGAATTGATTTGTATATTCCTCATTATGTAATTTGTGTACGTACAATCTTAAGTTCAATTGTAATTATTGATACTGAAATCACAATGATTAAACACGATTACTCATTGATTTGAGAACATCATATGAGGACGACTGAATTTGTTTCACCTTTCTTCTCGACCAAAGGCTGCCTTTCTGTCATCTTCTACAAGTTACCAAAGACGTTTCAAAATAACTGGAGAAACGCACCATGGCTGCCTCCTCCCTCTCAACACCAGCTGGAACTAATGGGTGGGGTTGGGGGGGGAGGGGCAGAGCGCACTGCAGTGAAGGAAGAGTGCGCTGCATTTACAACACGAGACAAAATGAGAGCAACACAACATGCTGCACAATAATCGTTTCATCTCGATTATCTTGTTTTCGAGATACGACAAAATCGTAATTGAAATTGATTAATTAATGAAGTTGATTAATCACCCAGCCCACCTATATAGGAAAGACTGTGTGGTACAGTGGGACCAGGGGCTCCAGACTCTAGTTGTAGCGGATGAGCACAGTTGTTACAGGAGCGATGGAGCCGAAGGTCACACATTGCTAGGGCACCAGAGCTCCCCAGACACCACAGAGTCTACTGGGAAGGCAAACTACAGGTGCACTGCCTGGGTCATACACACAACCCCAAGCAGAGCAAGCAGTTATTTTGTATTTAATATTTGAATCATCCCATTCTATGTTTGCAACATGACAACATGAGAGAGAAATGAAACAAAAAGTCCTGAAGTTTAAAATGGGTAATAGAAATCTTCTTTGAGGTACTCTGCATTTACATCAATGGTGGACAATCACAAAGCTGCCGAGAGGTTGCTTCGGTTCTTTTGAGTCCACAGTGCAACACACAAAGAGCACTCTTCTTCTGTGATCACAGGCAGCTAGGGCTGGGCGAGTAATCAAGTTTGAATAATTAAGTTACGATTTTGGCTTCCCATAATCATGAAAACAAGATAATTGAGATAAAACGATTATTCTGCAGCATGTTGTGTTGCTCTCGTTTTGTCTTGTGTTGTAAATGCAGCGCACCCTTCCTTCACAGCAGTGCACTCCACCCCTCCCCCAAAGCCCAAACAGTAGTTTCAGCTCGTGTTGAGAGGGAGGAGGGAGTGTTTCTCCAGTTATTTTGAAACGTCTTTGGTAACTTGTAGAAGATGACAGAAAGGCAGCCTTTGGTCGAGAAGAAAGGTCAAACTAAATCAGTCGTCCTCTATGATGTTCTCAAATCAATGAGTAATCGTGTTTAATAATCGTGATTTCAATTTCAATCAAAATACATTGTGATTATGATTTTTCTTCCATAATCGAGTAGGCTGCTGTAATGCAGATGTATTTTAGCCATTACCCTCCTGACTTTGGCAAAACCATACCACTGCCCTATAGCGCCTTGCATCGATTGAGCATGGACCACACATATTCCAGCAAGAAACCAAGGGAAATATATGAATCTCGAATCGAGTGGCTAAAAGCCGCCAACTAAGAAAATGCTGATCTAAGGACTGCCACATTACTGGGATGTTGCAAGCCAGCTAGTTGCCGTTAGTTAGTTGTGCTAATGATTAGGGGTGTAACAGTACACAGAAGCCACGGCTTGGTACGTACCTCGGTTTTGGGGTTACGGTTCAGTGCAAGTTTGGTACAACAGAAAAAAAGCTACAAAAATCCCAAATGTATAAGGCTAGGTTTCTTTTCATTTATTTTGAACATACAGTAGTACAAATTATACTTAGTTCAACCTAGGCCTGCCACAGTCGGTGATACCGGTGTTACTCTGTGTTCAGGCGTCCACCAAGTACATTACTTTCCCACCGCCCCCCACCGGTGCTTTTTAAGTTTCACCTTCACTTTTAGAGTAGATTTAACTTCACGGGAAGCAGAGGAAGATGTTACACAACAATGGTAGAGGATTCATATCTCGGATTTAAACACTGCAGTAGCTCGACTGGAGAGGAGCTCAGAGGACCAGACTAGACAAGCAAAAGTATGTTTGTATGTCTTTTTCTTTTGGCTGAGCTGTGAGTCGCGTGGAAGAAAGTTGGTGTGTGTGTGTGTGTGTACGTGTGTGTGCGTGTGTGTGTGTGTGTGTGTGTGTGTGTGTGTGTGTGTGTGTGTGTGTGTGTGTGTGTGTGTGTGTGTGTGTGTGTGTGTGTGTGTGTTTCCAGCGGTTAACATTATTGGGCGAACAAGAAAAATAATGAACATTTTCAGCCTATTGTAATGACCCTGCTGTGTTACAAACGTATCATTCATTCATGGTTTCATTCATAAAGGGGAGGTGAGGAACGTTTTATTTATCATCTGAATTTGGCAATACAAGCTTAATGTTAAGTATTCAACCCTTGTTCCACCTAGTGCCGTATAGTCCCCCCTGAGACGTATTCAACCCTAGTTCAACCAGGGGCGACAGTGGCTCAGGAGGTAGAGCAGTCGTCTGGCAATCTGGAGGTTCCCGGTTTGATTCCCGCTCCTCCCGGGCAGCGTGTCGATGTGTCCTTGAGCAAGACACTTAACCCCTAACTGATCCCGATGAGCAGATTGGCACCTTGCATGGTCACCTCTGCCGTGAATGTGTGAGTGAATGGGTAAAATGTGAGTAACAAATTGTAAAGTGCTTTGGATAAAAGCGCTATATAAAAAAGCAGCCATTTACCATTTAGTTCCACCTAGTGTCGTATAGTCCCACCTGAGACGTATTCAACCCTTGTTCCACCTATTGGAATAGCTAGCTAAACAAAACGGGAGTGGTTATCATTTATAGTATAGGGATAGTCCACATTTTTAAGAAGCCCTTCTGTTCTGTCCAAACCTAGAGGTCCTTGTTGTCCATCCAAAAAGTGCTTGCACCAGTAGTTTGGTTTTTGATGGAATGGATGTACTGCAGGGCAACAGTAGCTAAGGAGGTAGAGCGGTCGTCTGTCTGGTAATCAGAAGGTTTGCGGTTAGATTCCGGCTCCTCCTGGCAGCGTGTCGAAGTGTCCTTGAGCAAGACACTTAACCCCTAACTTCTCCCAATGAGCAGGTTGTCGTGTGTGAATGTGTGAGTGAATGGGTGAATGTGAGGCATAAGTTGGAAAGCGCTTTGGATAAAAGCACTATATAAATGCAGTCCATTTACCATTTACTGGAAGCAGAACATTTTCAATGGAGGCTTGAAAGCAGATGATTTTTCAAAGACATGCTTCATGCCTGCATTGACTGCCTCTAGTGTCACATGTTTTATATCACTGAAAGTACTCCTAGTTTGTAACTAATCAGATGAGCTTAAAAATGCCAATTAGCTGAGTGGAATTTACTCAGTCAACATTGCAAGCAGACAAAATAAATTAAAAGAAAAAAAGAAAAGTGCAAGGCACAACATGGCCATGCCAGCATAGAAGAATTTGGTAAATAAAACATTCCGGTTGACACACTAATGTTTTATTTATTCTACTGATTTTGCACTTTCCTCGTGTCTCATGGGCATTTTATCATTTGGCTGCTTACAATGTTGATGATACTTTAAGCTTTTGTACTAATTATACGTTGTTAGAGATAAGAGCATCTGCTAACTGCCTAAAGTCTAAATGTAAATGAGTTGGCTGCCTGCAATGTTGGTAATACATGTATTTAAGCTGTTGCGCAGACTGTAAATTTCCCTTGATAAGAGCATCTACTGACTGCCTGGAGCAGAAATGTAAATGTGGATCCCTTTACAGACCCACAGACAGCTCAATGAGTCTCTCTAGTGCCCTGACAAACAGTGTCTGAGTCTGAAAACTATAATACTAGTAGCCTACTCATATTGAGTAGGGCCATACCTGCTCAGAGCTATAACTATTGGTTTAATGCCATTGAAATTCCAGCAGACAACAGTTTGTTTTTAAATGAATGTATGGATAGTGTGTATACATTCCTACTGCATACTATTTTAATAGGATATTGTATTAACAACCTCTGTGATGCTGCATATATAGTATATACACAGCACATATATACTGTAGCAAGGTATCTCTGTTACCATGTAAATGGACGTCAGGTGCATTGGCAGCAGCTTTGTTTGGGTGACTACATGGCTGACATGCTTTGGCCAGACTAGATCTGATTTCAGAACCATGGACAGTTCTTCTGGAGTGGCATTACTCTCCAGTCTAGAAACGTCTACAGGTCTAACAGGAGTGAGTGACAGGAGTGACTCATCTTAATTAGTAGGCCTATACCCTATCATCAGTAGTAGGCCCTGGTACAGTTGTCAGGTCACTAGGCACAAAGTGGGCCAAAGCCATATAATACAATCATGAAATGTAATCAAGCTGATTCAAATGCGATTGTGTTTCGTCAATTAGCGCCACAGTATCCGTATTGCTTAATGAGGCACATAACACGTCTATATGCTACAATGTGAACGTGGTTTTAAGCAGCGGTACGTTCCTGATATCAACTCTGATTGCACACATGCTAATGACGCCACGCGTGTGCGCGCTCCCACGCATGCGCATAAATGTCCCCTCGCTTGAGCACAGACTAAAGACAGTGCCTAATTGCCTCTACGAATGGAATACATATCATTCACAAGTTAGGTGTGAATGTATCTGAGAACATATTTAACACACCTGACGACTGGCGCTATTGATATGCAAAGTAGCCCAGGTGGGCGAGTTGGCGAGTGCAGCGCATTCCTGTGTGCGTGCACGCGCTTTTGCTCAAATCTTTGGCTGCACGGAGTGCAATCTCGTCCCATGAGCAACGCATCACTGGTTTTAAGAGAGAGGGGGGGCTGGTTAGTTTTGTGATTTTAGTTTGTTTCGATTTTAGAATTCAGACAGCTGTGCGAAAGAGCTCTCTCAAATCACACACACACACACATGTGCATATAGTCTTCTTACTGCATAATAGTCGCGTGTATTTGCAAAAAGTAGCGCGTTAGTTAACCAAGGCGTGCTAAAAATCACGTGCTAAACACAGTGCATGTGACGCACGGAAACGCGCACTACCCCCCCCCCCCCCCCCCCCAGCCCCCACTGGCCTGCTGTCAACTGTGTTATCTAACGATGGCAACAATTAGCCTAAATCGTTCCAAAAATGTAAATGCTTTCAGAATTCAGACCATTAGCAGCGGCTACATTGCCTATATTATACATAAGCCACCCTATCCAAATTGGAGCAGCGCTGTGGTCCGATTAAGTCCAAAAGGTACGGTATAGCTAGATGTCATCCAAATGATACCCTGGCCCTGACAATGACATTATGTGGTGAAATAGACTTCCTATACACATATTTCTAATTTTGAAACATGAATTGAGCCCATATGTTACAACATTAGGAAAGGCTACCGCTTCTTACAGCGAGCCAACCCCATGTACCTCTACTGCTCTGTCCCGTTACGGGTCGGGTCACTCGGGTGGATCTGAAGGGATCTACTCACTTGCCACGGTGAGAACCAGGAGGGCGAGCGCTGCTTTCACCGGGGCTGCCATCGCCTCCTCCCTCCAGTGCGACCGACACACGGAAACTTGCAGGTGCGAAGGAGTTGCTCCGTCTTTTCGCGTCTTTTTTCTTCTTTTCTCCCTCGGTGTAAAACTAAAGAAGTAAAACTAAACGAAACGAGGCGCCACGCTGCACCCAGAGCTTGTTGTTGACAGCCAGGGTGGCTTACGGTGTCATTTCAAGCTGTTGAAATGAAATCCAAGGATGACAGCAATTCGTTTTCTGAAAGCTGAAGCTTTGGAGGCTGCGAGGCGCCTGGAGAGAGAGAGCGAGGGAGAGAGACTGCGGTCAAGTGAGCCGTCTTTTGCTTTTGCGTGGTCAAGTGAGCCGCTCTTGTTTTTCGAGTGCGCGATTAGTTCCAGGTTTACGGTAATGCATTAAAACAAGCCTGGGACGCTGTTGTAATGAACCGACGTGACTTTTGAACACAGTCTCACAAGTAGATCTTACAGAAATACTTAATATGACATTGAATGCGCATCGAATCAATAGGACGTTTAGTCTAATCAATAGGACGTTTCGTATGTGCAGTATTATTGAACATCGAATCAATAGGACGCGCAGTAAGTATATTCGATCACTAAACTAAAGCTACAGACAATTCCACAGAGGAACACTTCCGGTGAGGATTTCAAAGTAAAGGATGGCATGTGGTTCATTTCTATTATTTCATAAGTAGTTTATTACACTGCCATGTTTGTACTTAATACTTCTCAAGACTACTTGCACAAATAATATTAACTACTTTTACTGTGTACTTTGAGTAATTTGAGTTTCAAAGTCCTTTTTATAGAACAATGAGTATTTTCGACTAACTTTGATGTGGGATAAAAAAAGATTTTCCCATAAGCACTTTATGAAACTGCCATGGTTGTACTTAGTACCTCTTAGACTACTTGTACAAATTATATGAAATATTTTTACTGTGTACTTTTTGAGTAATTTGAGTTTCAAAGTCCTCAGAATCAGCATTTTCGACTAACTTTGATGTGGTATAAAAAAAGATTTTCCCATAAGCACTTTATGAAACTGCCATGGTTGTACTTAGTACCTCTTAGACTACGTGTACAAATTATATGAAATATTTTTACTGTGTACTTTTTGAGTAATTTCAGTTTTAAAGTCCTCAGAATCAGCATTTTCGACTAACTTTGATGTGGGATAAAAAAAGATTTTCCCATAAGCACCTTATGAAACTGCCATGGTTGTACTTAGTACCTCTTAGACTACATGTACAAATTATATGAAATATTTTTACTGTGTACTTTTTGAGTAATTTGAGTTTCAAAGTCCCCAGAATCAGCATTTTCGACTAACTTTGATGTGGGATAAAAAAAGATTTTCCCATAAGCACCTTATGAAACTGCCATGGTTGTACTTAGTACCTCTTAGACTACGTGTACAAATTATATGAAATATTTTTACTGTGTACTTTTTGAGTAATTTCAGTTTTAAAGTCCTCAGAATCAGCATTTTCGACTAACTTTGATGTGGGATAAAAAAAGATTTTCCCATAAGCACCTTATGAAACTGCCATGGTTGTACTTAGTACCTCTTAGACTACGTGTACAAATTATATGAAATATTTTTACTGTGTACTTTTTGAGTAATTTCAGTTTTAAAGTCCTCAGAATCAGCATTTTCGACTAACTTTGATGTGGGATAAAAAAAGATTTTCCCATAAGCACCTTATGAAACTGCCATGGTTGTACTTAGTACCTCTTAGACTACGTGTACAAATTATATGAAATATTTTTACTGTGTACTTTTTGAGTAATTTGAGTTTCAAAGTCCTCAGAATCAGCATTTTCGACTAACTTTGATGTTGGATAAAAACAATTCTTCCCATAAGCACTTTATGAAACTGCCATGGTTGTACTTAGTACCTCTTAGACTACCTGTACAAATTATATGAAATATTTTTACTGTGTACTTTTTGAGTAATTTCAGTTTTAAAGTCCTCAGAATCAGCATTTTCGACTAACTTTGATGTGGGATAAAAAAAGATTTTCCCATAAGCACCTTATGAAACTGCCATGGTTGTACTTAGTACCTCTTAGACTACCTGTACAAATTATATGAAATATTTTTACTGTGTACTTTTTGAGTAATTTCAGTTTCAAAGTCCCCAGAATCAGCATTTTCGACTAACTTTGATGTGGGATAAAAAAAGATTTTCCCATAAGCACCTTATGAAACTGCCATGGTTGTACTTAGTACCTCTTAGACTACCTGTACAAATTATATGAAATATTTTTACTGTGTACTTTTTGAGTAATTTCAGTTTCAAAGTCCCCAGAATCAGCATTTTCGACTAACTTTGATGTGGGATAAAAAAAGATTATCCCATAAGCACCTTATGAAACTGCCATGGTTGTACTTAGTACCTCTTAGACTACTTGTACAAATTATATGAAATATTTTTACTGTGTACTTTTTGAGTAATTTCAGTTTTAAAGTCCTCAGAATCAGCATTTTCGACTAACTTTGATGTGGGATAAAAAAAGATTTTCCCATAAGCACCTTATGAAACTGCCATGGTTGTACTTAGTACCTCTTAGACTACGTGTACAAATTATATGAAATATTTTTACTGTGTACTTTTTGAGTAATTTGAGTTTCAAAGTCCTCAGAATCAGCATTTTCGACTAACTTTGATGTTGGATAAAAACAATTCTTCCCATAAGCACTTTATGAAACTGCCATGGTTGTACTTAGTACCTCTTAGACTACCTGTACAAATTATATGAAATATTTTTACTGTGTACTTTTTGAGTAATTTCAGTTTTAAAGTCCTCAGAATCAGCATTTTCGACTAACTTTGATGTGGGATAAAAAAAGATTTTCCCATAAGCACCTTATGAAACTGCCATGGTTGTACTTAGTACCTCTTAGACTACTTGTACAAATTATATGAAATATTTTTACTGTGTACTTTTTGAGTAATTTCAGTTTTAAAGTCCTCAGAATCAGCATTTTCGACTAACTTTGATGTGGGATAAAAAAAGATTTTCCCATAAGCACCTTATGAAACTGCCATGGTTGTACTTAGTACCTCTTAGACTACGTGTACAAATTATATGAAATATTTTTACTGTGTACTTTTTGAGTAATTTGAGTTTCAAAGTCCTCAGAATCAGCATTTTCGACTAACTTTGATGTTGGATAAAAACAATTCTTCCCATAAGCACTTTATGAAACTGCCATGGTTGTACTTAGTACCTCTTAGACTACCTGTACAAATTATATGAAATATTTTTACTGTGTACTTTTTGAGTAATTTCAGTTTTAAAGTCCTCAGAATCAGCATTTTCGACTAACTTTGATGTGGGATAAAAAAAGATTTTCCCATAAGCACCTTATGAAACTGCCATGGTTGTACTTAGTACCTCTTAGACTACGTGTACAAATTATATGAAATATTTTTACTGTGTACTTTTTGAGTAATTTGAGTTTCAAAGTCCCCAGAATCAGCATTTTCGACTAACTTTGATGTGGGATAAAAAAAGATTTTCCCATAAGCACCTTATGAAACTGCCATGGTTGTACTTAGTACCTCTTAGACTACTTGCACAAATTATATGAAATATTTTTACTGTGTACTTTTTGAGTAATTTCAGTTTTAAAGTCCCCAGAATCAGCATTTTCGACTAACTTTGATGTGGGATAAAAAAAGATTTTCCCATAAGCACCTTATGAAACTGCCATGGTTGTACTTAGTACCTCTTAGACTACTTGTACAAATTATATGAAATATTTTTACTGTGTACTTTTTGAGTAATTTCAGTTTTAAAGTCCTCAGAATCAGCATTTTCGACTAACTTTGATGTGGGATAAAAAAAGATTTTCCCATAAGCACCTTATGAAACTGCCATGGTTGTACTTAGTACCTCTTAGACTACGTGTACAAATTATATGAAATATTTTTACTGTGTACTTTTTGAGTAATTTCAGTTTTAAAGTCCCCAGAATCAGCATTTTCGACTAACTTTGATGTGGGATAAAAAAAGATTTTCCCATAAGCACCTTATGAAACTGCCATGGTTGTACTTAGTACCTCTTAGACTACCTGTACAAATTATATGAAATATTTTTACTGTGTACTTTTTGAGTAATTTCAGTTTCAAAGTCCCCAGAATCAGCATTTTCGACTAACTTTGATGTGGGATAAAAAAAGATTTTCCCATAAGCACCTTATGAAACTGCCATGGTTGTACTTAGTACCTCTTAGACTACCTGTACAAATTATATGAAATATTTTTACTGTGTACTTTTTGAGTAATTTCAGTTTCAAAGTCCCCAGAATCAGCATTTTCGACTAACTTTGATGTGGGATAAAAAAAGATTTTCCCATAAGCACCTTATGAAACTGCCATGGTTGTACTTAGTACCTCTTAGACTACTTGTACAAATTATATGAAATATTTTTACTGTGTACTTTTTGAGTAATTTCAGTTTTAAAGTCCTCAGAATCAGCATTTTCGACTAACTTTGATGTGGGATAAAAAAAGATTTTCCCATAAGCACCTTATGAGACTGCCATGGTTGTACTTAGTACCTCTTAGACTACGTGTACAAATTATATGAAATATTTTTACTGTGTACTTTTTGAGTAATTTGAGTTTCAAAGTCCTCAGAATCAGCATTTTCGACTAACTTTGATGTTGGATAAAAACAATTCTTCCCATAAGCACTTTATGAAACTGCCATGGTTGTACTTAGTACCTCTTAGACTACCTGTACAAATTATATGAAATATTTTTACTGTGTACTTTTTGAGTAATTTCAGTTTTAAAGTCCTCAGAATCAGCATTTTCGACTAACTTTGATGTGGGATAAAAAAAGATTTTCCCATAAGCACCTTATGAAACTGCCATGGTTGTACTTAGTACCTCTTAGACTACCTGTACAAATTATATGAAATATTTTTACTGTGTACTTTTTGAGTAATTTCAGTTTCAAAGTCCCCAGAATCAGCATTTTCGACTAACTTTGATGTGGGATAAAAAAAGATTTTCCCATAAGCACCTTATGAAACTGCCATGGTTGTACTTAGTACCTCTTAGACTACCTGTACAAATTATATGAAATATTTTTACTGTGTACTTTTTGAGTAATTTCAGTTTCAAAGTCCCCAGAATCAGCATTTTCGACTAACTTTGATGTGGGATAAAAAAAGATTTTCCCATAAGCACCTTATGAAACTGCCATGGTTGTACTTAGTACCTCTTAGACTACTTGTACAAATTATATGAAATATTTTTACTGTGTACTTTTTGAGTAATTTCAGTTTTAAAGTCCTCAGAATCAGCATTTTCGACTAACTTTGATGTGGGATAAAAAAAGATTTTCCCATAAGCACCTTATGAAACTGCCATGGTTGTACTTAGTACCTCTTAGACTACGTGTACAAATTATATGAAATATTTTTACTGTGTACTTTTTGAGTAATTTGAGTTTCAAAGTCCTCAGAATCAGCATTTTCGACTAACTTTGATGTTGGATAAAAACAATTCTTCCCATAAGCACTTTATGAAACTGCCATGGTTGTACTTAGTACCTCTTAGACTACCTGTACAAATTATATGAAATATTTTTACTGTGTACTTTTTGAGTAATTTCAGTTTTAAAGTCCTCAGAATCAGCATTTTCGACTAACTTTGATGTGGGATAAAAAAAGATTTTCCCATAAGCACCTTATGAAACTGCCATGGTTGTACTTAGTACCTCTTAGACTACGTGTACAAATTATATGAAATATTTTTACTGTGTACTTTTTGAGTAATTTGAGTTTCAAAGTCCCCAGAATCAGCATTTTCGACTAACTTTGATGTGGTATAAAAAAAGATTTTCCCATAAGCACTTTATGAAACTTCCATGGTTGTACTTAGTACCTCTTAGACTACTTGTACAAATTATATGAAATATTTTTACTGTGTACTTTTTGAGTAATTTCAGTTTTAAAGTCCTCAGAATCAGCATTTTCGACTAACTTTGATGTGGGATAAAAAAAGATTTTCCCATAAGCACCTTATGAAACTGCCATGGTTGTACTTAGTACCTCTTAGACTACATGTACAAATTATATGAAATATTTTTACTGTGTACTTTTTGAGTAATTTCAGTTTTAAAGTCCCCAGAATCAGCATTTTCGACTAACTTTGATGTGGGATAAAAAAAGATTTTCCCATAAGCACCTTATGAAACTGCCATGGTTGTACTTAGTACCTCTTAGACTACTTGTACAAATTATATGAAATATTTTTACTGTGTACTTTTTGAGTAATTTCAGTTTTAAAGTCCTCAGAATCAGCATTTTCGACTAACTTTGATGTGGGATAAAAAAAGATTTTCCCATAAGCACCTTATGAAACTGCCATGGTTGTACTTAGTACCTCTTAGACTACGTGTACAAATTATATGAAATATTTTTACTGTGTACTTTTTGAGTAATTTGAGTTTCAAAGTCCCCAGAATCAGCATTTTCGACTAACTTTGATGTGGGATAAAAAAAGATTTTCCCATAAGCACCTTATGAAACTGCCATGGTTGTACTTAGTACCTCTTAGACTACTTGCACAAATTATATGAAATATTTTTACTGTGTACTTTTTGAGTAACTTCAGTTTTAAAGTCCCCAGAATCAGCATTTTCGACTAACTTTGATGTGGGATAAAAAAAGATTTTCCCATAAGCACCTTATGAAACTGCCATGGTTGGACTTAGTACCTCTTAGACTACCTGTACAAATTATATGAAATATTTTTACTGTGTACTTTTTGAGTAATTTGAGTTTCAAAGTCCCCAGAATCAGCATTTTCGACTAACTTTGATGTGGGATAAAAAAAGATTTTCCCATAAGCACCTTATGAAACTGCCATGGTTGTACTTAGTACCTCTTAGACTACTTGCACAAATTATATGAAATATTTTTACTGTGTACTTTTTGAGTAATTTCAGTTTTAAAGTCCCCAGAATCAGCATTTTCGACTAACTTTGATGTGGGATAAAAAAAGATTTTCCCATAAGCACCTTATGAAACTGCCATGGTTGTACTTAGTACCTCTTAGACTACGTGTACAAATTATATGAAATATTTTTACTGTGTACTTTTTGAGTAATTTGAGTTTCAAAGTCCCCAGAATCAGCATTTTCGACTAACTTTGATGTGGGATAAAAAAAGATTTTCCCATAAGCACCTTATGAAACTGCCATGGTTGTACTTAGTACCTCTTAGACTACTTGCACAAATTATATGAAATATTTTTACTGTGTACTTTTTGAGTAATTTCAGTTTTAAAGTCCCCAGAATCAGCATTTTCGACTAACTTTGATGTGGGATAAAAAAAGATTTTCCCATAAGCACCTTATGAAACTGCCATGGTTGTACTTAGTACCTCTTAGACTACTTGTACAAATTATATGAAATATTTTTACTGTGTACTTTTTGAGTAATTTCAGTTTTAAAGTCCTCAGAATCAGCATTTTCGACTAACTTTGATGTGGGATAAAAAAAGATTTTCCCATAAGCACCTTATGAAACTGCCATGGTTGTACTTAGTACCTCTTAGACTACCTGTACAAATTATATGAAATATTTTTACTGTGTACTTTTTGAGTAATTTGAGTTTCAAAGTCCCCAGAATCAGCATTTTCGACTAACTTTGATGTGGGATAAAAAAAGATTTTCCCATAAGCACCTTATGAAACTGCCATGGTTGTACTTAGTACCTCTTAGACTACTTGCACAAATTATATGAAATATTTTTACTGTGTACTTTTTGAGTAATTTCAGTTTTAAAGTCCCCAGAATCAGCATTTTCGACTAACTTTGATGTGGGATAAAAAAAGATTTTCCCATAAGCACCTTATGAAACTGCCATGGTTGGACTTAGTACCTCTTAGACTACCTGTACAAATTATATGAAATATTTTTACTGTGTACTTTTTGAGTAATTTCAGTTTCAAAGTCCCCAGAATCAGCATTTTCGACTAACTTTGATGTGGGATAAAAAAAGATTTTCCCATAAGCACCTTATGAAACTGCCATGGTTGTACTTAGTACCTCTTAGACTACCTGTACAAATTATATGAAATATTTTTACTGTGTACTTTTTGAGTAATTTCAGTTTTAAAGTCCCCAGAATCAGCATTTTCGACTAACTTTGATGTGGGATAAAAAAAGATTTTCCCATAAGCACCTTATGAAACTGCCATGGTTGTACTTAGTACCTCTTAGACTACTTGTACAAATTATATGAAATATTTTTACTGTGTACTTTTTGAGTAATTTCAGTTTTAAAGTCCTCAGAATCAGCATTTTCGACTAACTTTGATGTGGGATAAAAAAAGATTTTCCCATAAGCACCTTATGAAACTGCCATGGTTGTACTTAGTACCTCTTAGACTACTTGTACAAATTATATGAAATATTTTTACTGTGTACTTTTTGAGTAATTTCAGTTTTAAAGTCCCCAGAATCAGCATTTTCGACTAACTTTGATGTGGGATAAAAAAAGATTTTCCCATAAGCACCTTATGAAACTGCCATGGTTGTACTTAGTACCTCTTAGACTACCTGTACAAATTATATGAAATATTTTTACTGTGTACTTTTTGAGTAATTTCAGTTTCAAAGTCCCCAGAATCAGCATTTTCGACTAACTTTGATGTGGGATAAAAAAAGATTTTCCCATAAGCACCTTATGAAACTGCCATGGTTGTACTTAGTACCTCTTAGACTACTTGTACAAATTATATGAAATATTTTTACTGTGTACTTTTTGAGTAATTTCAGTTTCAAAGTCCTCAGAATCAGCATTTTCGACTAACTTTGATGTGGGATAAAAAAAGAATTTCCCATAAGCAGTTTATGAAACTGCCATGGTTGTACTTAGTTGCTGAGGAATGTCTGACCATGTATCTACATGAGTCCTTACGAAGTTCCGTATCTGTAGATAGCGGAAAAAATTTGTTGACAGTAAATCATGTTTGTCCCTTAGTTGCTCGAATGATAGAAACTGGCCCCCTTGGTACAAGTCCTTCAAGCACCCTATACCCTTCACCTTCCACTGTGCAAACCCTTGATCCATAGTGGATGGCTTAAAGGCATGGTTATTACCGATTGGAGTGTCTGTATACATATTTGGAGCTTTCAAGTATGTTTTAATCTGTTTCTATACCTTCAAGGAGCTATGTACTATAAAATTCCCTTCATATAGTGATTTGTTTATCTTGACAGGGCTATTCAAAAGGGCTAGGAGAGAGGTTCCCTGACAAGCTGCTTGCTCCATTGAGAGCCATGCAGGAGTAACCTCCTCCATGCCCTCCGTAAGGTTAGCACTTCTCCAGAAAGCCATATTGTTTAAATGTGCAGACCAGTAGTAACATCTGAAGTCTGGAAGACCAAAGCCACCCTCATTTTTTGTTTTACATAAATGTTTTTTGCTAATTCGCTTCTCGGAAGAACCACCATTTTAATAGCGTTTACTCTCCCAACCAGTGACAGTCTTCCGAAAATCTATATTCTGTTTCAACAGTTTTATTTTTAATTTCCAATTCTCTTCAAGTAAAAGTTCAGGTTTTTTAGTAACGGTCACTCCTAGGTAAGTAAATCTATCTTTGGTAATCTTAAAAGGGACAGAGTTCAATGAGGAGCTATCCTTATTTAATTGTACTGGCATTAATTCACTTTTATCCCAATTAATTTGAAAACCTGAAAGAGAGCCAAAATAATTAAACAATTCCATAATTGGAGGAAGGGACTCCTGTGGGTTAGATACGTATAACAAAATGTCGTCTGCATACATTTTCTTGTAATTTTAATTATGTATATTTTTGGGGCCCCCTTTGGCTGTGGGTCTGGTGGCCGTGGGCTCTGACTGCCGGGGGCCGTGGTTGGGGGTCTCTGCGGGTCGAGGCATTAAAGTGGTGTGATGCTTTGGCCCGCGTGGGCGCCGGACTCCGGGTCCTCCGGGTTTGGGGTTCGCGGCTGCCGGGCCTGGGGATGGAGGGGGCTCAGGAAGCCCTTTTTTATTTTATTTTTTTATAGTAAATGTTTTATTTTCCTTATACTTTGTGACAGCTTATTTGAACTGGATATGTATGCAAATGTATAATCTGTCTAATTTATTGTCTAATCATTGTTGGGTTAGTTTATGTTTTTGGATGTCTTTTACGTATTATTGTTATTATTGTGTTGTGAGTTGTGATGTTTCATGTTTGAAAAATGGAAAATAAAAAAAATTTGATCACAAAAAAAGGTGTGTATTTATGACCATAGAAGCACAAGAAAAATATGAATGCATACATACTGTAAATGTTACAGTATGTAATGTTAGTCTATGCATTAATATTTTTTGTAACTTATCCTAGGTTATGGGACAGTCCACAGAAAAACTGACTAATGCTGTCTCTCTGCCACTCCCCTGAAATGCTATTATATATATTGAATATAAAGTGTTGTCAACATATAACTGTAATGTGGGCTGATTAATACAATTATGCTTGAGTGTTTAACAACTGCCGTGATATGGCTAATGTAAAAGAATATGTCATCAGTATAAAGTAATATAATGTAAATATTAAAGTAGCAGACATATAAATGATATAACGCAACAGTGATCAATACCAAAACAATTGCTGTAACAGTAGTAGTTCTGCTGTTCTGTCCCGCTGAAATCAAGTCGACAGCGCTCAGTGCAAAAACAAATTGGAACTAAGGGAGCTACGTGAACCACGTGATCGCCTGGTGGCGAGATCAAAGTGTGTCGCAACTCTATCTTCAACAGCTCTGGTTTGTACTTAATACTTTAGACTACTTGCTCAAATAATATGAACTACTTTTACTTTTTCAGTAATCCAATGGCAAAGTCACTACTAGATAATGTAATATTTCCACCATGTTTGACTGCTGGTTTGATACACTTTTATCATTCTTTCCTTTTCATCTCCTTACACATATAATCTGTTAATGCCATAAATAATATGAACAATTTTTACAGTGTACTTTGAGTAATTTGAGTTTCAAAGTCCCCTCAAGAATTAGCATTTTTGTCAACTTTAACCCTTTAATAGTCTGCTAAACCACTTGGAATAGCAAATTTTTAGTCACTATCTCTCATTGAAAAATGTGTTTAACTTAACTGAGTCTTAGTGAGCCATCTTGGTTCACATATGCTATGCCAAAAAGAATCCACTAGATGGCGCTCTGCTTTTTGACAGTAGCCGTCTCACTCAGTGTGCTACACTCTTCAGATCTTCAGTGTGCGATGCTAAGCCCTCCACGTGCACTCTAAAAATTTATTTATGACTTTTTTCAATGGTCTAGTTCTATTTTCTCTGACACAGTAACATCCATTTACATTCTGACACTTCTGCAGCCATCCCACTGCTGTCACCTTTCTTTTGATACCAGGATTATCTATATGGCCCTTGTGATGGGGAGATATTCTATATTTTGTGGGCATGTCATTTCGAGCAGGCAATCTGAAAAATTGGCCTGAAATGGCCTCTAAAAGTCACAAAATAATCACCCAGACCATTTTACATAGGTCCCCCCGTTTTTTTAACCTACATAAATCCTCCCCCTCTTCACGTGACTCTAGTGTTTTATTGTGATAGACACCTATCTTTCCCACCAATCAGCAAGTGCATGGTCACAGAACCCGCCTATTCACCTCAGGTAGGCACGCATTATCACCATGTTGTGAGCCATTTTGGCAGTGATGACTTCGAAGTAGCGTTCATTTGTTTCCAGCAATATTTCTTCACTGTGCAATTTGAAATCCACGATGAATCGTCAAGGGTAAGTATATCAGTCCCCTACCAAAGTTAACAGACTACTTACTGTGTTACTTTGGAAATATAACTACTTCTATAAATTGAAAAGAAGTTACTTAATTAAGCTTCATATATAGTGAATCCAATTGTTTGGCTTGTTATTTCAGGTGTTATGTTTTGTATATATAGAAATTGATTTGGCCCATATGTTTTTATAAGACGTGAAAAGGAGTTAGTTTTGGCATGATATATATAGAATCATACAAACGATTTGACGTTAATCTTACAAAGTCGACTGTAACTCGCTTAATTATAAACCTATTTTTATATACGTGAAAAACTGAACAAATAACCGAATGTCATGAAAATAGATTTCTTCAATAACAGAAATTGAGCTCTCCAATGGCGCACACGCAATCATTGAAGAGAACAGGACACGCACTCGCTTATAAACCTATGCAGGGGTATAATATATCAATGCATAAGTTATGCATTGTCTCTGTAATTATTATTGTACACTATTGCTATACAGATTCCATATAGCACTTTATCTCATAACTTTGCAAAGTATAAGTTAGACATTGTGCAGTTTCAATAAGCACGTGTCCCAAACTCGCAAAGAGCCCCCCCCCCCCCCCCATCTTCTACAAACGTCCCACTCCCCTGCAGAGAAAGCCGAGCAAACAAGCAATTAATTCAGACAGACTATGTGGCCTGCAAATCAAATGTCACCTGTAAATAATGTGTGATAAACAATAAGCCAGCAGCCAGCCTATTTTAACTTACTGTTTAACTCTAGGTATATGGGCCATATTTATGTTTAAATAGTCTTAAAACAATACATTGTATCTGTTAGTTTAAAACTATTTGTTAATGTGGCTATTTATTTTATGTTTGATCGATTGCTTGAAAATTATTAACATTGCAGGATGGGTACACAGTAGTAATGCATTGTCTCTGTAATTATTATTGTACACTATTGCTATACAGATTCCATATAGCACTTTATCTCATAACTTTGCAAAGTATAAGTTAGACATTGTGCAGTTTCAATAAGCACATGTCCCAAACTCGCAAAGAGCCCCCCCCCCCCCCTATCTTCTAGAAACGTCCCTCTCCCCTGCAGAGAAAGCCGAGCAAACAAGCAATTAATTCAGACAGACTGTGGCCTGCAAATCAAATGTCACCTGTAAATAATGTGTGATAAACAATAAGCCAGCAGCCAGCCTATTTTAACTTACTGTTTAACTCTAGGTATATGGGCCATATTTATGTTTAAATAGTCTTAAAACAATACATTGTATCTGTTAGTTTAAAACTATTTGTTAATGTGGCTATTTATTTTATGTTTGATCGATTGCTTGAAAACTATTAACATTGCAGGATGGGTACACAGTAGTAATGCATTGTCTCTGTAATTATTATTGTACACTATTGCTATACAGATTCCATATAGCACTTTATCTCATAACTTTGCAAAGTATAGTTAGACATTGTGCAGTTTCAATAAGCACGTGTCCCAAACTCGCAAAGAGCCCCCCCCCCTCCCCCCAACATCGCCAACTTCGAGAAACTTTCCACCCCCCTGCAGAGAAAGCCCTGAGCAGGGTGGGCAATTAACTTTTACAAGGGGCCACATGAGAAACCTGAACTGTTTGGAGGGCCGAACCAATGATAACTTGAACTTAATTCTGCTCAATATTCATTATCTAACCCTAACCCTAATACACTTACCAGTAAAGGATGTACTATTTCAAGTATAATGTTGCTATTTAAAATAAATACTTTTATTATTCGTGTGTGTGTGTGTGTGTGGGGGGGGGGGTTAGCCAGCAGCCAGCATTTTAACTTAATGTTTAACTCTAGGTAAGATGGGTCTTAAAACAATACATTTTATCTGTTAGTTTACAGATTCCATATAGCACTTTATCTCATAACTTCTCATAATTATTAGACATTGTGCATTTTCAGTAAGCACGTGTTGCAAATAGCCCCCCCCCCCCCCCCCCCCCCCCATCTTCTCAAAACTTTCCACTCACTGCCCTGCAGAGAAAGCCCTATAGACTGTCGTGCGCATGCTCTGAAGTGGAATGTGCCTTCCTCCGCTTGCGCTGAAGTAGGAGTGGGCGTGACCATAGATATCTATATATATCTATGGGCGTGACAGCCGCGCTGTGATGGCCGCCACCCAATGGCTGAATTGGAGTATTGCACTGTGATCGGAAATAACATAGCCAGCCAAACAATTGGATTCACTATATGAAATAGCTTAAGTAACTTCTTTTCAATTTATAGAAGTTGCTAGGAATTTAAATTCAGTTACTGAATTATATAAATATATTTATATATATATATTTATTATACATATATTGTGTTTTAGTATTGTATTATATGATTGCATTGTAACAACTGTGATTGCATTGTAACAACTGTGTTGTTATTCAAAATATATAACATACAATACTACATAGGCCTACAATGTAGTGAGTCAAGTGTTTGAGGCCAAGTTCAGTGCAGTCATATGTAAAAAGAAAATAATTGCGCTCGAGATCTTTATATCTTTTCTAAAGTCTTCTTGATTTTTATACATCATGATATGTATCATTTTTGTAACTTTGAGTATTTCTTTTCTTTACAGATCGTTTACTTTTTCAACTTTTGGGAGGGTAAGTATTACTTCTTTTTGCACATGTATTGATAGCTTAGAGAAATCTTTAAATAAAACAAACAATTTACAGTTCTGTATCATAGTTGGTTCCGCTCGGCGTCACTCATGCACTGTCCTCGCACACGTGCACGCGCACTGAATAAAGACCACAATGTACCTTTATATCCCAATATTTGTCTGACCACACCCCTATCAGCTCACCTACATAAGCAGGTGTGTGGTCACCTGCTCTCCTCCTTCCCAAGCTTTCACCACAAGGTGAGATCAAGGGCTGCAGCGGCGTCGGACGCCGAGCGTCACCACTATTAACAGAACTCGGTTATAGTCATAACCTAACGTTTTCCTCCTTGTTTGAATAGTCCAGAGAATTGGTAAAAAGTGCAACAGACATTCTGTCATGCATCCAGAGGCTGCAAGACAAGACAAAAGGGCCCCTGGCAGAAGAAAGCGCGTTTCCAAAAGAGGGTTTCTGGGGAATTGTCTGCAAGGACTTAGGTATCGCCAACGTCAAAAATAATAGGATTAGAATAAAACATGCCTATCAACTTCAACAGGTAATCATAAAATATATATTTTTTATGGTTATTCCATTATTTTGATTTTTGTTTGCTTTCGTAATATTTTTTAATCTCTTTAAAAATGTATGAAATGTACTGTGATTATAATTGAAGAAAATATGCAATGCTCTATGATATCAGCATTATCTATTGCTCTTAACCTGTTTTGCTTATGGGGTGTGGGAATACAGGCGCAAGCGGAAGTTGACAAACCAGACACGTCGACTGAGTTGGACTCAGCCAGCTCTGGACCCAATTCTGCAGAAGACATGCCAGATGTGAGTCCTGACCAAATACCAAATTACACTGTCTCAGACTCGGCCAGCTCTGGACCCAATTTAGCAGAAGACATGACAGATGTGAGTCCTGACAAAATACCAAATTACACTGTCTCAGACTCGGCCAGCTCTGGACCCAATTCTGCAGAAGACATGACAGATGTGAGTCCTGACAAAATACCAAATTACACTGTCTCAGACTCGGCCAGCTCTGGACCCAATTTAGCAGAAGACATGACAGATGTGAGTCCTGACAAAATACCAAATTACACTGTCTCAGACTCGGCCAGCTCTGGACCCAATTCTGCAGAAGACATGACAGATGTGAGTCCTGACAAAATACCAAATTACACTGTCTCAGACTCGGCCAGCTCTGGACCCAATTTAGCAGAAGACATGCCAGATGTGAGTCCTGACAAAATACCAAATTACACTGTCTCAGACTCGGCCAGCTCTGGACCCAATTCTGCAGAAGACATGACAGATGTGAGTCCTGACAAAATACCAAATTACACTGTCTCAGACTCGGCCAGCTCTGGACCCAATTTAGCAGAAGACATGCCAGATGTGAGTCCTGACAAAATACCAAATTACACTGTCTCAGACTCAGCCAGCTGTGGACCCAATTCTGCAGAAGACATGCCAGATGTGAGTCCTGACAAAATACCAAATTACACTGTCTCAGACTCGGCCAGCTCTGGACCCAATTCTGCAGAAGACATGACAGATGTGAGTCCTGACAAAATACCAAATTACACTGTCTCAGACTCGGCCAGCTCTGGACCCAATTTAGCAGAAGACATGCCAGATGTGAGTCCTGACAAAATACCAAATTACACTGTCTCAGACTCGGCCAGCTCTGGACCCAATTCTGCAGAAGACATGACAGATGTGAGTCCTGACAAAATACCAAATTACACTGTCTCAGACTCAGCCAGCTGTGGACCCCTGCTTTCATCACCAAATTACAATGAATCATCATCTGTGGATGACAGCCAAGAGGTAAACTTAGATTATTTAAAAAAAGAGCTTTGGAAGTACGTCAGTTTAAGTGGGTTAGAATGAATTGTTAAAAAGTTAAATAGCTATAAATTTTTACATCTAAATGTTAGATTCCCAGCTTTCAAATGTGTTAAACATTTATATTTTTTAACAACAACTATTTTGGGAGTATTGTGAATGACATTTGCTATGTCCTTTTACAGAAAAAAAAATTGTATCATTACATTGTATGATGCAATTTGCAATATGCAGTTCAAGTTTGGATTTGGCAATTGAATATACTTGAATGCATATTCATGCATACCAGCTTCTAATCTACCTTTCTTACAACTTGCGTTTGCAGAATACCAGCACATCATCTACAAAGGACGAAGAGAAGCCGAAATACTTCACCTGCAAATTGCCTGAGCAAGCCTGTTTTTTTTTCATTCCACACAAGGAATGGAGAAAACTCAGAAACAGCCAACAAAAACGGCAGTTCAAAAATTTGCATTGGACAAATGTGATTGCAAAAGGCATCCGAAGTGTCCATCCATACTGTAGTTTTGGTTTCAAAAGGCACAGTGTGAAAATGATAGGCTCAATTACAAAAACGCCACTGTTTGCCTGCACTGGGTACTGCCGTTTTGATGACTGTCAGGTTGAAGTTACTGTCAAAGTGGAAAGTGAGTCGTCCCTCAGGGCTGTTGTCTGCTTCCAGGGGGGCATTGTGCGGCACAGCCTTCAACAGCTGAAAAGGAGGCCAGTTAGAGCTGAAGGAAGGCAGCAGATAGCAGACACTCTTAGCTCTAAACTCCCAAGAAGTGTATATCTACAAAACTTGAACAAGTTGGAGGAGACTGTTCTGCAATCTGGTTGCAGAGATGAGGTGCCGACAACTGGAGTCTTAAAGACTTTATCTTGGGGTGAAAGGGAAAAGCAGAGGAGGCACAAAAATGAGATGGTGAGTCTGCAACTTATGTCTGAGGATGTGCAAGACAAAGATGACCAGTGGATTCAGAAGGTAATCCTGCAGCCAAAAGGTGTCATGCTTTGGTCTAAGAGAACAATAAAGCTATTCCATGAGAGATCAAAGGAGGACATTGTCTACCTAGATGCCACAGGTAGCATTGTTAAAAAGGCAAAAGGGGAGAGCACACCTTTTTACATATATGAACTTGTGGTCAGAAATCCAGTAAAAGGATGCTCCCCTGTCCCTGTTGCCACATATGTTACCTGTGAACACACCACAGCATCGATAACCTACTTCCTTGGCTCTTTCATCACAGACTGTGTCAAACAACATGGGCCAAAAATTCGCAGAAGACCAGTTATGCTCCTTTGTGATGGCTCTGTAGTTTTGATGCAGGCAATGGCGCATAATCTATGTGGCCTTAGTCTCAACGAACTGCTATCACAATATTATCAAATTGTGACGGGACAAGGAAAGGAGCATGCACTTGCACTTCCTATCCTACATAGATGCCTGAGCCATGTCATGAAAAACGCAAAGGACCTCTGCAAAAAACAGTGAGTGATGTCTTCAACTGAATATGATTTAGTTATATTTTAGTTTAGAGTATAGTGGCATTGTAATAATATTAATTCTGTAAATTCTTCCTCACAGTGCCCCGAAACACTATCATCTGTGCATGCATGTCTTCGGGCTGATGACCCAGACTACTACTCTAAAAGGACTGGATCAAGTAGTAGTTAGTGCCACCGTGCTGCTGGCAAGTCCATGCAGTGGGGAAAATGTTGAGAAACATTTTAAAGACCTTCAGACGCTTTTGACAGCAGTTGTGCAGCCAGTCATTGATGACTCAGGCATTGCTGAGGAAGACTTTGTGGTAGGTAATCCTTTGTAGAATTGTAAAATAAAATTGAATAATGGATTAGTTGTCAACTATTAAATTAATCGCCAACTATTTAAAAAATCTGTTTTAGTATATTATCTAAAAGTTAATATTCTCTGATTCCAGCTTCTTAAATGTGAATATTCTATGCTATATTTACTCCTTTATGACAGTACATTGAATAGCTTTGAGTTGTGGACAAAACAAGACATTTGAGTATGTCATGTTGGACTTTGGGAAACACTGATTTTCTGAGATTTTATAGACCAAGCAACTAATCCATTAATCAAGAAAATTGTTGACACATTAATTGACAATGAAAATAATTGTTATTTGCAGCCCTAATGTTTGTGTTTTTCTGGGTGCTTTGAGTATTTCCCTTTTGTGAGTTATGCCTAAATAGGTATAAGCGTATGGACTTTTTTCCTTTGTAGAAATGTTCAGCAGATATGAATTTGTTGTAACTGCAGTCCAATACACAATTACACAAAGAATTACAATATTGTAAGTAACATCTGGTTTAGTACTAAAAAATGCACCAAAATACAAAACAATTACATGAATGTGATTATGTGTCTTACAGAATGATTTGGGCCCAACACCGTTTGACTACCACTTTAAGGATGTCATCCAGCAGGCACCATTGGATGAAGTTGGAGAGCCAAATGAGTACTTGTGCCCAAACTTTATCCCCAAGCTGCTCAAGTACTTTCTGCCTCAGGCTGCTCTGTGGTCAAGACTACTACTTGGTTAGTTAGCTTCCTCTTCTTCATGTATGTTTTAATTTTAAGCTTGTTTTACCCATTATTAAAGTTAGATGCTTCTATGGCAGGTGACCTCGGACGTCATGGAAGGACGCCCTTTTATGAAAAACTGTCAAAGAGGTTCAAGAGAGTTGCCCAGAAATCAACACAGGTAAACTTGAACAAAAAAACATAATTACAGCCAACCACAACTTTATGACATGGCTGATATCCATACAGTTGTAGGCACAATAATTCACCAAAGAGCTGTTATTTAACAGAATTACACTAAAGACAACATGACCCAGGGGATTATGGAGAAGAGCCAGTGGGATCTTAAAAAGATTCGCTTTCAGCAGAAGAGGCTCACAAGACTGGATGACTTTGTGCACACATACAAGGTGATGCACAACGCACTGTTGAGAGAATACAAAGACACTCTGAAGACAAAGAACAAGGTATGATATTTTGGCAAAGTCTTTACTTATTGTAATTGCCTTTCTCTGTCATCGCTGTCCTTGTTTGAGGGATCATAATGTGATCAAACTAATTACTTTGATCAAAGTTTTATATTTTCAGTTCTGTCACGTTGAACATGTTTTTGCAGAAATTGACACTACATATGAGTAACATAGTAGCTGATGTGAAAGTATATATTCATTTATTTGCATAGCAGAATTACTTTAAATTAGTTGTAGCTGATTGACTCCCACAACTGATCTGTTGTTAAAATGTAACAATGAAAAAGCATCTGTTATGTCTGTTTCATATACATTATCCATTTTTACAATTATATGCATGGACTGAACATATTAAAATAACTTTTTGTTAATGCAAATTACATCCCATTAGTACAGGTCAGAATAACTTGCAGGACTAAGACATAACCTCAGGTTTAAGCACCAAATATATTATTGAAAACATCAACTAACCATAGGTGATGAAATTGCCATCACATAGTTGTCTAGTTTTGCCACATATCCACTAATCTGTGCCAATTTATACAGAATGCAATTGAAAATGTTGTGGAAATATTGTCTTCCATTTATAGTAACTACACCTATTGCTCTCTTGTTTATTATAATTAAGACCCACAGGGTAGATGTGGAACGGTGGAAACAGAGGAAACAGAGGAGGAGAGGTGTATATGTTACACCAATCACAAAGCCTTTTGATTTCAAGAAATCTAAAGCAAAGAAGGTAAAGGAAAAGTTACTTCATTGATCACCATTTTTTACAAGTGATGCTATGTGTTTATATAATACAGAGATAATATAAAATGTTGACGTCAAGTACATTTGGGATTATCAGGTTATGAAGAAGATTCTCAACCCATCTCTGTCCACGTCCAACCTCAAAGAGGCACAGGACAGCATTCCACAGCACACACCATCTCAGGTTAGTGCCTAACATTTTGCTGCATTTATTTTTAAATGTCCTTCAATTGTAAAGGATGACAGAATGGCTTTTTTCATTCTACTAGAAAGAACAAAGAATTAGAGTTCTTCTTTAAGAAGATCTCATGATGATCTTATGAAATTTTGTTGATGTATCTTGTAACTTTTCCATTTGTAACATTTCTTGGCTCCAACTTTTGTGTTTACCATGACATGCTATCCCTCCCATCTCATTCTGAGGAACATGGACAAATAGTCAAATAGCTAATGTACATGTTTTATAATGGGGTGGTGTTTGTATTTCATGGAATTATCTGTATTACATTGTTCACAGCTCAAGTCCCCCCACCAGTCAACATCAGTCATCACTGATGCACATGAACAGAATCCCTCTCCAGAACATGTGACATCACAGGTCAATTTTCTTAAAGCATTATAAAACCTGTACTGTGGATACAAAATATATATATTTTAGGAATAATGTATTTTTACATGTAAAGAGACTCATTTTGGCCGGCCTTACGGCTGCCAAAAAGCTGATTGCTTCACGCTGGATACAACCAGATAAGTTATGTCCGAAGGTATGGATTCTCACCTATCTTGATGTGTTATATCTGGAGATATCCACTGCACGAGTTTTCGGGGTTAACGAAGCAAATATTGCTATCTGGTTGGCAGCGGTTACAAAGCTTAAAGAGCGCATATAACGAGTGCGGCTACGTGGCATAGTGGGCAAGGCGCTCGCCACGAAATGCTGGAGACGCTGGGCTCGTCAGTTCGAGCCCAGCGCTCCACATTTGCTTTCAGTTTAGCTGGTCGTCCGTACTAATACACATTATTAGGGGGTGGGAAACTGATGGGTGGGGATCGGGCGTTGTGGACAGCGACTCCTACAGGTCGGTTGGTGCGCCTGCGCAGTAGAATCAGGAAGTGTCGGGGGCAGCGTGAGCCTCCCACGCGTTACTCCTCGCCACTGAGAGATCGAGCTGCGCAGGTGAAAAGATGCGACTGCTGTTACCTCAAGTACCGGAGGGGACTTGTGCTATGTATGACTTAGTCCACATTGCAGCCGGCTTGTGGGAGGCAAGAAACAGCGTTCGTGACAGGGGAGGGTGAATTGGATGATACGAAAATTGGGATGGGAGAAAAATATAGAAAATAGGAGAAAAAGTGGATAAAAAAAAAGAGCGCATATAACGTTCAATTGCTAGATAATCTATTGTATATAATGTATTTAACTCACGTTGAGGTCCGGGGGTGAGTGGGGGGGGGGGGGGGGGGGGGGGGGCAGACCGAGCGAGTGCCATTGTCCACTTGTGTTTTTTTGTTTTTTGTTTTTTTTTTATTATTATTGTTATTATTATTATTTTTTTTCTCTTCTCTTGTAATTTTAATTATGTATATTTTCGGGACCCCCCTTTGGCTGTGGGTCTGGTGGCCGTGGGCTCTGACTGGGGGGGGGGGGGGGTCGTGGTTGGGGGTCTCTGCGGGTTGAAGCATTAAAGTGGCGTGGTGCTTTGGCCCGTGGGGGCGCCAGACTCCGGGTCCTTCATGGTTGGGGTTCGCGGCTGCCGGGCCTGGGGATGGAGGGGGCTCAGGAAGCCTTATACTTTGTGACAGCTTATTTGAACTGGATATGTATGCAAATGTATATTCTGTCTAATTTATTGTCTAATCATTTTGGTTAGTTTATGTTTTGGATGTCTTTTACGTATTATTGTTATTATTGTGTTGTGAGTTGTGATGTTTCATGTTTGAAAAATGGAAAATAAAAAAAATTTGATCACAAGAAAAAAAGGAATAATGTATTTTTTAGATTAATAACATTAATGCAGGGATGATACTACAATTCGACTGCATCATTTTTAATATACTGACATTGTACTTACAGTAGATGCTATTCTGCCTTTATGTGTACAGTGTGATACAGACGGAGCCGACTTGTCCAGTGTCAGTGTAGTGGAAGATGCACCACCCCTGCTGTTTTCAAGAGAAAATGTGAATCTGGATTCATCAGAAGAAGAGATACTTGTATCACCCAAACTATCTCAAGACAAAGAAGAGCAGGTAAGAATCATTCTCATAATTGATAACATAATTTACAAAATTGCATTTAGATATTGACTTGCAACAAAGATGTCATTGGCTAATTGGTCATTTTATTTTATTTTTCTTACATGGACTTTAAGTATATGTTCAGTGATAAAATACATGAGGATAGACAGTATTACATATACATTTTTCTATGTATTCTGAATCACTTTGTTTACTGGTCATAACTTAATATGTCTGTTTTAGAATATACAATTTTACAGTTAATATGTTTAAACTTAAATTTTCCCTTTTATCTGAATATTAATTATGTAGAGTTTTGGATAATTTATCATAAATATAGTAAGACTGATTTTTTTTAACTTAACAAGTTGTTAATTTGTTTCTGCAGCTGACATCAATGTGGAAAAGGAAGACCACTGAAGTTGTATAGTTGCTGTGCTCCCCTCCCATTCTAGAGGGGACAATTTCTTGATCCACCACAGTGAGCTACGCACTCTGAGACCTCACAAGTGGCTAACGGGCGAGGTATTTTGTGGTTAAAACAATATTACCCACAGTAAAAAAAAAAAAATTAGTATGTAATTGTATTATATATTTTATTAGCGTTTAATCCGCTGTATTTTTTTTCTGTCTTCATCTCAATTGTTGGATTTAGGTTATTGAGGGCCTATTCCACCTGTATGCCAACCAGTTCAACACTGGAAACACAATTTATATACTGAATCATTACACAGCAGGTATTATACTTTTTGGACCACGAACCCAGCTCAATCGGCACGGCTTGCGAAAGGTAATGTGTGTTTTCATGCCTTTTACTTATCCACACCTTGTAGAGCCAAATTTGTCTGTGAAATGGCTTACTTGCATGTGTACATTTTGTGTTATAGTACTTTGGGTTTTCTATTTTGTAATTTAATATACAAATTGAAACACCATGATTTATTTTTAATAAAATAAGGCATCATATTCCTAAGAGAACTTAAAAGTATTTGTATTGCTGTTATAGATCAACTTTAATGATTATCAAGCTGTGATCGCCTTTGTAAATGTTGACGAAACACACTGGAAGTTGCTGGTTAGTGATTGTTTTCATTCAGAAATCCCTTTCATTTAAATATGTATATAATGTTCGATGCTGTTTTGAAATAACATCACTTTTTTTTAGTACGTATTTCCTGCCATAGGATCAGTATTTTTGGTGGATCCAGCGGCAAATACCAAAGAGCAAGCAGACTCGGAAAATGCTGCGAAAAGAGTACGGTAAGTCAGCAAATTAGATATTAAGTGATCTTAGAATTATATTTTGTGTTTAAGTAAACATGTATAAGTATGTTAACAGAAGTTCCCAAACCCACACCACTGAAGCATTTATTTTGTGCTCGGTGGTCTCAGCTGTTTTTTAAATGATATTTCCTTATCCCGCCCTTAGTATCTGTGTACACAATTCTAAATGAAGTAGCTCAGTAAGCAAGGTAACCTACAATATTTTCCAGTGTCCATATTGTTCGAATGGAGTGTTTTTATTTTACACAATATTTAAAGATTTGTATTCTACATGTGTCTGTTGGGAGTTACATTAGAGACTATTCCACAATGTGTTTTACAAAGGGATTACTTCAAGATGAGGAGGACCTGCTATGGCAAGGAGGACTGGGGGACTGTCAAATGGAGAGGAGCAACCATGAACCATCCAGTTCAACGTGATGGCAGTAGCTGTGGGGTCATAGTTACCATGGTAACATCGTTTTTTACTTTAACTATATGTAATATTTATGCTTCTGCTACATATATATATATTCTTATATTTATTTCAGTCGCTTGATTATTATACAAGTTTAAAGAATAAAATAGTCAATGATGTTAAAAGATAAGTCATTCATTTCTAAATTATCAATTTTCAGTTTATTTTTTAGGGGAAAAGTGATGAGGGCTGGTTGTTGACACAGCAGTTTGTCATGTACATTCTTCAAGTTGTGTTAATTACCTCATTACAAGTATTAGTTATTAATAGTTTGATCCTTTTTATTGAAATATCAATTCAATTTATTAATTTTATTGGCAAAAACGATGTAGCGCAGAATAGATGACAAGTGTGATTGTGTGTGTTGGTGTGTAGATGGCAAGAGCAGTGATGGAGGCCTTTCCTGCATTACCAGTTATATTTCGTATGGCATCGCTCCCGCTCTGAGCCTTACGAGATACTCTATATCGCCTGTGATACCTAATGTATCTCCCACGAACAAAAACACATGCACCCCACCTGTATGGGGCCCCGCCCCTTATGGTGGCACCACCCATATAATCATGACTCTGGTCATGACACACCCTTCCTCTATTTTCGTCCCAGCGCACTGGATGCTTTGCACCATGCGAGCTAGCGGAATGTAAAAGATTAAGGAAGATTAATAATGTTGGAAGCTTACCGGAGGTTGCTGGCCCCTGGCATCTTCGACGCATGTTTTCGGCGACACGACGGGCCTGTGATGTTCCTCGTTGATGACTGCACATCGAGGTTCAGCTGTACAAGGCTGGCTGTCGGGCCAGCTTGTACTCAGGTAGGCCCTGTGTCTTCAGGCATGGGTATTAGTGTTAGTAATGCTGGTTTGTGTTGTTAACACAACCTTGTTGTGTGTTGGCGCCAGGGGCAAGATGGTTTGGTGAACGTTCTCTGCAGGGAACGGTTTCCAAGCTGTCTTGGGCGTGCTGCTAAAACATCTAAAGCTATGCTAACATGCTATCGCTACTGCCGCATGCTATCACTACTGCTAATTGCTATGCTGTTTTAATGTCTCCGCCGTGAGATGTTGTCACTCTCCCGCCTCTTGCCCGGTTCATCAATGAAGGTCAGTCGGTAGCTGTTGTGGGGTTTTGAGTTCTATTTACCTTTTTCGGGTAAATGGGTTGACAACGGGGTAGGTCGTGGCTAGGTTCTAGCCAGGTATTACCTTGTGTTCCGGCGGGGTTTGTTGAACGGTGTTCCCATCTGGGTTGGCGTCGGGTAGTGGGGCTATGGGTCCAGCCGACATGGTAAACATGTTGCGTGTCTGTGCACAGGCAATTGTTGTCTTGGGTTCCACATTGCCTGGCGTTAGGCTGCAGTAGTATAAGGGCAGGGCCGCTTGGGAGAAGTGTGAGGCCCTGTGCGTTTTTAGACGCGAGGCCCCCCATCTCCTGGGGCGGCCCTGTGTAGGGGGCTATTGTTTCATTTTGTCACTCTGCTATGAGAAGGTCTGTCTTGCTACAGCTTTCTCTCCTCTCAAACCATTCATACTGACGGTCAATCGGTATACTGGGGGAGTAGTGCGGGGGGGGGGGCTTTGTTTACCTTTTTTGGTAAATGGGCTAAACTAGGGCTGGTGTTCTGTTGTGAATATTTTGAATGAAGACGGGTCTGGTCCGTCTCCCCTTAAACTTTGTGTGTATGGGTTTGCTCATTCTACAGTTTTTGTGGTTTAGCTCTTTTTATTCATTTAACCTTTTCATGGTCCACACCACAGTGGAGGGTGCTGTTTGCAATCACCACTGGTGCTCCATGTTAACGTCAGTCCTTTGTTTTTGATATATTGAAACAATGCCCCGCCCGGCCGACACCATGGGTCGGCCTGGCGAGATGGTGTCTGGTGGAGGGGCCTTGAGGGCCGGCCGACGTCGACACATCGCGCACGGTGTTGGTAAACCACTCCGTCGAGGATGTTGACGTTATTAGCTTTGACCCAGCCGCAAGCTATAACCGCTCAGGGTTCCCCTCTCCGCAGGGGATTTTGGTCTTCTGCTGGAGCGCGGGCGGTATTGTCCTAGGCCCTACACCGCCTCACACCGCGCAGCCAGAAGAAGAGAGAGCACGGCCTCGTCAGCGGCGATGACGGGGCCCTCGACAGGCGGCCATGTTTCCCCCGCCAGTGGTGCCCTGGTTGGAGAATCGACAGGGTATCGCGAGGCCGACAGTCTTGGCGGCCGAGGGATCGGCCATTTTGGGTGATTTCGGTGTTGGTAAACCACTCCGTCGTCATTTTGCCGCGAGCAGCCCGCTCCCCGTTCAATCCTCTCTCTGGTATCCCCAGAGGCGGGGCTCTGAGCATTCTCCTTTGGCTGCGGGCCGCGAACCTTCATTGAAGCGTATGCGGCCCCATTCTTCGCTTCTCATGGAGACAGGGGCTGACACCCAGTTGATGGCTGAGCCTGGGTCTGTCCGTGAGAATGTTGTGCTGTCAAGCGGCTCCCACACCTTGAACTGTGTTGGTTGAGCCTGGTGTTACGTCTGTCAACTTAAGTGTTGTCAGCAGGGGGGCTCGAAACCTTTTGAGGCACACAGTGCGGGCTTCCCCGGCCTCGCCTTCGCCAGGCCAGGTATCATGTTGGTGCTCCCACTCCTGGAATATTGGCAAGTGGTCGCAGCTCACATGGTTTGGGGTGGTAGTGATATCACTGCAGGGCTACGGTGTGTAGGAACCCATGGGGGCCTTACACCTTGCATGTCCGGCTGCGGAACAACTCCTTCAGCATGTTCTGGAGGGGTGTTCAGTGGGGGGGCTTTTTTGATCGGAAGCCCCCCGTATCAGACAGGCCCTTTTCTGTCGGGGTTCCCCCTTGGGTGCGATTGCCTCGTGGGTGGTGTCAGGGTCAGGTGTTCCGACACGGAACGCGCTCCTCGCACGATTCCAGGGTTGTCTTCGCACAGCGGGGGGGACCGGGCCAACTATCTACAGTTCCTGGCGGACCTGCGCCACGTGACGGCGGGTGCGTTGGGAGTGTCGTCACATATGACTACGGCAGTACCATATGTCGAGGTAGATGGAGAGAATGGTGAGGCGGGGACTTGTGTTTACACAACCCCACCCGTTTTCAGGTTTGGTACAGACCCTGTTGTCGGGGTCTCCAGCAGGGACAGCTCTGGTCGACGAGATCCAATCTCTGTGGACGAAGCAAGCCATCGTCGTGGCGTTCTCCTCCCGGTGTTCTCTGCCCGAGAAGTCGGGAGGGAGGGGTGTAAGACCCAGGCTGGACCTGTCCCATGGGAAGGTTCAGCATTTTTTGGATCGTCTCCTACCTGTTGAACACTGTCAGGTGGGGGTCTGGTTCTCCTCCATAGACCTGTAGGATGCGTATGCGCATCCCCGATCTTCCATCCTAGGGCTTACCTACGCTTCCTTTGCAGGGTTAGCGTATGAGTACCAGAGGCTGCCGTTCGGTTTTCTCTGGCTCCCCGCATCTTCACCAAGTGCGTGGAGGCCGCACTGGGGCCTCTGCGTCATCCGGGGTTACGGAGTGTTCTGCCCTGATGACGTTCTGGTCCTTCGCGGTCAAGGTGGATCGTCAGGTCTCGTACCAGGCAGGTCTCTACCAGCCTGGGGTTGCTGTAGACTGGATGTAGAGTGTTCCTCTTCCCAGTCAACGGTTGGAGGGCTATGGGCATCCATCTCGGAGCGTGTTGTCAACACGCTCGGGAGGTTCCGTCCTAGGACGGTTACGGCGCTGTCTCACGTCGCGTTTTCACCGACGCCTCCCTCGCTGGTGATGCGTCGGGCCAACGCAGTAGGGGGCAGCTGGCAAACCATGCTGCCCGGTCTGCGCTACGTTCAATGTGTTGGTGTTGAAAGCGGTCCTTCTGGTCCACAAATGGTGTTGATCAGGACGGACGTTACGACGTCAGTGTCGTGTATCGACAGACAGGGAGGAGTACGCTCCCCCTGTCTGCACCAGGCGGCGGGCGGCTGGCTATGGGCGTCCTCCATCTGCGCGGCCTAAGGGCTCCCCACATCCCCGGCAGGGAGAATGTGGGTGCAGGTGTACTGTCGCGGGGCGGCCCTCATCCTGACGGGTGAGGATTGCGTCTGGACATGGCCAGGCAGGTCTGGGACCGATGCCGTGCCGCCAGGGATTCTTCCCCATACATCTGTTAGGTCAGTTGTTGGGACGGGTACGTTGAGGGGTGCAGGTTCTTGATCCTGATGGTGTTACCATCTGGAATGCGCATGCTCCCTCCACTGTCGCGCTTACGGCGTTAAGCCGGTGCAACACTCCTTGGCTCCGACTTGGGATCTTCAATTGGTCCTCGGTCGGTTGTCCTTGGCCCCGTTTGAGCCGCTCGAGCGGGCGCCGTTGGGACAGCTGTCCTTCAGGACCGCGTTCCTTCTGGCTGTCACTTCCGCTAAACGCGTAGGTGAGCTCTGTGCTCTCTCGGTACGTCCAGAGTGCCTGTCTTTTCGGACCGATTGCGGTGTCACTCTGCGACCTAATCCTGCTTTCGTGCCTGAGAATATCCGGAGTTCCTTCCGCTCCCGGGATATTGTGGTTCAGGCGTTTCGTCCTCCTCCTCACACTGGTGAGTTGGATGCGGGCCTTCACCTGTCATGTCCAGTCCGTGCTTGGGGATTTACCTCAGCCGTACTCAGGATTTCAGGGTTACCGGCCAGCTTTTTGTCTGTTACGGTGGGGCTCGTGCTGGTAAGGCACTGTCGGAGCAGCGCCTGTCCCATTGGTTGTGCGAGGGTGTTACCCTCTGCTACACGCTGGCTGGGCAGGATCCCCCTGGGGGCGTCAGGGCGCACTCCACTCGTGGGGTGGCTGCCTCTGCCGCTCTCCTGGGTGGGGCCTCGGTGGAGGACATCTGTGCTGCAGCTTCATGGTCCTCGCCGGGCCCCTTTGTAAGGTTTTACCTCATGGACATGACCGGGGGTTCTGTCTCCCAGGCGGTTCTGGGGTCTGTGGCCTTTCCTGCTTCCCGTCCTTTGGTCGGGTAGCGGGAGTGTATGGGTATGGGCCGCAGTGTGTTGAGTCACACGTGGTTCCGCCTGTACGGTGTGTTCGAGGGGTTCTGGCTCCCTCTTGTTCGCATTCAGGTGGAGTTGACTGCGCCCCCCCTTCGTTAGGAAGGATGGGGTGACAGGGCTCCCCGCACCCCTTGATGTGGGCTTACGGGTCCTCAGGGGGTACATCTGTCGGGTCTCGCACCCGCTCTTCCCCATTATCTCGTAAGGCTCAGAGCGGGAGCGATGCCATACGAAATATAACGATAGGTTATGTAGATAACCTAGTTATATTAGTATAGGCTAAGCTCCCGCTCTGCGCGCCCTGAGTTCCCTCTTGAGGGATCTTTTCCTGGGACGGGTTTTTGGCGAGGAAGGGTGTGTCATGACCAGAGTCATGATTATATGGGTGGTGCCACCATAAGGGGCGGGGCCCCATACAGGTGGGGTGCATGTGTTTTTGTTCGTGGGAGATACATTAGGTATCACAGGCGATATAGAGTATCTCGTAAGGCTCAGAGCGGGAGCTTAGCCTATACTAATATAACTAGGTTATCTACATAACCTATCGTTATGTCCTTTGGGACATCCAAAAAGGAGATGGCTTGTGAGAGGAGAAAGTGTGCACTTTCAATACTCAATGGTTCAGGTTTGTAAGTCATTTGTCCTGCTTTATGTTATGGTTCTTAGTTAGTTGTTATGGAAATAATTATCTTCTATTAATCCAATGCAATCAAACAAATCTACAATAACTACAGCCTGTAAAATTGCCTTTGAGTCCACACACTACAGCATTTATAGCCTACAGCATCATAGATTTTAAGCACAGGGCCCAAACCAAATATCCCATACATATCTCACTTGAACCCATAACTTATATTAATTTTACTTATATTGAGACATTAACAGTTGAAGAATAACTTTTTTTCCTGCTGCAATAAGGAATGTTGACACTTAACCTGTCACGGTTTGTATCAGGAGAGCAGGGAAGAGGAAACGAATACAGATTGTTCCAGGCATCCAGGAACAGTTTATAGGTGGTTTATTGAAAAAAATAACAGAAGATTGATTGATTGATTGAAAAGTTTATTAACAGATTGCAGAATGGGTACAGTACAGCTCAATACATACAGGGGTGTTAAGGGGATGCAGACCAAAGAAATACTTTCGTCTTGTTTACATCAGGGTCCCCCATTTTCAATTCATCATAACATATATGACATACATGACATACAGATAGACAGTACTGCTACATCTATACATTTATGACATATCAGATTTGCAAATACAGTACTGTTGTGATACAAAAAGTGTCCAGAAAAAGAGTATATACATTTGACGTAGAAACTGTACATTGGAGGAGGTTGGGTGGGGTCGGGTGGGTGGGTGGGGGTTGTACATTGGAGGGGGGGGGGGGGGGTTGGGGTAGGGGGACACACACACTGTACAATGTACATTGGAATACTGACAAAGCCATACTTGGTAATTTGCTGTACAACTGGGTTAAGACATTTGTAGGGGCCAGTTTCGAATTGCAGTCTCCCATAGGTGTTCTTTGAGAGTGTTGCTTACAGGCAGAGTGGCAGGAGGCATGGGTGAAATATGGAACACAAAACAGGGCTTAGAGTGAAACAGTGACAAATATTAATTCCTGCATTTTTTTATTTGTTGCATACAGGTCATTGCCTAGTAATGTTTCGAATATTACGGATTGTTTATGTATGTCTGCTTATATGTTGTTCTGTTCTGTTAACTGTATACATATACAGTATGTCTAAATAACATATTTTCTTTTCCTGCAGTGTTTCAAATGGAGGACAACTGTGCAATGTGCTCTGCCTCAAAGCCCCCAGGATCTGGGCCTCCCACTACAGATTGGGTGAGTGTTTGTCGTAGTGTATAGTGTGTCTAATCAATTCTAATCAAATTCTATTTATGATATTAGATGTATTTACAAAACTGTTGAGTCACTGGGTCTATCCAGATCAGGCGGTCCAGTGAAAATGCTGCAGGGCCATGCTTCGATTTCTACTTTTCGGCGCATGGCGAATAATGTTTTTACGCCAACCTCGTGCGTCAGCCCTGCTGCAGCCCACACACATTAACTCTATTCAAAATGACTGTGTAACCGATATAAATTGATTTACTAACAAAACAGTCAAGACAACTTCTCTCAGATAAATGGTAATGTATATACATTGTTTACACATATAATGAACAGAGAGAATATAAAATGTGATGAGTAGTGGAATAGGGATACTGACAATTCTAATCATGTCTAATAGCAACATATTAAATTAAAGTGTAACTTCACCCCAGGTTTGAGCCTAAGTCCACCCACATGATGACAATAGCCTCAATGCAGCGTTGACAAAGCTACATTAGCTTGGAAAATAGCAATATGGGGCACTGAATTAGCACACCCCGCGGTTCCTCCACCTCACTCTACGCCGCTGGGAGACTGATGGTACATGTCCACCAGATCAGGCCTGGAAACCAAATTATACCTTGAGGCAACACAAATTGACCACTTGGAGAGAGGTTTGTGTGTGTTATCTGCTGGTGTCCTCTTTCACACACCAACATCCTGTAAGTCACTATTAAAACATGGGAAGCAGGGAGAAGCAGGTCGTATGCAATACATAACTGACCAATGAATACCAAAAGGTAACTACATTATACTGATGCAACATGGGGTTTTCCCAGAACTATAAATCTTCTACCTATAACTACCTAAAAAACATTTCTATTTGAAAAACTGAAAATTTAGACATAATATACTTATTTTCTGATATTATTAAACTGGTGTTTGAGGCGAGTATGCTACAGACTATAGCTACATGTAATAAAGTTGACATGAATCTAATTTTGCCAAAATTATTCTCTATTGCACTTCATTACTTCATCATTTCCGATGACAAGATGTATCAGATTTGATGGTGACTCATTTCATTTTACAGCTACAGTGTGACACCTGTGAAAGATGGTTCCATGAGCAGTGCCTGGGGGTGAATCAGGACCAACTCCAAGAAGCCAAGAAGCCAGGAAGCAATTGGAATTGCTGTCTCTGCAACTAGGGCAGAATAATTAAGAAAAAGGGGGGAAAATCTGTGTTGACAGAGTCACATGGGGAGCAATAACTGGTCATGACGACGAGGTCTCCTTTAGCCTTAACTGGCGTGGTTTATTTAATATGTACATTTGCGCCACTAGACCTGCTCTCCATGAGAGCTAGAGAGAGAGAGAGACAGAGGGGCAGGGAACAATCCCTTATACCTGATACCTGACGTCAGTTACAATAGCTGCGTCTCCTTACGCCTATAGCGCCCTCTTACTGTGGAACAGTTAAAGTGCAGTTACATGCAAACATTAATACTGTACTTACACTTAAAAATCTGTTTGCCTGTTTTTGTCATACATAAACACAATCACTGAATGACAGTGTTTCAGTTGATAAGCTTTCATTTTTTGTTTTTAATATTTTCTCCTTTAGCCTTAACTGGCGTGGTTTATTTAATATGTACATTTGCGCCACTAGACCTGCTCTCCATGAGCTAGAGAGAGAGAGAGACAGAGGGGCAGGGAACAATCCCTTATACCTGATACCTGACGTCAGTTACAATAGCTGCGTCTCCTTACGCCTATAGCGCCCTCTTACTGTGGAACAGTTAAAGTGCAGTTACATGCAAACATTAATACTGTACTTACACTTAAAAATCTGTTTGCCTGTTTTTGTCATACATAAACACAATCACTGAATGACAGTGTTTCAGTTGATAAGCTTTCATTTTTTGTTTTTAATATTTTCTCCTTTAGCCTTAACTGGCGTGGTTTATTTAATATGTACATTTGCGCCACTAGACCTGCTCTCAATGAGAGCTAGAGAGAGAGAGAGACAGAGGGGCAGGGAACAATCCCTTATACCTGATACCTGACGTCAGTTACAATAGCTGCGTCTCCTTACGCCTATAGCGCCCTCTTACTGTGGAACAGTTAAAGTGCAGTTACATGCAAACATTAATACTGTACTTACACTTAAAAATCTGTTTGCCTGTTTTTGTCATACATAAACACAATCACTGAATGACAGTGTTTCAGTTGATAAGCTTTCATTTTTTGTTTTTAATATTTTCTCCTTTAGCCTTAACTGGCGTGGTTTATTTAATATGTACATTTGCGCCACTAGACCTGCTCTCCATGAGAGCTAGAGAGAGAGAGAGACAGAGGGGCAGGGAACAATCCCTTATACCTGATACCTGACGTCAGTTACAATAGCTGCGTCTCCTTACGCCTATAGCGCCCTCTTACTGTGGAACAGTTAAAGTGCAGTTACATGCAAACATTAATACTGTACTTACACTTAAAAATCTGTTTGCCTGTTTTTGTCATACATAAACACAATCACTGAATGACAGTGTTTCAGTTGATAAGCTTTCATTTTTTGTTTTTAATATTTTCTCCTTTAGCCTTAACTGGCGTGGTTTATTTAATATGTACATTTGCGCCACTAGACCTGCTCTCCATGAGAGCTAGAGAGAGAGAGAGACAGAGGGGCAGGGAACAATCCCTTATACCCGATACCTGACGTCAGTTACAATAGCTGCGTCTCCTTACGCCTATAGCGCCCTCTTACTGTGGAACAGTTAAAGTGCAGTTACATGCAAACATTAATACTGTACTTACACTTAACAATCTGTTTGCCTGTTTTTGTCATACATAGACACAATCACTGAATGACTGTTTCAGTTGATAAGCTTTCATTTTTTGTTTTTAATATTTTCTCCTTTAGCCTTAACTGGCGTGGTTTATTTAATATGTACATTTGCGCCACTAGACCTGCTCTCCATGAGAGCTAGAGAGAGAGAGAGACAGAGGGGCAGGGAACAATCCCTTATACCTGATACCTGACGTCAGTTACAATAGCTGCGTCTCCTTACGCCTATAGCGCCCTCTTACTGTGGAACAGTTAAAGTGCAGTTACATGCAAACATTAATACTGTACTTACACTTAAAAATCTGTTTGCCTGTTTTTGTCATACATAAACACAATCACTGAATGACAGTGTTTCAGTTGATAAGCTTTCATTTTTTGTTTTTAATATTTTCTCCTTTAGCCTTAACTGGCGTGGTTTATTTAATATGTACATTTGCGCCACTAGACCTGCTCTCCATGAGAGCTAGAGAGAGAGAGAGACAGAGGGGCAGGGAACAATCCCTTATACCCGATACCTGACGTCAGTTACAATAGCTGCGTCTCCTTACGCCTATAGCGCCCTCTTACTGTGGAACAGTTAAAGTGCAGTTACATGCAAACATTAATACTGTACTTACACTTAACAATCTGTTTGCCTGTTTTTGTCATACATAGACACAATCACTGAATGACTGTTTCAGTTGATAAGCTTTCATTTTTTGTTTTTAATATTTGCTCATCTCCTATGCTTATCTATGTAGTTTAGTTGGATATTCATATTTTTATTATTGGCATGACTACTTACTTTTAGTAGAATGTATATATATAGTTAAAGGTGTTCATATTCATTTTATTTTCAAATATATGTTATAAGTATCTACGTTTATTGATATTATATGTGTAAATAGTAATTTTGTATTTCAAATACATCATGCTAATTTCAAAGATGCTTGTATGTGTGTTTTTATTGCAACATCAAAGCAACCTAGGTAAGTTGAACATCAAAAGCCAAAACAAAAGTTAAAAAACAAACTATAAAAACTCTAATATTGGCACGTGCTACTACAGTTATACTGTTTTAAAGGTAAAAGTTAAAATATCTTCTTGCAATACATCCAAAAATAATTTTCACTGTGTTTCGTGAAATTTTGACAATGCAGTCTAAAAGTATAATGAACCAACCCTGTTCATTTGTGCTAGATAATCAAAAAAAAACCTGTCATTCCACAACTACATGTTCATGACTTTTTGCTAAAACTATTGTATTGATTCAATCATTTAGAATTGCAATGTCATTGTGAAATAGAAATGTTCATCATATTTTTTTATTCAGCACAAAATCAAGACAGTACAGATATGCAGATATACTTTACAACACGTTTAACATCATGTCTGTACCGAGACTGCTATGCTTGGGGAAGGGGCGTGGGGGAAACATAAAAAGAAAAAGAAAAACAGGTACACCAGAATTTGCAGATAAAAAAATACAGTACTGTTGAGTCCAGAAAAGAGAGTATATACATTTGACGTAAAAAAGACGTACATTGGAGGAGGTTGGGTAGGTGGGGTGGAGTCGTGGGGGGGGGGGGGGGGTTTGGTTAGGCGGGGTGGGTGGGGAACACTACAAGCAAAACTGTACATTGGTAAGTATTACTGGTGAGATAAATCAAACACATTTTTAAAAGAAAATGACAATCAAATGGGAAATAAGATGAAAATAAATATAATGCAGTGCCTTTATAGCCCTATACGCTCTATACAAGCCCACTTTATATCGAACTGTTCACCTTGCAACCTGATCAGATGAGTCATCCTCTCCATGTCCTGAATTTCTTTAACTTTGTTTAGCCATTGGTTATGTGTTGGGGGACTGGGCTTCAACCAATTAATTGTGATAATTTTCTTGGCAGCAGTTAACAGTATTTGAAGAAGATACACACTTTTCCTTCCCTCAATGCCCTCCGTTATGACTCCGAGGATGGCAGTTTTGAAATCTTGTGGGATGTCCATGTCGAATACTTTTTTTTACATCCCTGAATGCAAAAAGTCCAAAAGCAGGACAACAGTAAGATTTTGGTGGGACAAAGTGGGACAGATAGATAATGTAAATTTTTGTATTAGAATAACTCGTCTTCACCGAATAGATTAAGGTTAAATCAAAATAAATACAAATTAAATACAGAATTATATCTCTCCACATTCATCTTGGCACTGGCAGCCGGCTTGTTACCACCTAACATCTGTTTTAAATATTCAAACTTTATCACTTGACAGGAATGTCTTGTGTTCGATTTTTGCTTCGAAAAGAGGGACATCCTCTCAATACGTGGGACGCGGTCTCAAATGGTGGAAACAGTACAACCAAAAGGGGGACACCTGGTCACCGTACCCAGAAGTGACATAATTTTGGGCATGTCCAGAAAATGTATGGTTAATTTGTTCACCACATCCCCTCCAGCATTGGCTTGTGGGAGTTGTACCTGCTTTAGCAGTCAATAAGGGGGTCTTGAAAAACATACTAATGACCTTCCATATATATTCTCTCCAGGAGTTAGAATTAGTCACCTTATCCTACTGGCTGGATTTATACCGGCTGTTCGTGACGTCACCAGGCCGAGCAGAGAGACGGGGGAGGGAGGGAGGGGAGAAGGGGAGGGTGTGTGTGTGTGTGTCTGTGTGTGTGTGTGTGTGTGTGTGCGTGTGTGTGCGTGTGAGGGTGTGAGTGAGTGAGTGACTCACACCCTCACACGCACACACACGCACACACACACACACACACACACACACACATGACTCATCTGATCAGGTTGCAAGGTGAACAGTTCGATATAAAGTGGGCTTGTAACAATACAACAATAAATACAAATTAAATACAGAATTATATCTCTCCACATTCATCTTGGCACTGGCAGCCGGCTTGTTACCACCTAACATCTGTTTTAAATATTCAAACTTTATCACTTGACAGGAATGTCTTGTGTTCGATTTTTGCTTCGAAAAGAGGGACATCCTCTCAATACGTGGGACGCGGTCTCAAATGGTGGAAACAGTACAACCAAAAGGGGGACACCTGGTCACCGTACCCAGAAGTGACATAATTTTGGGCATGTCCAGAAAATGTATGGTTAATTTGTTCACCACATCCCCTCCAGCATTGGCTTGTGGGAGTTGTACCTGCTTTAGCAGTCAATAAGGGGGTCTTGAAAAACATACTAATGACCTTCCATATATATTCTCTCCAGGAGTTAGAATTAGTCACCTTATGTAATTCAGTACAAACATCGAACCACTCCTCTTCTTGTGAGATCTCCTGTTGGAGCTCAGCCTCCCACTTCAACTTAATGTATAGCGAGTCGTTGGGGTTCTGGACGTCCTGCTGGCCCGGAATCACCCGCGCTGCCGGCAGTTTTTCCGCCAATCATTTGTTGAATGAACTTCCTGATGCTCTCTATCATTTGTTGAATGAACTTCCTGATGCTCTCACGTTTATAAAAAGCAAAGGCACCGCAGCAGAACAGAATCAGAACCACCACAACGACAGCAGCGATCCAGCCGAGCCCACCACCGTTTGATGTGACGTTGTAGGTCTTATGCTGATGGATGCCGTTACCACCGTTTGATGTGACGTTGTAGGTCTTATGCTGATGGATGCCGTTTAACGCTACAGAATACACTCCGATGTGCTCTGTGGTCAAATCCTTGACGCGCAGTACACCAGTCTCCACGTTCAATTCTGCATGGCCTTTGAATTGGCTGAAGTACTCAAGTACCGGCAACAAGTCGATTATACCCCAGTCTGCCACCTTATGCGGGCCGTGATTCCACTGCAGTCGCGTGATGACGGTCCCAGGCAGCATCTCTGGTACCAGTTTCAGCTCACCTCCCAGCCGGACGTATTTCGTCTCCGTCGGAGCTGTTGTTGCTACACGGACCAGCAGAGCCAAGAGCGCGCACAGCAGACCGAGGCGACGCTCCATGTCCGTCATCGTGAGGTTTGCAACAGAGAGAGAGAGAGGGAGGAGAAGAGGAAGAGATGTAGTAGCGAGGGAGCAGTTAGAGAGAATGAGAGAAGAAGGGAGCCGGAGTGATAAATAGAGTTGGCGGCGCGGGGCCGGGCTTCTTCTTCTTCTTCTTCTTATTTGAATTTCCGGCAGTGTAGACGCATCGTGGCGTATTACTGCCCTCCACAATTCTTGCTTCGCCCACACTTGAGAAAGTTTACACTCTTCTTCTTCTTCTTCTCATCTTCAAAACACATTTCTATCGTCTCTGTCTCCTTCTTCTCTGCTCCTCTTGTCATACAATCACAATACAAACAGCATCTCCTCTCTTGGAGGGCCCCCCCAAGAGGGGGAACCCTCCATCTCATCGCCACTATCTCGGGCTTCTTCTTCTTCTTCTTATTTGAATTTCCGGCAGTGTAGACGCATCGTGGCGTATTACTGCCCTCCGCAATTCTTTGTATGGGCTCTTCATCTTCTTCTACTTCACCTTCTTCTTCTTCTTCTACTGGACCCCGTCATCAACTACATTGTCCATTGGAGTGCAGCTAACGCTGCTACTTCCTGTCTGAGCCCCCCTCCGCGGGACCCTCCTTGCCCCCTGCAATCTTTTTCTGGGCTGCTTTGTCCCTCGCAGCCCCCTCAGCCAATTCCCTAAGCACCACCTCCCAGTCCAGATCTTCAGCCAATTCCCTAAGCACCACCTCCCAGTCCAGATCTTCTTCTTCTTCTTCTTATTCGATCCTACTGGCTGGATTTATACCGGCTGTTCGTGACGTCACCAGGCCGAGCAGAGAGACGGGGGAGGGAGGGAGGGGAGGGTGTGTGTGTGTGTGTCTGTGTGTGTGTGTGTGTGTGTGTGTGTGCGTGTGTGTGCGTGTGAGGGTGTGAGTGAGTGAGTGACTCACACCCTCACACGCACACACACGCACACACACACACACACACACACATGACTCATCTGATCAGGTTGCAAGGTGAACAGTTCGATATAAAGTGGGCTTGTATAGAGCGTATAGGGCTATAAAGGCACTGCATTATATTTATTTTCATCTTATTTCCCATTTGATTGTCATTTTCTTTTAAAAATGTGTTTGATTTATCTCACCAGTAATACTTACCAATGTACAGTTTTGCTTGTAGTGTTCCCCACCCACCCCGCCTAACCAAACCCCCCCCCCCCCCCCCCCCCCCACGACTCCACCCCACCTACCCAACCTCCTCCAATGTACGTCTTTTTTACGTCAAATGTATATACTCTCTTTTCTGGACTCAACAGTACTGTATTTTTTTATCTGCAAATTCTGGTGTACCTGTTTTTCTTTTTCTTTTTATGTTTCCCCCACGCCCCTTCCCCAAGCATAGCAGTCTCGGTACAGACATGATGTTAAACGTGTTGTAAAGTATATCTGCATATCTGTACTGTCTTGATTTTGTGCTGAATAAAAAAATATGATGAACATTTCTATTTCACAATGACATTGCAATTCTAAATGATTGAATCAATACAATAGTTTTAGCAAAAAGTCATGAACATGTAGTTGTGGAATGACAGGTTTTTTTTTGATTATCTAGCACAAATGAACAGGGTTGGTTCATTATACTTTTAGACTGCATTGTCAAAATTTCACGAAACAGTGAAAATTATTTTTGGATGTATTGCAAGAAGATATTTTAACTTTTACCTTTAAAACAGTATAACTGTAGTAGCACGTGCCAATATTAGAGTTTTTATAGTTTGTTTTTTAACTTTTGTTTTGGCTTTTGATGTTCAACTTACCTAGGTTGCTTTGATGTTGCAATAAAAACACACATACAAGCATCTTTGAAATTAGCATGATGTATTTGAAATACAAAATTACTATTTACACATATAATATCAATAAACGTAGATACTTATAACATATATTTGAAAATAAAATGAATATGAACACCTTTAACTATATATATACATTCTACTAAAAGTAAGTAGTCATGCCAATAATAAAAATATGAATATCCAACTAAACTACATAGATAAGCATAGGAGATGAGCAAATATTAAAAACAAAAAATGAAAGCTTATCAACTGAAACAGTCATTCAGTGATTGTGTCTATGTATGACAAAAACAGGCAAACAGATTGTTAAGTGTAAGTACAGTATTAATGTTTGCATGTAACTGCACTTTAACTGTTCCACAGTAAGAGGGCGCTATAGGCGTAAGGAGACGCAGCTATTGTAACTGACGTCAGGTATCGGGTATAAGGGATTGTTCCCTGCCCCTCTGTCTCTCTCTCTCTCTAGCTCTCATGGAGAGCAGGTCTAGTGGCGCAAATGTACATATTAAATAAACCACGCCAGTTAAGGCTAAAGGAGAAAATATTAAAAACAAAAAATGAAAGCTTATCAACTGAAACACTGTCATTCAGTGATTGTGTTTATGTATGACAAAAACAGGCAAACAGATTTTTAAGTGTAAGTACAGTATTAATGTTTGCATGTAACTGCACTTTAACTGTTCCACAGTAAGAGGGCGCTATAGGCGTAAGGAGACGCAGCTATTGTAACTGACGTCAGGTATCAGGTATAAGGGATTGTTCCCTGCCCCTCTGTCTCTCTCTCTCTCTAGCTCTCATGGAGAGCAGGTCTAGTGGCGCAAATGTACATATTAAATAAACCACGCCAGTTAAGGCTAAAGGAGAAAATATTAAAAACAAAAAATGAAAGCTTATCAACTGAAACAGTCATTCAGTGATTGTGTCTATGTATGACAAAAACAGGCAAACAGATTGTTAAGTGTAAGTACAGTATTAATGTTTGCATGTAACTGCACTTTAACTGTTCCACAGTAAGAGGGCGCTATAGGCGTAAGGAGACGCAGCTATTGTAACTGACGTCAGGTATCGGGTATAAGGGATTGTTCCCTGCCCCTCTGTCTCTCTCTCTCTCTAGCTCTCATGGAGAGCAGGTCTAGTGGCGCAAATGTACATATTAAATAAACCACGCCAGTTAAGGCTAAAGGAGAAAATATTAAAAACAAAAAATGAAAGCTTATCAACTGAAACACTGTCATTCAGTGATTGTGTTTATGTATGACAAAAACAGGCAAACAGATTTTTAAGTGTAAGTACAGTATTAATGTTTGCATGTAACTGCACTTTAACTGTTCCACAGTAAGAGGGCGCTATAGGCGTAAGGAGACGCAGCTATTGTAACTGACGTCAGGTATCAGGTATAAGGGATTGTTCCCTGCCCCTCTGTCTCTCTCTCTCTCTAGCTCTCATGGAGAGCAGGTCTAGTGGCGCAAATGTACATATTAAATAAACCACGCCAGTTAAGGCTAAAGGAGAAAATATTAAAAACAAAAAATGAAAGCTTATCAACTGAAACACTGTCATTCAGTGATTGTGTTTATGTATGACAAAAACAGGCAAACAGATTTTTAAGTGTAAGTACAGTATTAATGTTTGCATGTAACTGCACTTTAACTGTTCCACAGTAAGAGGGCGCTATAGGCGTAAGGAGACGCAGCTATTGTAACTGACGTCAGGTATCAGGTATAAGGGATTGTTCCCTGCCCCTCTGTCTCTCTCTCTCTCTAGCTCTCATTGAGAGCAGGTCTAGTGGCGCAAATGTACATATTAAATAAACCACGCCAGTTAAGGCTAAAGGAGAAAATATTAAAAACAAAAAATGAAAGCTTATCAACTGAAACACTGTCATTCAGTGATTGTGTTTATGTATGACAAAAACAGGCAAACAGATTTTTAAGTGTAAGTACAGTATTAATGTTTGCATGTAACTGCACTTTAACTGTTCCACAGTAAGAGGGCGCTATAGGCGTAAGGAGACGCAGCTATTGTAACTGACGTCAGGTATCAGGTATAAGGGATTGTTCCCTGCCCCTCTGTCTCTCTCTCTCTCTAGCTCTCATGGAGAGCAGGTCTAGTGGCGCAAATGTACATATTAAATAAACCACGCCAGTTAAGGCTAAAGGAGAAAATATTAAAAACAAAAAATGAAAGCTTATCAACTGAAACACTGTCATTCAGTGATTGTGTTTATGTATGACAAAAACAGGCAAACAGATTTTTAAGTGTAAGTACAGTATTAATGTTTGCATGTAACTGCACTTTAACTGTTCCACAGTAAGAGGGCGCTATAGGCGTAAGGAGACGCAGCTATTGTAACTGACGTCAGGTATCAGGTATAAGGGATTGTTCCCTGCCCCTCTGTCTCTCTCTCTCTCTAGCTCTCATGGAGAGCAGGTCTAGTGGCGCAAATGTACATATTAAATAAACCACGCCAGTTAAGGCTAAAGGAGAAAATATTAAAAACAAAAAATGAAAGCTTATCAACTGAAACACTGTCATTCAGTGATTGTGTTTATGTATGACAAAAACAGGCAAACAGATTTTTAAGTGTAAGTACAGTATTAATGTTTGCATGTAACTGCACTTTAACTGTTCCACAGTAAGAGGGCGCTATAGGCGTAAGGAGACGCAGCTATTGTAACTGACGTCAGGTATCAGGTATAAGGGATTGTTCCCTGCCCCTCTGTCTCTCTCTCTCTCTAGCTCTCATGGAGAGCAGGTCTAGTGGCGCAAATGTACATATTAAATAAACCACGCCAGTTAAGGCTAAAGGAGACCTCGTCGTCATGACCAGTTATTGCTCCCCATGTGACTCTGTCAACACAGATTTTCCCCCCTTTTTCTTAATTATTCTGCCCTAGTTGCAGAGACAGCAATTCCAATTGCTTCCTGGCTTCTTGGCTTCTTGGAGTTGGTCCTGATTCACCCCCAGGCACTGCTCATGGAACCATCTTTCACAGGTGTCACACTGTAGCTGTAAAATGAAATGAGTCACCATCAAATCTGATACATCTTGTCATCGGAAATGATGAAGTAATGAAGTGCAATAGAGAATAATTTTGGCAAAATTAGATTCATGTCAACTTTATTACATGTAGCTATAGTCTGTAGCATACTCGCCTCAAACACCAGTTTAATAATATCAGAAAATAAGTATATTATGTCTAAATTTTCAGTTTTTCAAATAGAAATGTTTTTTAGGTAGTTATAGGTAGAAGATTTATAGTTCTGGGAAAACCCCATGTTGCATCAGTATAATGTAGTTACCTTTTGGTATTCATTGGTCAGTTATGTATTGCATACGACCTGCTTCTCCCTGCTTCCCATGTTTTAATAGTGACTTACAGGATGTTGGTGTGTGAAAGAGGACACCAGCAGATAACACACACAAACCTCTCTCCAAGTGGTCAATTTGTGTTGCCTCAAGGTATAATTTGGTTTCCAGGCCTGATCTGGTGGACATGTACCATCAGTCTCCCAGCGGCGTAGAGTGAGGTGGAGGAACCGCGGGGTGTGCTAATTCAGTGCCCCATATTGCTATTTTCCAAGCTAATGTAGCTTTGTCAACGCTGCATTGAGGCTATTGTCATCATGTGGGTGGACTTAGGCTCAAACCTGGGGTGAAGTTACACTTTAATTTAATATGTTGCTATTAGACATGATTAGAATTGTCAGTATCCCTATTCCACTACTCATCACATTTTATATTCTCTCTGTTCATTATATGTGTAAACAATGTATATACATTACCATTTATCTGAGAGAAGTTGTCTTGACTGTTTTGTTAGTAAATCAATTTATATCGGTTACACAGTCATTTTGAATAGAGTTAATGTGTGTGGGCTGCAGCAGGGCTGACGCACGAGGTTGGCGTAAAAACATTATTCGCCATGCGCCGAAAAGTAGAAATCGAAGCATGGCCCTGCAGCATTTTCACTGGACCGCCTGATCTGGATAGACCCAGTGACTCAACAGTTTTGTAAATACATCTAATATCATAAATAGAATTTGATTAGAATTGATTAGACACACTATACACTACGACAAACACTCACCCAATCTGTAGTGGGAGGCCCAGATCCTGGGGGCTTTGAGGCAGAGCACATTGCACAGTTGTCCTCCATTTGAAACACTGCAGGAAAAGAAAATATGTTATTTAGACATACTGTATATGTATACAGTTAACAGAACAGAACAACATATAAGCAGACATACATAAACAATCCGTAATATTCGAAACATTACTAGGCAATGACCTGTATGCAACAAATAAAAAAATGCAGGAATTAATATTTGTCACTGTTTCACTCTAAGCCCTGTTTTGTGTTCCATATTTCACCCATGCCTCCTGCCACTCTGCCTGTAAGCAACACTCTCAAAGAACACCTATGGGAGACTGCAATTCGAAACTGGCCCCTACAAATGTCTTAACCCAGTTGTACAGCAAATTACCAAGTATGGCTTTGTCAGTATTCCAATGTACATTGTACAGTGTGTGTGTCCCCCTACCCCAACCCCCCCCCCCCCCCTCCAATGTACAACCCCCACCCACCCACCCGACCCCACCCAACCTCCTCCAATGTACAGTTTCTACGTCAAATGTATATACTCTTTTTCTGGACACTTTTTGTATCACAACAGTACTGTATTTGCAAATCTGATATGTCATAAATGTATAGATGTAGCAGTACTGTCTATCTGTATGTCATGTATGTCATATATGTTATGATGAATTGAAAATGGGGGACCCTGATGTAAACAAGACGAAAGTATTTCTTTGGTCTGCATCCCCTTAACACCCCTGTATGTATTGAGCTGTACTGTACCCATTCTGCAATCTGTTAATAAACTTTTCAATCAATCAATCAATCTTCTGTTATTTTTTTCAATAAACCACCTATAAACTGTTCCTGGATGCCTGGAACAATCTGTATTCGTTTCCTCTTCCCTGCTCTCCTGATACAAACCGTGACAGGTTAAGTGTCAACATTCCTTATTGCAGCAGGAAAAAAAGTTATTCTTCAACTGTTAATGTCTCAATATAAGTAAAATTAATATAAGTTATGGGTTCAAGTGAGATATGTATGGGATATTTGGTTTGGGCCCTGTGCTTAAAATCTATGATGCTGTAGGCTATAAATGCTGTAGTGTGTGGACTCAAAGGCAATTTTACAGGCTGTAGTTATTGTAGATTTGTTTGATTGCATTGGATTAATAGAAGATAATTATTTCCATAACAACTAACTAAGAACCATAACATAAAGCAGGACAAATGACTTACAAACCTGAACCATTGAGTATTGAAAGTGCACACTTTCTCCTCTCACAAGCCATCTCCTTTTTGGATGTCCCAAAGGACATAACGATAGGTTATGTAGATAACCTAGTTATATTAGTATAGGCTAAGCTCCCGCTCTGAGCCTTACGAGATACTCTATATCGCCTGTGATACCTAATGTATCTCCCACGAACAAAAACACATGCACCCCACCTGTATGGGGCCCCGCCCCTTATGGTGGCACCACCCATATAATCATGACTCTGGTCATGACACACCCTTCCTCGCCAAAAACCCGTCCCAGGAAAAGATCCCTCAAGAGGGAACTCAGGGCGCGCAGAGCGGGAGCTTAGCCTATACTAATATAACTAGGTTATCTACATAACCTATCGTTATATTTCGTATGGCATCGCTCCCGCTCTGAGCCTTACGAGATAATGGGGAAGAGCGGGTGCGAGACCCGACAGATGTACCCCCTGAGGACCCGTAAGCCCACATCAAGGGGTGCGGGGAGCCCTGTCACCCCATCCTTCCTAACGAAGGGGGGGCGCAGTCAACTCCACCTGAATGCGAACAAGAGGGAGCCAGAACCCCTCGAACACACCGTACAGGCGGAACCACGTGTGACTCAACACACTGCGGCCCATACCCATACACTCCCGCTACCCGACCAAAGGACGGGAAGCAGGAAAGGCCACAGACCCCAGAACCGCCTGGGAGACAGAACCCCCGGTCATGTCCATGAGGTAAAACCTTACAAAGGGGCCCGGCGAGGACCATGAAGCTGCAGCACAGATGTCCTCCACCGAGGCCCCACCCAGGAGAGCGGCAGAGGCAGCCACCCCACGAGTGGAGTGCGCCCTGACGCCCCCAGGGGGATCCTGCCCAGCCAGCGTGTAGCAGAGGGTAACACCCTCGCACAACCAATGGGACAGGCGCTGCTCCGACAGTGCCTTACCAGCACGAGCCCCACCGTAACAGACAAAAAGCTGGCCGGTAACCCTGAAATCCTGAGTACGGCTGAGGTAAATCCCCAAGCACGGACTGGACATGACAGGTGAAGGCCCGCATCCAACTCACCAGTGTGAGGAGGAGGACGAAACGCCTGAACCACAATATCCCGGGAGCGGAAGGAACTCCGGATATTCTCAGGCACGAAAGCAGGATTAGGTCGCAGAGTGACACCGCAATCGGTCCGAAAAGACAGGCACTCTGGACGTACCGAGAGAGCACAGAGCTCACCTACGCGTTTAGCGGAAGTGACAGCCAGAAGGAACGCGGTCCTGAAGGACAGCTGTCCCAACGGCGCCCGCTCGAGCGGCTCAAACGGGGCCAAGGACAACCGACCGAGGACCAATTGAAGATCCCAAGTCGGAGCCAAGGAGTGTTGCACCGGCTTAACGCCGTAAGCGCGACAGTGGAGGGAGCATGCGCATTCCAGATGGTAACACCATCAGGATCAAGAACCTGCACCCCTCAACGTACCCGTCCCAACAACTGACCTAACAGATGTATGGGGAAGAATCCCTGGCGGCACGGCATCGGTCCCAGACCTGCCTGGCCATGTCCAGACGCAATCCTCACCCGTCAGGATGAGGGCCGCCCCGCGACAGTACACCTGCACCCACATTCTCCCTGCCGGGGATGTGGGGAGCCCTTAGGCCGCGCAGATGGAGGACGCCCATAGCCAGCCGCCCGCCGCCTGGTGCAGACAGGGGGAGCGTACTCCTCCCTGTCTGTCGATACACGACACTGACGTCGTAACGTCCGTCCTGATCAACACCATTTGTGGACCAGAAGGACCGCTTTCAACACCAACACATTGAACGTAGCGCAGACCGGGCAGCATGGTTTGCCAGCTGCCCCCTACTGCGTTGGCCCGACGCATCACCAGCGAGGGAGGCGTCGGTGAAAACGCGACGTGAGACAGCGCCGTAACCGTCCTAGGACGGAACCTCCCGAGCGTGTTGACAACACGCTCCGAGATGGATGCCCATAGCCCTCCAACCGTTGACTGGGAAGAGGAACACTCTACATCCAGTCTACAGCAACCCCAGGCTGGTAGAGACCTGCCTGGTACGAGACCTGACGATCCACCTTGACCGCGAAGGACCAGAACGTCATCAGGGCAGAACACTCCGTAACCCCGGATGACGCAGAGGCCCCAGTGCGGCCTCCACGCACTTGGTGAAGATGCGGGGAGCCAGAGAAAACCGAACGGCAGCCTCTGGTACTCATACGCTAACCCTGCAAAGGAAGCGTAGGTAAGCCCTAGGATGGAAGATCGGGGATGCGCATACGCATCCTACAGGTCTATGGAGGAGAACCAGACCCCCACCTGACAGTGTTCAACAGGTAGGAGACGATCCAAAAAATGCTGAACCTTCCCATGGGACAGGTCCAGCCTGGGTCTTACACCCCTCCCTCCCGACTTCTCGGGCAGAGAACACCGGGAGGAGAACGCCACGACGATGGCTTGCTTCGTCCACAGAGATTGGATCTCGTCGACCAGAGCTGTCCCTGCTGGAGACCCCGACAACAGGGTCTGTACCAAACCTGAAAACGGGTGGGGTTGTGTAAACACAAGTCCCCGCCTCACCATTCTCTCCATCTACCTCGACATATGGTACTGCCGTAGTCATATGTGACGACACTCCCAACGCACCCGCCGTCACGTGGCGCAGGTCCGCCAGGAACTGTAGATAGTTGGCCCGGTCCCCCCCGCTGTGCGAAGACAACCCTGGAATCGTGCGAGGAGCGCGTTCCGTGTCGGAACACCTGACCCTGACACCACCCACGAGGCAATCGCACCCAAGGGGGAACCCCGACAGAAAAGGGCCTGTCTGATACGGGGGGCTTCCGATCAAAAAAGCCCCCCCACTGAACACCCCTCCAGAACATGCTGAAGGAGTTGTTCCGCAGCCGGACATGCAAGGTGTAAGGCCCCCATGGGTTCCTACACACCGTAGCCCTGCAGTGATATCACTACCACCCCAAACCATGTGAGCTGCGACCACTTGCCAATATTCCAGGAGTGGGAGCACCAACATGATACCTGGCCTGGCGAAGGCGAGGCCGGGGAAGCCCGCACTGTGTGCCTCAAAAGGTTTCGAGCCCCCCTGCTGACAACACTTAAGTTGACAGACGTAACACCAGGCTCAACCAACACAGTTCAAGGTGTGGGAGCCGCTTGACAGCACAACATTCTCACGGACAGACCCAGGCTCAGCCATCAACTGGGTGTCAGCCCCTGTCTCCATGAGAAGCGAAGAATGGGGCCGCATACGCTTCAATGAAGGTTCGCGGCCCGCAGCCAAAGGAGAATGCTCAGAGCCCCGCCTCTGGGGATACCAGAGAGAGGATTGAACGGGGAGCGGGCTGCTCGCGGCAAAATGACGACGGAGTGGTTTACCAACACCGAAATCACCCAAAATGGCCGATCCCTCGGCCGCCAAGACTGTCGGCCTCGCGATACCCTGTCGATTCTCCAACCAGGGCACCACTGGCGGGGGAAACATGGCCGCCTGTCGAGGGCCCCGTCATCGCCGCTGACGAGGCCGTGCTCTCTCTTCTTCTGGCTGCGCGGTGTGAGGCGGTGTAGGGCCTAGGACAATACCGCCCGCGCTCCAGCAGAAGACCAAAATCCCCTGCGGAGAGGGGAACCCTGAGCGGTTATAGCTTGCGGCTGGGTCAAAGCTAATAACGTCAACATCCTCGACGGAGTGGTTTACCAACACCGTGCGCGATGTGTCGACGTCGGCCGGCCCTCAAGGCCCCTCCACCAGACACCATCTCGCCAGGCCGACCCATGGTGTCGGCCGGGCGGGGCATTGTTTCAATATATCAAAAACAAAGGACTGACGTTAACATGGAGCACCAGTGGTGATTGCAAACAGCACCCTCCACTGTGGTGTGGACCATGAAAAGGTTAAATGAATAAAAAGAGCTAAACCACAAAAACTGTAGAATGAGCAAACCCATACACACAAAGTTTAAGGGGAGACGGACCAGACCCGTCTTCATTCAAAATATTCACAACAGAACACCAGCCCTAGTTTAGCCCATTTACCAAAAAAGGTAAACAAAGCCCCCCCCCCCGCACTACTCCCCCAGTATACCGATTGACCGTCAGTATGAATGGTTTGAGAGGAGAGAAAGCTGTAGCAAGACAGACCTTCTCATAGCAGAGTGACAAAATGAAACAATAGCCCCCTACACAGGGCCGCCCCAGGAGATGGGGGGCCTCGCGTCTAAAAACGCACAGGGCCTCACACTTCTCCCAAGCGGCCCTGCCCTTATACTACTGCAGCCTAACGCCAGGCAATGTGGAACCCAAGACAACAATTGCCTGTGCACAGACACGCAACATGTTTACCATGTCGGCTGGACCCATAGCCCCACTACCCGACGCCAACCCAGATGGGAACACCGTTCAACAAACCCCGCCGGAACACAAGGTAATACCTGGCTAGAACCTAGCCACGACCTACCCCGTTGTCAACCCATTTACCCGAAAAAGGTAAATAGAACTCAAAACCCCACAACAGCTACCGACTGACCTTCATTGATGAACCGGGCAAGAGGCGGGAGAGTGACAACATCTCACGGCGGAGACATTAAAACAGCATAGCAATTAGCAGTAGTGATAGCATGCGGCAGTAGCGATAGCATGTTAGCATAGCTTTAGATGTTTTAGCAGCACGCCCAAGACAGCTTGGAAACCGTTCCCTGCAGAGAACGTTCACCAAACCATCTTGCCCCTGGCGCCAACACACAACAAGGTTGTGTTAACAACACAAACCAGCATTACTAACACTAATACCCATGCCTGAAGACACAGGGCCTACCTGAGTACAAGCTGGCCCGACAGCCAGCCTTGTACAGCTGAACCTCGATGTGCAGTCATCAACGAGGAACATCACAGGCCCGTCGTGTCGCCGAAAACATGCGTCGAAGATGCCAGGGGCCAGCAACCTCCGGTAAGCTTCCAACATTATTAATCTTCCTTAATCTTTTACATTCCGCTAGCTCGCATGGTGCAAAGCATCCAGTGCGCTGGGACGAAAATAGAGGAAGGGTGTGTCATGACCAGAGTCATGATTATATGGGTGGTGCCACCATAAGGGGCGGGGCCCCATACAGGTGGGGTGCATGTGTTTTTGTTCGTGGGAGATACATTAGGTATCACAGGCGATATAGAGTATCTCGTAAGGCTCAGAGCGGGAGCGATGCCATACGAAATATAACTGGTAATGCAGGAAAGGCCTCCATCACTGCTCTTGCCATCTACACACCAACACACACAATCACACTTGTCATCTATTCTGCGCTACATCGTTTTTGCCAATAAAATTAATAAATTGAATTGATATTTCAATAAAAAGGATCAAACTATTAATAACTAATACTTGTAATGAGGTAATTAACACAACTTGAAGAATGTACATGACAAACTGCTGTGTCAACAACCAGCCCTCATCACTTTTCCCCTAAAAAATAAACTGAAAATTGATAATTTAGAAATGAATGACTTATCTTTTAACATCATTGACTATTTTATTCTTTAAACTTGTATAATAATCAAGCGACTGAAATAAATATAAGAATATATATATATGTAGCAGAAGCATAAATATTACATATAGTTAAAGTAAAAAACGATGTTACCATGGTAACTATGACCCCACAGCTACTGCCATCACGTTGAACTGGATGGTTCATGGTTGCTCCTCTCCATTTGACAGTCCCCCAGTCCTCCTTGCCATAGCAGGTCCTCCTCATCTTGAAGTAATCCCTTTGTAAAACACATTGTGGAATAGTCTCTAATGTAACTCCCAACAGACACATGTAGAATACAAATCTTTAAATATTGTGTAAAATAAAAACACTCCATTCGAACAATATGGACACTGGAAAATATTGTAGGTTACCTTGCTTACTGAGCTACTTCATTTAGAATTGTGTACACAGATACTAAGGGCGGGATAAGGAAATATCATTTAAAAAACAGCTGAGACCACCGAGCACAAAATAAATGCTTCAGTGGTGTGGGTTTGGGAACTTCTGTTAACATACTTATACATGTTTACTTAAACACAAAATATAATTCTAAGATCACTTAATATCTAATTTGCTGACTTACCGTACTCTTTTCGCAGCATTTTCCGAGTCTGCTTGCTCTTTGGTATTTGCCGCTGGATCCACCAAAAATACTGATCCTATGGCAGGAAATACGTACTAAAAAAAAGTGATGTTATTTCAAAACAGCATCGAACATTATATACATATTTAAATGAAAGGGATTTCTGAATGAAAACAATCACTAACCAGCAACTTCCAGTGTGTTTCGTCAACATTTACAAAGGCGATCACAGCTTGATAATCATTAAAGTTGATCTATAACAGCAATACAAATACTTTTAAGTTCTCTTAGGAATATGATGCCTTATTTTATTAAAAATAAATCATGGTGTTTCAATTTGTATATTAAATTACAAAATAGAAAACCCAAAGTACTATAACACAAAATGTACACATGCAAGTAAGCCATTTCACAGACAAATTTGGCTCTACAAGGTGTGGATAAGTAAAAGGCATGAAAACACACATTACCTTTCGCAAGCCGTGCCGATTGAGCTGGGTTCGTGGTCCAAAAAGTATAATACCTGCTGTGTAATGATTCAGTATATAAATTGTGTTTCCAGTGTTGAACTGGTTGGCATACAGGTGGAATAGGCCCTCAATAACCTAAATCCAACAATTGAGATGAAGACAGAAAAAAAATACAGCGGATTAAACGCTAATAAAATATATAATACAATTACATACTAATTTTTTTTTTTTTACTGTGGGTAATATTGTTTTAACCACAAAATACCTCGCCCGTTAGCCACTTGTGAGGTCTCAGAGTGCGTAGCTCACTGTGGTGGATCAAGAAATTGTCCCCTCTAGAATGGGAGGGGAGCACAGCAACTATACAACTTCAGTGGTCTTCCTTTTCCACATTGATGTCAGCTGCAGAAACAAATTAACAACTTGTTAAGTTAAAAAAAATCAGTCTTACTATATTTATGATAAATTATCCAAAACTCTACATAATTAATATTCAGATAAAAGGGAAAATTTAAGTTTAAACATATTAACTGTAAAATTGTATATTCTAAAACAGACATATTAAGTTATGACCAGTAAACAAAGTGATTCAGAATACATAGAAAAATGTATATGTAATACTGTCTATCCTCATGTATTTTATCACTGAACATATACTTAAAGTCCATGTAAGAAAAATAAAATAAAATGACCAATTAGCCAATGACATCTTTGTTGCAAGTCAATATCTAAATGCAATTTTGTAAATTATGTTATCAATTATGAGAATGATTCTTACCTGCTCTTCTTTGTCTTGAGATAGTTTGGGTGATACAAGTATCTCTTCTTCTGATGAATCCAGATTCACATTTTCTCTTGAAAACAGCAGGGGTGGTGCATCTTCCACTACACTGACACTGGACAAGTCGGCTCCGTCTGTATCACACTGTACACATAAAGGCAGAATAGCATCTACTGTAAGTACAATGTCAGTATATTAAAAATGATGCAGTCGAATTGTAGTATCATCCCTGCATTAATGTTATTAATCTAAAAAATACATTATTCCTTTTTTTCTTGTGATCAAATTTTTTTTATTTTCCATTTTTCAAACATGAAACATCACAACTCACAACACAATAATAACAATAATACGTAAAAGACATCCAAAACATAAACTAACCAAAATGATTAGACAATAAATTAGACAGAATATACATTTGCATACATATCCAGTTCAAATAAGCTGTCACAAAGTATAAGGCTTCCTGAGCCCCCTCCATCCCCAGGCCCGGCAGCCGCGAACCCCAACCATGAAGGACCCGGAGTCTGGCGCCCCCACGGGCCAAAGCACCACGCCACTTTAATGCTTCAACCCGCAGAGACCCCCAACCACGACCCCCCCCCCCCCCCAGTCAGAGCCCACGGCCACCAGACCCACAGCCAAAGGGGGGTCCCGAAAATATACATAATTAAAATTACAAGAGAAGAGAAAAAAAATAATAATAATAACAATAATAATAAAAAAAAAACAAAAAACAAAAAAACACAAGTGGACAATGGCACTCGCTCGGTCTGCCCCCCCCCCCCCCCCCCCCCCCCCACTCACCCCCGGACCTCAACGTGAGTTAAATACATTATATACAATAGATTATCTAGCAATTGAACGTTATATGCGCTCTTTTTTTTTATCCACTTTTTCTCCTATTTTCTATATTTTTCTCCCATCCCAATTTTCGTATCATCCAATTCACCCTCCCCTGTCACGAACGCTGTTTCTTGCCTCCCACAAGCCGGCTGCAATGTGGACTAAGTCATACATAGCACAAGTCCCCTCCGGTACTTGAGGTAACAGCAGTCGCATCTTTTCACCTGCGCAGCTCGATCTCTCAGTGGCGAGGAGTAACGCGTGGGAGGCTCACGCTGCCCCCGACACTTCCTGATTCTACTGCGCAGGCGCACCAACCGACCTGTAGGAGTCGCTGTCCACAACGCCCGATCCCCACCCATCAGTTTCCCACCCCCTAATAATGTGTATTAGTACGGACGACCAGCTAAACTGAAAGCAAATGTGGAGCGCTGGGCTCGAACTGACGAGCCCAGCGTCTCCAGCATTTCGTGGCGAGCGCCTTGCCCACTATGCCACGTAGCCGCACTCGTTATATGCGCTCTTTAAGCTTTGTAACCGCTGCCAACCAGATAGCAATATTTGCTTCGTTAACCCCGAAAACTCGTGCAGTGGATATCTCCAGATATAACACATCAAGATAGGTGAGAATCCATACCTTCGGACATAACTTATCTGGTTGTATCCAGCGTGAAGCAATCAGCTTTTTGGCAGCCGTAAGGCCGGCCAAAATGAGTCTCTTTACATGTAAAAATACATTATTCCTAAAATATATATATTTTGTATCCACAGTACAGGTTTTATAATGCTTTAAGAAAATTGACCTGTGATGTCACATGTTCTGGAGAGGGATTCTGTTCATGTGCATCAGTGATGACTGATGTTGACTGGTGGGGGGACTTGAGCTGTGAACAATGTAATACAGATAATTCCATGAAATACAAACACCACCCCATTATAAAACATGTACATTAGCTATTTGACTATTTGTCCATGTTCCTCAGAATGAGATGGGAGGGATAGCATGTCATGGTAAACACAAAAGTTGGAGCCAAGAAATGTTACAAATGGAAAAGTTACAAGATACATCAACAAAATTTCATAAGATCATCATGAGATCTTCTTAAAGAAGAACTCTAATTCTTTGTTCTTTCTAGTAGAATGAAAAAAGCCATTCTGTCATCCTTTACAATTGAAGGACATTTAAAAATAAATGCAGCAAAATGTTAGGCACTAACCTGAGATGGTGTGTGCTGTGGAATGCTGTCCTGTGCCTCTTTGAGGTTGGACGTGGACAGAGATGGGTTGAGAATCTTCTTCATAACCTGATAATCCCAAATGTACTTGACGTCAACATTTTATATTATCTCTGTATTATATAAACACATAGCATCACTTGTAAAAAATGGTGATCAATGAAGTAACTTTTCCTTTACCTTCTTTGCTTTAGATTTCTTGAAATCAAAAGGCTTTGTGATTGGTGTAACATATACACCTCTCCTCCTCTGTTTCCTCTGTTTCCACCGTTCCACATCTACCCTGTGGGTCTTAATTATAATAAACAAGAGAGCAATAGGTGTAGTTACTATAAATGGAAGACAATATTTCCACAACATTTTCAATTGCATTCTGTATAAATTGGCACAGATTAGTGGATATGTGGCAAAACTAGACAACTATGTGATGGCAATTTCATCACCTATGGTTAGTTGATGTTTTCAATAATATATTTGGTGCTTAAACCTGAGGTTATGTCTTAGTCCTGCAAGTTATTCTGACCTGTACTAATGGGATGTAATTTGCATTAACAAAAAGTTATTTTAATATGTTCAGTCCATGCATATAATTGTAAAAATGGATAACGTATATGAAACAGACATAACAGATGCTTTTTCATTGTTACATTTTAACAACAGATCAGTTGTGGGAGTCAATCAGCTACAACTAATTTAAAGTAATTCTGCTATGCAAATAAATGAATATATACTTTCACATCAGCTACTATGTTACTCATATGTAGTGTCAATTTCTGCAAAAACATGTTCAACGTGACAGAACTGAAAATATAAAACTTTGATCAAAGTAATTAGTTTGATCACATTATGATCCCTCAAACAAGGACAGCGATGACAGAGAAAGGCAATTACAATAAGTAAAGACTTTGCCAAAATATCATACCTTGTTCTTTGTCTTCAGAGTGTCTTTGTATTCTCTCAACAGTGCGTTGTGCATCACCTTGTATGTGTGCACAAAGTCATCCAGTCTTGTGAGCCTCTTCTGCTGAAAGCGAATCTTTTTAAGATCCCACTGGCTCTTCTCCATAATCCCCTGGGTCATGTTGTCTTTAGTGTAATTCTGTTAAATAACAGCTCTTTGGTGAATTATTGTGCCTACAACTGTATGGATATCAGCCATGTCATAAAGTTGTGGTTGGCTGTAATTATGTTTTTTTGTTCAAGTTTACCTGTGTTGATTTCTGGGCAACTCTCTTGAACCTCTTTGACAGTTTTTCATAAAAGGGCGTCCTTCCATGACGTCCGAGGTCACCTGCCATAGAAGCATCTAACTTTAATAATGGGTAAAACAAGCTTAAAATTAAAACATACATGAAGAAGAGGAAGCTAACTAACCAAGTAGTAGTCTTGACCACAGAGCAGCCTGAGGCAGAAAGTACTTGAGCAGCTTGGGGATAAAGTTTGGGCACAAGTACTCATTTGGCTCTCCAACTTCATCCAATGGTGCCTGCTGGATGACATCCTTAAAGTGGTAGTCAAACGGTGTTGGGCCCAAATCATTCTGTAAGACACATAATCACATTCATGTAATTGTTTTGTATTTTGGTGCATTTTTTAGTACTAAACCAGATGTTACTTACAATATTGTAATTCTTTGTGTAATTGTGTATTGGACTGCAGTTACAACAAATTCATATCTGCTGAACATTTCTACAAAGGAAAAAAGTCCATACGCTTATACCTATTTAGGCATAACTCACAAAAGGGAAATACTCAAAGCACCCAGAAAAACACAAACATTAGGGCTGCAAATAACAATTATTTTCATTGTCAATTAATGTGTCAACAATTTTCTTGATTAATGGATTAGTTGCTTGGTCTATAAAATCTCAGAAAATCAGTGTTTCCCAAAGTCCAACATGACATACTCAAATGTCTTGTTTTGTCCACAACTCAAAGCTATTCAATGTACTGTCATAAAGGAGTAAATATAGCATAGAATATTCACATTTAAGAAGCTGGAATCAGAGAATATTAACTTTTAGATAATATACTAAAACAGATTTTTTAAATAGTTGGCGATTAATTTAATAGTTGACAACTAATCCATTATTCAATTTTATTTTACAATTCTACAAAGGATTACCTACCACAAAGTCTTCCTCAGCAATGCCTGAGTCATCAATGACTGGCTGCACAACTGCTGTCAAAAGCGTCTGAAGGTCTTTAAAATGTTTCTCAACATTTTCCCCACTGCATGGACTTGCCAGCAGCACGGTGGCACTAACTACTACTTGATCCAGTCCTTTTAGAGTAGTAGTCTGGGTCATCAGCCCGAAGACATGCATGCACAGATGATAGTGTTTCGGGGCACTGTGAGGAAGAATTTACAGAATTAATATTATTACAATGCCACTATACTCTAAACTAAAATATAACTAAATCATATTCAGTTGAAGACATCACTCACTGTTTTTTGCAGAGGTCCTTTGCGTTTTTCATGACATGGCTCAGGCATCTATGTAGGATAGGAAGTGCAAGTGCATGCTCCTTTCCTTGTCCCGTCACAATTTGATAATATTGTGATAGCAGTTCGTTGAGACTAAGGCCACATAGATTATGCGCCATTGCCTGCATCAAAACTACAGAGCCATCACAAAGGAGCATAACTGGTCTTCTGCGAATTTTTGGCCCATGTTGTTTGACACAGTCTGTGATGAAAGAGCCAAGGAAGTAGGTTATCGATGCTGTGGTGTGTTCACAGGTAACATATGTGGCAACAGGGACAGGGGAGCATCCTTTTACTGGATTTCTGACCACAAGTTCATATATGTAAAAAGGTGTGCTCTCCCCTTTTGCCTTTTTAACAATGCTACCTGTGGCATCTAGGTAGACAATGTCCTCCTTTGATCTCTCATGGAATAGCTTTATTGTTCTCTTAGACCAAAGCATGACACCTTTTGGCTGCAGGATTACCTTCTGAATCCACTGGTCATCTTTGTCTTGCACATCCTCAGACATAAGTTGCAGACTCACCATCTCATTTTTGTGCCTCCTCTGCTTTTCCCTTTCACCCCAAGATAAAGTCTTTAAGACTCCAGTTGTCGGCACCTCATCTCTGCAACCAGATTGCAGAACAGTCTCCTCCAACTTGTTCAAGTTTTGTAGATATACACTTCTTGGGAGTTTAGAGCTAAGAGTGTCTGCTATCTGCTGCCTTCCTTCAGCTCTAACTGGCCTCCTTTTCAGCTGTTGAAGGCTGTGCCGCACAATGCCCCCCTGGAAGCAGACAACAGCCCTGAGGGACGACTCACTTTCCACTTTGACAGTAACTTCAACCTGACAGTCATCAAAACGGCAGTACCCAGTGCAGGCAAACAGTGGCGTTTTTGTAATTGAGCCTATCATTTTCACACTGTGCCTTTTGAAACCAAAACTACAGTATGGATGGACACTTCGGATGCCTTTTGCAATCACATTTGTCCAATGCAAATTTTTGAACTGCCGTTTTTGTTGGCTGTTTCTGAGTTTTCTCCATTCCTTGTGTGGAATGAAAAAAAAACAGGCTTGCTCAGGCAATTTGCAGGTGAAGTATTTCGGCTTCTCTTCGTCCTTTGTAGATGATGTGCTGGTATTCTGCAAACGCAAGTTGTAAGAAAGGTAGATTAGAAGCTGGTATGCATGAATATGCATTCAAGTATATTCAATTGCCAAATCCAAACTTGAACTGCATATTGCAAATTGCATCATACAATGTAATGATACAATTTTTTTTTCTGTAAAAGGACATAGCAAATGTCATTCACAATACTCCCAAAATAGTTGTTGTTAAAAAATATAAATGTTTAACACATTTGAAAGCTGGGAATCTAACATTTAGATGTAAAAATTTATAGCTATTTAACTTTTTAACAATTCATTCTAACCCACTTAAACTGACGTACTTCCAAAGCTCTTTTTTTAAATAATCTAAGTTTACCTCTTGGCTGTCATCCAGATGATGATTCATTGTAATTTGGTGATGAAAGCAGGGGTCCACAGCTGGCTGAGTCTGAGACAGTGTAATTTGGTATTTTGTCAGGACTCACATCTGTCATGTCTTCTGCAGAATTGGGTCCAGAGCTGGACGAGTCTGAGACAGTGTAATTTGGTATTTTGTCAGGACTCACATCTGGCATGTCTTCTGCTAAATTGGGTCCAGAGCTGGCCGAGTCTGAGACAGTGTAATTTGGTATTTTGTCAGGACTCACATCTGTCATGTCTTCTGCAGAATTGGGTCCAGAGCTGGCCGAGTCTGAGACAGTGTAATTTGGTATTTTGTCAGGACTCACATCTGGCATGTCTTCTGCTAAATTGGGTCCAGAGCTGGCCGAGTCTGAGACAGTGTAATTTGGTATTTTGTCAGGACTCACATCTGTCATGTCTTCTGCAGAATTGGGTCCAGAGCTGGCCGAGTCTGAGACAGTGTAATTTGGTATTTTGTCAGGACTCACATCTGGCATGTCTTCTGCAGAATTGGGTCCACAGCTGGCTGAGTCTGAGACAGTGTAATTTGGTATTTTGTCAGGACTCACATCTGGCATGTCTTCTGCTAAATTGGGTCCAGAGCTGGCCGAGTCTGAGACAGTGTAATTTGGTATTTTGTCAGGACTCACATCTGTCATGTCTTCTGCAGAATTGGGTCCAGAGCTGGCCGAGTCTGAGACAGTGTAATTTGGTATTTTGTCAGGACTCACATCTGGCATGTCTTCTGCTAAATTGGGTCCAGAGCTGGCCGAGTCTGAGACAGTGTAATTTGGTATTTTGTCAGGACTCACATCTGTCATGTCTTCTGCAGAATTGGGTCCAGAGCTGGCCGAGTCTGAGACAGTGTAATTTGGTATTTTGTCAGGACTCACATCTGTCATGTCTTCTGCTAAATTGGGTCCAGAGCTGGCCGAGTCTGAGACAGTGTAATTTGGTATTTGGTCAGGACTCACATCTGGCATGTCTTCTGCAGAATTGGGTCCAGAGCTGGCTGAGTCCAACTCAGTCGACGTGTCTGGTTTGTCAACTTCCGCTTGCGCCTGTATTCCCACACCCCATAAGCAAAACAGGTTAAGAGCAATAGATAATGCTGATATCATAGAGCATTGCATATTTTCTTCAATTATAATCACAGTACATTTCATACATTTTTAAAGAGATTAAAAAATATTACGAAAGCAAACAAAAATCAAAATAATGGAATAACCATAAAAAATATATATTTTATGATTACCTGTTGAAGTTGATAGGCATGTTTTATTCTAATCCTATTATTTTTGACGTTGGCGATACCTAAGTCCTTGCAGACAATTCCCCAGAAACCCTCTTTTGGAAACGCGCTTTCTTCTGCCAGGGGCCCTTTTGTCTTGTCTTGCAGCCTCTGGATGCATGACAGAATGTCTGTTGCACTTTTTACCAATTCTCTGGACTATTCAAACAAGGAGGAAAACGTTAGGTTATGACTATAACCGAGTTCTGTTAATAGTGGTGACGCTCGGCGTCCGACGCCGCTGCAGCCCTTGATCTCACCTTGTGGTGAAAGCTTGGGAAGGAGGAGAGCAGGTGACCACACACCTGCTTATGTAGGTGAGCTGATAGGGGTGTGGTCAGACAAATATTGGGATATAAAGGTACATTGTGGTCTTTATTCAGTGCGCGTGCACGTGTGCGAGGACAGTGCATGAGTGACGCCGAGCGGAACCAACTATGATACAGAACTGTAAATTGTTTGTTTTATTTAAAGATTTCTCTAAGCTATCAATACATGTGCAAAAAGAAGTAATACTTACCCTCCCAAAAGTTGAAAAAGTAAACGATCTGTAAAGAAAAGAAATACTCAAAGTTACAAAAATGATACATATCATGATGTATAAAAATCAAGAAGACTTTAGAAAAGATATAAAGATCTCGAGCGCAATTATTTTCTTTTTACATATGACTGCACTGAACTTGGCCTCAAACACTTGACTCACTACATTGTAGGCCTATGTAGTATTGTATGTTATATATTTTGAATAACAACACAGTTGTTACAATGCAATCACAGTTGTTACAATGCAATCATATAATACAATACTAAAACACAATATATGTATAATAAATATATATATATAAATATATTTATATAATTCAGTAACTGAATTTAAATTCCTAGCAACTTCTATAAATTGAAAAGAAGTTACTTAAGCTATTTCATATAGTGAATCCAATTGTTTGGCTGGCTATGTTATTTCCGATCACAGTGCAATACTCCAATTCAGCCATTGGGTGGCGGCCATCACAGCGCGGCTGTCACGCCCATAGATATATATAGATATCTATGGTCACGCCCACTCCTACTTCAGCGCAAGCGGAGGAAGGCACATTCCACTTCAGAGCATGCGCACGACAGTCTATAGGGCTTTCTCTGCAGGGCAGTGAGTGGAAAGTTTTGAGAAGATGGGGGGGGGTGGGGGGGGGGGGGGGGGGGGGGGCTATTTGCAACACGTGCTTACTGAAAATGCACAATGTCTAATAATTATGAGAAGTTATGAGATAAAGTGCTATATGGAATCTGTAAACTAACAGATAAAATGTATTGTTTTAAGACCCATCTTACCTAGAGTTAAACATTAAGTTAAAATGCTGGCTGCTGGCTAACCCCCCCCCCCCCCCCCCCCCCCCCCCCCCCCCCCCCCCCCCCCCCCCCCACACACACACACACACACGAATAATAAAAGTATTTATTTTAAATAGCAACATTATACTTGAAATAGTACATCCTTTACTGGTAAGTGTATTAGGGTTAGGGTTAGATAATGAATATTGAGCAGAATTAAGTTCAAGTTATCATTGGTTCGGCCCTCCAAACAGTTCAGGTTTCTCATGTGGCCCCTTGTAAAAGTTAATTGCCCACCCTGCTCAGGGCTTTCTCTGCAGGGGGGTGGAAAGTTTCTCGAAGTTGGCGATGTTGGGGGGAGGGGGGGGGGCTCTTTGCGAGTTTGGGACACGTGCTTATTGAAACTGCACAATGTCTAACTATACTTTGCAAAGTTATGAGATAAAGTGCTATATGGAATCTGTATAGCAATAGTGTACAATAATAATTACAGAGACAATGCATTACTACTGTGTACCCATCCTGCAATGTTAATAGTTTTCAAGCAATCGATCAAACATAAAATAAATAGCCACATTAACAAATAGTTTTAAACTAACAGATACAATGTATTGTTTTAAGACTATTTAAACATAAATATGGCCCATATACCTAGAGTTAAACAGTAAGTTAAAATAGGCTGGCTGCTGGCTTATTGTTTATCACACATTATTTACAGGTGACATTTGATTTGCAGGCCACAGTCTGTCTGAATTATTGCTTGTTTGCTCGGCTTTTCTCTGCAGGGGAGAGGGGACGTTTCTAGAAGATAGGGGGGGGTGGGGGGGGCTCTTTGCGAGTTTGGGACATGTGCTTATTGAAACTGCACAATGTCTAACTTATACTTTGCAAAGTTATGAGATAAAGTGCTATATGGAATCTGTATAGCAATAGTGTACAATAATAATTACAGAGACAATGCATTACTACTGTGTACCCATCCTGCAATGTTAATAATTTTCAAGCAATCGATCAAACATAAAATAAATAGCCACATTAACAAATAGTTTTAAACTAAACAGATACAATGTATTGTTTTTAAGACTATTTAAAACATAAATATGGCCCATATACCTAGAGTTAAACAGTAAGTTAAAATAGGCTGGCTGCTGGCTTATTGTTTATCACACATTATTTACAGTGACATTTGATTTGCAGGCCACATAGTCTGTCTGAATTAATTGCTTGTTTGCTCGGCTTTCTCTGCAGGGGAGTGGGACGTTTGTAGAAGATGGGGGGGGGGGGGGCTCTTTGCGAGTTTGGGACACGTGCTTATTGAAACTGCACAATGTCTAACTTATACTTTGCAAAGTTATGAGATAAAGTGCTATATGGAATCTGTATAGCAATAGTGTACAATAATAATTACAGAGACAATGCATAACTTATGCATTGATATATTATACCCCTGCATAGGTTTATAAGCGAGTGCGTGTCCTGTTCTCTTCAATGATTGCGTGTGCGCCATTGGAGAGCTCAATTTCTGTTATTGAAGAAATCTATATTCATGACATTCGGTTATTTGTTCAGTTTTTCACGTATATAAAAATAGGTTTATAATTAAGCGAGTTACAGTCGACTTTGTAAGATTAACGTCAAATCGTTTGTATGATTCTATATATATCATGCCAAAACTAACTCCTTTTCACGTCTTATAAAAACATATGGGCCAAATCAATTTCTATATATACAAAACATAACACCTGAAATAACAAGCCAAACAATTGGATTCACTATATATGAAGCTTAATTAAGTAACTTCTTTTCAATTTATAGAAGTAGTTATATTTCCAAAGTAACACAGTAAGTAGTCTGTTAACTTTGGTAGGGGACTGATATACTTACCCTTGACGATTCATCGTGGATTTCAAATTGCACAGTGAAGAAATATTGCTGGAAACAAATGAACGCTACTTCGAAGTCATCACTGCCAAAATGGCTCACAACATGGTGATAATGCGTGCCTACCTGAGGTGAATAGGCGGGTTCTGTGACCATGCACTTGCTGATTGGTGGGAAAGATAGGTGTCTATCACAATAAAACACTAGAGTCACGTGAAGAGGGGGAGGATTTATGTAGGTTAAAAAAACGGGGGGACCTATGTAAAATGGTCTGGGTGATTATTTTGTGACTTTTAGAGGCCATTTCAGGCCAATTTTTCAGATTGCCTGCTCGAAATGACATGCCCACAAAATATAGAATATCTCCCCATCACAAGGGCCATATAGATAATCCTGGTATCAAAAGAAAGGTGACAGCAGTGGGATGGCTGCAGAAGTGTCAGAATGTAAATGGATGTTACTGTGTCAGAGAAAATAGAACTAGACCATTGAAAAAAGTCATAAATAAATTTTTAGAGTGCACGTGGAGGGCTTAGCATCGCACACTGAAGATCTGAAGAGTGTAGCACACTGAGTGAGACGGCTACTGTCAAAAAGCAGAGCGCCATCTAGTGGATTCTTTTTGGCATAGCATATGTGAACCAAGATGGCTCACTAAGACTCAGTTAAGTTAAACACATTTTTCAATGAGAGATAGTGACTAAAAATTTGCTATTCCAAGTGGTTTAGCAGACTATTAAAGGGTTAAAGTTGACAAAAATGCTAATTCTTGAGGGGACTTTGAAACTCAAATTACTCAAAGTACACTGTAAAAATTGTTCATATTATTTATGGCATTAACAGATTATATGTGTAAGGAGATGAAAAGGAAAGAATGATAAAAGTGTATCAAACCAGCAGTCAAACATGGTGGAAATATTACATTATCTAGTAGTGACTTTGCCATTGGATTACTGAAAAAGTAAAAGTAGTTCATATTATTTGAGCAAGTAGTCTAAAGTATTAAGTACAAACCAGAGCTGTTGAAGATAGAGTTGCGACACACTTTGATCTCGCCACCAGGCGATCACGTGGTTCACGTAGCTCCCTTAGTTCCAATTTGTTTTTGCACTGAGCGCTGTCGACTTGATTTCAGCGGGACAGAACAGCAGAACTACTACTGTTACAGCAATTGTTTTGGTATTGATCACTGTTGCGTTATATCATTTATATGTCTGCTACTTTAATATTTACATTATATTACTTTATACTGATGACATATTCTTTTACATTAGCCATATCACGGCAGTTGTTAAACACTCAAGCATAATTGTATTAATCAGCCCACATTACAGTTATATGTTGACAACACTTTATATTCAATATATATAATAGCATTTCAGGGGAGTGGCAGAGAGACAGCATTAGTCAGTTTTTCTGTGGACTGTCCCATAACCTAGGATAAGTTACAAAAAATATTAATGCATAGACTAACATTACATACTGTAACATTTACAGTATGTATGCATTCATATTTTTCTTGTGCTTCTATGGTCATAAATACACACCTTTTTTTGTGATCAAATTTTTTTTATTTTCCATTTTTCAAACATGAAACATCACAACTCACAACACAATAATAACAATAATACGTAAAAGACATCCAAAAACATAAACTAACCCAACAATGATTAGACAATAAATTAGACAGATTATACATTTGCATACATATCCAGTTCAAATAAGCTGTCACAAAGTATAAGGAAAATAAAACATTTACTATAAAAAAATAAAATAAAAAAGGGCTTCCTGAGCCCCCTCCATCCCCAGGCCCGGCAGCCGCGAACCCCAAACCCGGAGGACCCGGAGTCCGGCGCCCACGCGGGCCAAAGCATCACACCACTTTAATGCCTCGACCCGCAGAGACCCCCAACCACGGCCCCCGGCAGTCAGAGCCCACGGCCACCAGACCCACAGCCAAAGGGGGCCCCAAAAATATACATAATTAAAATTACAAGAAAATGTATGCAGACGACATTTTGTTATACGTATCTAACCCACAGGAGTCCCTTCCTCCAATTATGGAATTGTTTAATTATTTTGGCTCTCTTTCAGGTTTTCAAATTAATTGGGATAAAAGTGAATTAATGCCAGTACAATTAAATAAGGATAGCTCCTCATTGAACTCTGTCCCTTTTAAGATTACCAAAGATAGATTTACTTACCTAGGAGTGACCGTTACTAAAAAACCTGAACTTTTACTTGAAGAGAATTGGAAATTAAAAATAAAACTGTTGAAACAGAATATAGATTTTCGGAAGACTGTCACTGGTTGGGAGAGTAAACGCTATTAAAATGGTGGTTCTTCCGAGAAGCGAATTAGCAAAAAACATTTATGTAAAACAAAAAATGAGGGTGGCTTTGGTCTTCCAGACTTCAGATGTTACTACTGGTCTGCACATTTAAACAATATGGCTTTCTGGAGAAGTGCTAACCTTACGGAGGGCATGGAGGAGGTTACTCCTGCATGGCTCTCAATGGAGCAAGCAGCTTGTCAGGGAACCTCTCTCCTAGCCCTTTTGAATAGCCCTGTCAAGATAAACAAATCACTATATGAAGGGAATTTTATAGTACATAGCTCCTTGAAGGTATAGAAACAGATTAAAACATACTTGAAAGCTCCAAATATGTATACAGACACTCCAATCGGTAATAACCATGCCTTTAAGCCATCCACTATGGATCAAGGGTTTGCACAGTGGAAGGTGAAGGGTATAGGGTGCTTGAAGGACTTGTACCAAGGGGGCCAGTTTCTATCATTCGAGCAACTAAGGGACAAACATGATTTACTGTCAACAAATTTTTTCCGCTATCTACAGATACGGAACTTCGTAAGGACTCATGTAGATACATGGTCAGACATTCCTCAGCAACTAAGTACAACCATGGCAGTTTCATAAACTGCTTATGGGAAATTCTTTTTTTATCCCACATCAAAGTTAGTCGCAAATGCTGATTCTGAGGACTTTGAAACTGAAATTACTCAAAAAGTACACAGTAAAAATATTTCATATAATTTGTACAAGTAGTCTAAGAGGTACTAAGTACAACCATGGCAGTTTCATAAGGTGCTTATGGGAAAATCTTTTTTTATCCCACATCAAAGTTAGTCGAAAATGCTGATTCTGGGGACTTTGAAACTGAAATTACTCAAAAAGTACACAGTAAAAATATTTCATATAATTTGTACAGGTAGTCTAAGAGGTACTAAGTACAACCATGGCAGTTTCATAAGGTGCTTATGGGAAAATCTTTTTTTATCCCACATCAAAGTTAGTCGAAAATGCTGATTCTGGGGACTTTAAAACTGAAATTACTCAAAAAGTACACAGTAAAAATATTTCATATAATTTGTACAAGTAGTCTAAGAGGTACTAAGTACAACCATGGCAGTTTCATAAGGTGCTTATGGGAAAATCTTTTTTTATCCCACATCAAAGTTAGTCGAAAATGCTGATTCTGAGGACTTTAAAACTGAAATTACTCAAAAAGTACACAGTAAAAATATTTCATATAATTTGTACAAGTAGTCTAAGAGGTACTAAGTACAACCATGGCAGTTTCATAAGGTGCTTATGGGAAAATCTTTTTTTATCCCACATCAAAGTTAGTCGAAAATGCTGATTCTGGGGACTTTAAAACTGAAATTACTCAAAAAGTACACAGTAAAAATATTTCATATAATTTGTACAGGTAGTCTAAGAGGTACTAAGTACAACCATGGCAGTTTCATAAGGTGCTTATGGGAAAATCTTTTTTTATCCCACATCAAAGTTAGTCGAAAATGCTGATTCTGGGGACTTTGAAACTGAAATTACTCAAAAAGTACACAGTAAAAATATTTCATATAATTTGTACAGGTAGTCTAAGAGGTACTAAGTCCAACCATGGCAGTTTCATAAGGTGCTTATGGGAAAATCTTTTTTTATCCCACATCAAAGTTAGTCGAAAATGCTGATTCTGGGGACTTTAAAACTGAAATTACTCAAAAAGTACACAGTAAAAATATTTCATATAATTTGTGCAAGTAGTCTAAGAGGTACTAAGTACAACCATGGCAGTTTCATAAGGTGCTTATGGGAAAATCTTTTTTTATCCCACATCAAAGTTAGTCGAAAATGCTGATTCTGGGGACTTTGAAACTCAAATTACTCAAAAAGTACACAGTAAAAATATTTCATATAATTTGTACAGGTAGTCTAAGAGGTACTAAGTACAACCATGGCAGTTTCATAAGGTGCTTATGGGAAAATCTTTTTTTATCCCACATCAAAGTTAGTCGAAAATGCTGATTCTGAGGACTTTAAAACTGAAATTACTCAAAAAGTACACAGTAAAAATATTTCATATAATTTGTACAAGTAGTCTAAGAGGTACTAAGTACAACCATGGCAGTTTCATAAGGTGCTTATGGGAAAATCTTTTTTTATCCCACATCAAAGTTAGTCGAAAATGCTGATTCTGGGGACTTTAAAACTGAAATTACTCAAAAAGTACACAGTAAAAATATTTCATATAATTTGTGCAAGTAGTCTAAGAGGTACTAAGTACAACCATGGCAGTTTCATAAGGTGCTTATGGGAAAATCTTTTTTTATCCCACATCAAAGTTAGTCGAAAATGCTGATTCTGGGGACTTTGAAACTCAAATTACTCAAAAAGTACACAGTAAAAATATTTCATATAATTTGTACACGTAGTCTAAGAGGTACTAAGTACAACCATGGCAGTTTCATAAGGTGCTTATGGGAAAATCTTTTTTTATCCCACATCAAAGTTAGTCGAAAATGCTGATTCTGAGGACTTTAAAACTGAAATTACTCAAAAAGTACACAGTAAAAATATTTCATATAATTTGTACAAGTAGTCTAAGAGGTACTAAGTACAACCATGGCAGTTTCATAAGGTGCTTATGGGAAAATCTTTTTTTATCCCACATCAAAGTTAGTCGAAAATGCTGATTCTGGGGACTTTAAAACTGAAATTACTCAAAAAGTACACAGTAAAAATATTTCATATAATTTGTACAGGTAGTCTAAGAGGTACTAAGTACAACCATGGCAGTTTCATAAGGTGCTTATGGGAAAATCTTTTTTTATCCCACATCAAAGTTAGTCGAAAATGCTGATTCTGGGGACTTTGAAACTGAAATTACTCAAAAAGTACACAGTAAAAATATTTCATATAATTTGTACAGGTAGTCTAAGAGGTACTAAGTCCAACCATGGCAGTTTCATAAGGTGCTTATGGGAAAATCTTTTTTTATCCCACATCAAAGTTAGTCGAAAATGCTGATTCTGGGGACTTTAAAACTGAAATTACTCAAAAAGTACACAGTAAAAATATTTCATATAATTTGTGCAAGTAGTCTAAGAGGTACTAAGTACAACCATGGCAGTTTCATAAGGTGCTTATGGGAAAATCTTTTTTTATCCCACATCAAAGTTAGTCGAAAATGCTGATTCTGAGGACTTTAAAACTCAAATTACTCAAAAAGTACACAGTAAAAATATTTCATATAATTTGTACAGGTAGTCTAAGAGGTACTAAGTACAACCATGGCAGTTTCATAAGGTGCTTATGGGAAAATCTTTTTTTATCCCACATCAAAGTTAGTCGAAAATGCTGATTCTGGGGACTTTGAAACTGAAATTACTCAAAAAGTACACAGTAAAAATATTTCATATAATTTGTACAGGTAGTCTAAGAGGTACTAAGTCCAACCATGGCAGTTTCATAAGGTGCTTATGGGAAAATCTTTTTTTATCCCACATCAAAGTTAGTCGAAAATGCTGATTCTGGGGACTTTAAAACTGAAATTACTCAAAAAGTACACAGTAAAAATATTTCATATAATTTGTGCAAGTAGTCTAAGAGGTACTAAGTACAACCATGGCAGTTTCATAAGGTGCTTATGGGAAAATCTTTTTTTATCCCACATCAAAGTTAGTCGAAAATGCTGATTCTGAGGACTTTAAAACTGAAATTACTCAAAAAGTACACAGTAAAAATATTTCATATAATTTGTACAAGTAGTCTAAGAGGTACTAAGTACAACCATGGAAGTTTCATAAAGTGCTTATGGGAAAATCTTTTTTTATACCACATCAAAGTTAGTCGAAAATGCTGATTCTGGGGACTTTGAAACTCAAATTACTCAAAAAGTACACAGTAAAAATATTTAATATAATTTGTACACGTAGTCTAAGAGGTACTAAGTACAACCATGGCAGGTTCATAAGGTGCTTATGGGAAAATCTTTTTTTATCCCACATCAAAGTTAGTCGAAAAAGCTGATTCTGAGGACTTTAAAACTGAAATTACTCAAAAAGTACACAGTAAAAATATTTCATATAATTTGTACAGGTAGTCTAAGAGGTACTAAGTACAACCATGGCAGTTTCATAAAGTGCTTATGGGAAGAATTGTTTTTATCCAACATCAAAGTTAGTCGAAAATGCTGATTCTGAGGACTTTGAAACTCAAATTACTCAAAAAGTACACAGTAAAAATATTTCATATAATTTGTACACGTAGTCTAAGAGGTACTAAGTACAACCATGGCAGTTTCATAAGGTGCTTATGGGAAAATCTTTTTTTATCCCACATCAAAGTTAGTCGAAAATGCTGATTCTGAGGACTTTAAAACTGAAATTACTCAAAAAGTACACAGTAAAAATATTTCATATAATTTGTACAAGTAGTCTAAGAGGTACTAAGTACAACCATGGCAGTTTCATAAGGTGCTTATGGGAAAATCTTTTTTTATCCCACATCAAAGTTAGTCGAAAATGCTGATTCTGGGGACTTTGAAACTGAAATTACTCAAAAAGTACACAGTAAAAATATTTCATATAATTTGTACAGGTAGTCTAAGAGGTACTAAGTACAACCATGGCAGTTTCATAAGGTGCTTATGGGAAAATCTTTTTTTATCCCACATCAAAGTTAGTCGAAAATGCTGATTCTGGGGACTTTGAAACTGAAATTACTCAAAAAGTACACAGTAAAAATATTTCATATAATTTGTACAGGTAGTCTAAGAGGTACTAAGTACAACCATGGCAGTTTCATAAGGTGCTTATGGGAAAATCTTTTTTTATCCCACATCAAAGTTAGTCGAAAATGCTGATTCTGAGGACTTTAAAACTGAAATTACTCAAAAAGTACACAGTAAAAATATTTCATATAATTTGTACAGGTAGTCTAAGAGGTACTAAGTACAACCATGGCAGTTTCATAAAGTGCTTATGGGAAGAATTGTTTTTATCCAACATCAAAGTTAGTCGAAAATGCTGATTCTGAGGACTTTGAAACTCAAATTACTCAAAAAGTACACAGTAAAAATATTTCATATAATTTGTACACGTAGTCTAAGAGGTACTAAGTACAACCATGGCAGTTTCATAAGGTGCTTATGGGAAAATCTTTTTTTATCCCACATCAAAGTTAGTCGAAAATGCTGATTCTGAGGACTTTAAAACTGAAATTACTCAAAAAGTACACAGTAAAAATATTTCATATAATTTGTACAAGTAGTCTAAGAGGTACTAAGTACAACCATGGCAGTTTCATAAGGTGCTTATGGGAAAATCTTTTTTTATCCCACATCAAAGTTAGTCGAAAATGCTGATTCTGGGGACTTTGAAACTGAAATTACTCAAAAAGTACACAGTAAAAATATTTCATATAATTTGTACAGGTAGTCTAAGAGGTACTAAGTACAACCATGGCAGTTTCATAAGGTGCTTATGGGAAAATCTTTTTTTATCCCACATCAAAGTTAGTCGAAAATGCTGATTCTGAGGACTTTAAAACTGAAATTACTCAAAAAGTACACAGTAAAAATATTTCATATAATTTGTACAGGTAGTCTAAGAGGTACTAAGTACAACCATGGCAGTTTCATAAAGTGCTTATGGGAAGAATTGTTTTTATCCAACATCAAAGTTAGTCGAAAATGCTGATTCTGAGGACTTTGAAACTCAAATTACTCAAAAAGTACACAGTAAAAATATTTCATATAATTTGTACACGTAGTCTAAGAGGTACTAAGTACAACCATGGCAGTTTCATAAGGTGCTTATGGGAAAATCTTTTTTTATCCCACATCAAAGTTAGTCGAAAATGCTGATTCTGAGGACTTTAAAACTGAAATTACTCAAAAAGTACACAGTAAAAATATTTCATATAATTTGTACAAGTAGTCTAAGAGGTACTAAGTACAACCATGGCAGTTTCATAAGGTGCTTATGGGAAAATCTTTTTTTATCCCACATCAAAGTTAGTCGAAAATGCTGATTCTGGGGACTTTGAAACTGAAATTACTCAAAAAGTACACAGTAAAAATATTTCATATAATTTGTACAGGTAGTCTAAGAGGTACTAAGTACAACCATGGCAGTTTCATAAGGTGCTTATGGGAAAATCTTTTTTTATCCCACATCAAAGTTAGTCGAAAATGCTGATTCTGGGGACTTTGAAACTGAAATTACTCAAAAAGTACACAGTAAAAATATTTCATATAATTTGTACAGGTAGTCTAAGAGGTACTAAGTACAACCATGGCAGTTTCATAAGGTGCTTATGGGAAAATCTTTTTTTATCCCACATCAAAGTTAGTCGAAAATGCTGATTCTGGGGACTTTGAAACTGAAATTACTCAAAAAGTACACAGTAAAAATATTCCATATAATTTGTACAGGTAGTCTAAGAGGTACTAAGTACAACCATGGAAGTTTCATAAAGTGCTTATGGGAAAATCTTTTTTTATCCCACATCAAAGTTAGTCGAAAATGCTGATTCTGGGGACTTTGAAACTCAAATTACTCAAAAAGTACACAGTAAAAATATTTCATATAATTTGTACACGTAGTCTAAGAGGTACTAAGTACAACCATGGCAGTTTCATAAGGTGCTTATGGGAAAATCTTTTTTTATCCCACATCAAAGTTAGTCGAAAATGCTGATTCTGAGGACTTTAAAACTGAAATTACTCAAAAAGTACACAGTAAAAATATTTCATATAATTTGTACAGGTAGTCTAAGAGGTACTAAGTACAACCATGGCAGTTTCATAAAGTGCTTATGGGAAGAATTGTTTTTATCCAACATCAAAGTTAGTCGAAAATGCTGATTCTGAGGACTTTGAAACTCAAATTACTCAAAAAGTACACAGTAAAAATATTTCATATAATTTGTACACGTAGTCTAAGAGGTACTAAGTACAACCATGGCAGTTTCATAAGGTGCTTATGGGAAAATCTTTTTTTATCCCACATCAAAGTTAGTCGAAAATGCTGATTCTGAGGACTTTAAAACTGAAATTACTCAAAAAGTACACAGTAAAAATATTTCATATAATTTGTACAAGTAGTCTAAGAGGTACTAAGTACAACCATGGCAGTTTCATAAGGTGCTTATGGGAAAATCTTTTTTTATCCCACATCAAAGTTAGTCGAAAATGCTGATTCTGGGGACTTTGAAACTGAAATTACTCAAAAAGTACACAGTAAAAATATTTCATATAATTTGTACAGGTAGTCTAAGAGGTACTAAGTACAACCATGGCAGTTTCATAAGGTGCTTATGGGAAAATCTTTTTTTATCCCACAGTCGAAAATTAGTTAGTCGAAAATGCTGATTCTGGGGACTTTGAAACTGAAATTACTCAAAAAGTACACAGTAAAAATATTTCATATAATTTGTACAGGTAGTCTAAGAGGTACTAAGTACAACCATGGCAGTTTCATAAGGTGCTTATGGGAAAATCTTTTTTTATCCCACATCAAAGTTAGTCGAAAATGCTGATTCTGAGGACTTTAAAACTGAAATTACTCAAAAAGTACACAGTAAAAATATTTCATATAATTTGTACAGGTAGTCTAAGAGGTACTAAGTACAACCATGGCAGTTTCATAAAGTGCTTATGGGAAGAATTGTTTTTATCCAACATCAAAGTTAGTCGAAAATGCTGATTCTGAGGACTTTGAAACTCAAATTACTCAAAAAGTACACAGTAAAAATATTTCATATAATTTGTACACGTAGTCTAAGAGGTACTAAGTACAACCATGGCAGTTTCATAAGGTGCTTATGGGAAAATCTTTTTTTATCCCACATCAAAGTTAGTCGAAAATGCTGATTCTGAGGACTTTAAAACTGAAATTACTCAAAAAGTACACAGTAAAAATATTTCATATAATTTGTACAAGTAGTCTAAGAGGTACTAAGTACAACCATGGCAGTTTCATAAGGTGCTTATGGGAAAATCTTTTTTTATCCCACATCAAAGTTAGTCGAAAATGCTGATTCTGGGGACTTTGAAACTGAAATTACTCAAAAAGTACACAGTAAAAATATTTCATATAATTTGTACAGGTAGTCTAAGAGGTACTAAGTACAACCATGGCAGTTTCATAAGGTGCTTATGGGAAAATCTTTTTTTATCCCACATCAAAGTTAGTCGAAAATGCTGATTCTGGGGACTTTGAAACTGAAATTACTCAAAAAGTACACAGTAAAAATATTTCATATAATTTGTACAGGTAGTCTAAGAGGTACTAAGTACAACCATGGCAGTTTCATAAGGTGCTTATGGGAAAATCTTTTTTTATCCCACATCAAAGTTAGTCGAAAATGCTGATTCTGGGGACTTTAAAACTGAAATTACTCAAAAAGTACACAGTAAAAATATTTCATATAATTTGTACACGTAGTCTAAGAGGTACTAAGTACAACCATGGCAGTTTCATAAGGTGCTTATGGGAAAATCTTTTTTTATCCCACATCAAAGTTAGTCGAAAATGCTGATTCTGAGGACTTTAAAACTGAAATTACTCAAAAAGTACACAGTAAAAATATTTCATATAATTTGTACAAGTAGTCTAAGAGGTACTAAGTACAACCATGGCAGTTTCATAAGGTGCTTATGGGAAAATCTTTTTTTATCCCACATCAAAGTTAGTCGAAAATGCTGATTCTGGGGACTTTAAAACTGAAATTACTCAAAAAGTACACAGTAAAAATATTTCATATAATTTGTGCAAGTAGTCTAAGAGGTACTAAGTACAACCATGGCAGTTTCATAAGGTGCTTATGGGAAAATCTTTTTTTATCCCACATCAAAGTTAGTCGAAAATGCTGATTCTGGGGACTTTGAAACTCAAATTACTCAAAAAGTACACAGTAAAAATATTTCATATAATTTGTACACGTAGTCTAAGAGGTACTAAGTACAACCATGGCAGTTTCATAAGGTGCTTATGGGAAAATCTTTTTTTATCCCACATCAAAGTTAGTCGAAAATGCTGATTCTGAGGACTTTAAAACTGAAATTACTCAAAAAGTACACAGTAAAAATATTTCATATAATTTGTACAGGTAGTCTAAGAGGTACTAAGTACAACCATGGCAGTTTCATAAAGTGCTTATGGGAAGAATTGTTTTTATCCAACATCAAAGTTAGTCGAAAATGCTGATTCTGAGGACTTTGAAACTCAAATTACTCAAAAAGTACACAGTAAAAATATTTCATATAATTTGTACAGGTAGTCTAAGAGGTACTAAGTACAACCATGGCAGTTTCATAAAGTGCTTATGGGAAGAATTGTTTTTATCCAACATCAAAGTTAGTCGAAAATGCTGATTCTGAGGACTTTGAAACTCAAATTACTCAAAAAGTACACAGTAAAAATATTTCATATAATTTGTACACGTAGTCTAAGAGGTACTAAGTACAACCATGGCAGTTTCATAAGGTGCTTATGGGAAAATCTTTTTTTATCCCACATCAAAGTTAGTCGAAAATGCTGATTCTGAGGACTTTAAAACTGAAATTACTCAAAAAGTACACAGTAAAAATATTTCATATAATTTGTACAAGTAGTCTAAGAGGTACTAAGTACAACCATGGCAGTTTCATAAGGTGCTTATGGGAAAATCTTTTTTTATCCCACATCAAAGTTAGTCGAAAATGCTGATTCTGGGGACTTTGAAACTGAAATTACTCAAAAAGTACACAGTAAAAATATTTCATATAATTTGTACAGGTAGTCTAAGAGGTACTAAGTACAACCATGGCAGTTTCATAAGGTGCTTATGGGAAAATCTTTTTTTATCCCACATCAAAGTTAGTCGAAAATACTCATTGTTCTATAAAAAGGACTTTGAAACTCAAATTACTCAAAGTACACAGTAAAAGTAGTTAATATTATTTGTGCAAGTAGTCTTGAGAAGTATTAAGTACAAACATGGCAGTGTAATAAACTACTTATGAAATAATAGAAATGAACCACATGCCATCCTTTACTTTGAAATCCTCACCGGAAGTGTTCCTCTGTGGAATTGTCTGTAGCTTTTGTTTAGTGGTCGAATATACTGCGCGTCCTATTGATTCGATGTTCAATAATACTGCACATACGAAACGTCCTATTGATTAGACTAAACGTCCTATTGATTCGATGCGCATTCAATGTCATATTAAGTATTTCTGTAAGATCTACTTGCGAGACTGTGTTCAAAAGTCACGTCGGTTCATTACAACAGCCTCCCAGGGTTGTTTGAATGCATTACCGTAAACCTGGAACTAATCGCGCACTCGAAAAACAAGAGCGGCTCACTTGACCACGCAAAAGCAAAAGACGGCTCACTTGACCGCAGTGGAGAGAGAGCGCGAGAGGGGGAGAGGGAGAGAGAGGCTGCTGACTGCTCTCAGAGACGCGGAGGCTGCTCTCTCTGTCAGAACGCGTTCGAGTGGGCAGCGCGTCGTCCGAGTCCCCCGCTAGTCGTGGAACTGGCCGCGCACGGCAAAACCGGCGGCACAGAATCGGTAACCCCTTATTCCTCTTGAGTCTTGAGTCGTGTAAACAGTATTTCCCCCCTGAATCTGAAACTGGCCACTCGGAGCCAGATAGTATGGATACGATAATCCCGTTGATGGTGAGCCGTCACTCACACTCAGATAAAAGATTAAAGCATGGCAGTCCTCCTCAGCTGCTTTGCCCGCTTCGTGCGCTCCCTGTCGGGCGGCAGTTTCATCCTCTACCGCTCAGTTTGGATCAACAGAGTTGATATTTGTGACAACAAACAGGAGGCAATTACAGTCAAAGGCTATAATATAAAAGAGAAAACCTTTGCTTTTCAGGTTTCAAAATAAAAGGTTAAGCCGCAAAGGTCATCAGGAATTTATCAGGAATTAATTAAATCATTCAATCCCAGACAGAGATTATTGGTAGCAGTATGTGCCTGAGAACGACCCCATGTCTGATAGGCCCAATCTGCTTTAAAGGAGCACTTCACCATAAACAATGCACATTTATTTTGCACATAATCTCACACACATCCAAAAACTCTAAACCGTTTTGCACACATTGATTTAGTTTGACAGTTATTGAGAGTAAATTAGTTTCAATATGGCCACCAGTGATGTAATCGGGGACATTGAATCCAGCTCAATGAAATTATTAGGTAGCAGTCCCTATATAAGACAAGACACACAAAAAAATGTGTACATAATTTCATTGAACTGTAATTAACACAACACAAGGATTCAAGCACATGACACCTATAGGGTGGTTGGCTGCGTTTGTCACATGGAGCCCTTCCTCTGGTTTGAGTGTGGTTATGGCTTGGGTGGGTGAGGGTGCATCGTTGGGCACCTGAGGCACAGAGAGCATTCAAAAACGTTAGGCCTTAGTCATTTTTAATATCATTGTTTAGAAATATGTTTATGTGTGTATCCCAATTTAATGCATAGACCTAAAATATATAAAGTTGATGGCTGAACATCATCAAGTTAATAGATGGCATGCACACACACACGCACACACACACATACACACACACATCAAACAGAATCTTCCCCTATTACTCAAAATAATACAATATTGTTTGTATCATCAAATATTATTATTTATATCAGGGGTCAGCAACCTTTTTGACATGGAGTGCCTGTTTGAAATATAGTTGTAACTAGTGTGCCTCAACAATATTCCATGCATCGTAATTTTTTTTCTCATAATCAGGTATTTTTAATGATAATTTTAACATTATTACATCATTATTGTTATTGTTATTATTAACAATATTATTATGATGGTTGTATCAACCCTAAATCTGAGTTGGGGGGGGGGGGGGGGATGCAATGCAGACAAACAGCTGCATACAGTGCGACCATTTCACTCACATTTGCCCATTCATTTTTGGACACATCACACACCATCGGTGTGTGTACTGTACGTGTGCTGTCATAGCTCCACCTACAGGCCTAATGGAGAACACCAGGAGAACACCAGGATGTGAATGGAGGGTGAATGTGAGGTATATCGTGTAAATACGTTTTGATTTATCGCAAGACTACACTGTAAAAAAAAAAAAAAATAAGTTACCAGAACTTCAAAATATTGAGTTCAGTTACTGTGCATTAAGGTTTTCAGTTTTCAATCCATAATAAGTTAACAGAAAAATAAGTACACAACCACATTATTTCAACCTAATAAAACTATGTTTATTGTCATTGTTTTAAGAACACAAGTTGACTTGGTAATACTCACATTTTGAGTAAAAAAATGGCTTTTAACATGTGCAATGTTCAATGAAATAGAAAAATAAATAATACAATTTGTTGATTAATCCCACTGGTCACAACGGTGACCGTAATAATGTTTTTGTTATAAGGATCTGCAAATGTTACTGAATGATGTAGCAATGTATTTCCAGCTAAATTGAAATAATAAACAAATAAAGGGTATCAATTAAATATGTGGTAGTAAAAAGAACCTGTGGGAGGATTTCAACAAGATAAATGCGACAACAGTGCAAAATATTTCACAATAATATTAAAAAAAATATATATATATATAATTTTTTTAATTATTTTTTATTCTTTTTTGCTGCCCCCTGTGCCTATGCAAATGCCCCCGCGTGCCTATGCAGGCACGCGTGCCTAGGGTTGCCTACCCCTGATTTATATCATGCTATGGCTATATGGCACTTTTAAGATGCAAGCAACAGGGTTCAACAGACTGTCTTTCCAACAGTCCCTTAACCTTCTTGACTATCATGGACTATTTATGGCCTATCAAACTCTGTTGATGCTCTGCGTTGCAGCGCTGGAGTGAAATAGGTCAACTCAGAAGAACCGCGCCAGGCGTTTCATTTCATTACCCGGGAATAAACACACAGCGGCGCGGCGGCCTCAGCTGGTAACCAGGGGCTACGTAACTAGTATGCAGAGGGGGAGATTATGTCGTTAACTGTTCCTCAACTTAATTAGGCATGCGGCGGCTTTGAACACATGCAGACTCCCTCGGACACACAAATGTGGTCCAAGACCCCCGCTAAATAGATTCCTGTGGTGTGGAGTGTGGACAGAGGCAGGAGATGAGGAGGCAGGGGGAGTAAGGAGCTGCAGCAGAGAAGGCAAAGGGACTCATGAGTAAACACGGTGAGAGGTGGAGGGATAGGAGGAGCAAGAGCAGAGGCAGAGGAAGAGGAGAAGTGGTGAAGGAGGAAGAGGAGAGGTGGAGGAGGAAGAGCATGAAGAGGAGAGGTGGAGGAAGAAGAGGAGAGGTGGAGGAGGAAGAGCATGAAGAAGAGATGTGGAGGGATAGGAGGAGCAAGAGGAGAGGCAGAGGAAGAGGAGAGGTGGTGAAGGAGGAAGAGGAGAGGTGGAGGATGAAGAGCATGAAGAGGAGAGGTGGAGTGATAGGAGGAGCAAGAGGAGAGGCAGAGGAAGAGGTGAGGTGGTGAAGGAGGAAGAGGAGAGGTGGAGGAGGAAGAGCATGAAGAGGAGAGGTGGAGTGATAGGAGGAGCAAGAGGAGAGGCAGAGGAAGAGGTGAGGTGGTGAAGGAGGAAGAGGAGAGGTGGAGGAGGAAGAGCATGTAGAGGAGTGGCGGAGGAGGAGGATGAGGAGAAAGAAGGAAGAGGAGAGGTGGAGGAGGAAGAGCATGAAGAGGAGAGGTGGAGGAGGAAGAGCATGTAGAGGAGTGGCGGAGGAGGAGGATGAGGAGAAAGAAGGAAGAGGAGAGGAAGAGGAGAGGTGGAGGAGGAGGAATAGGAGAGGTGGAGGAGGAAGAGCATGATGAGGAGAGGAGGAGAGGTGGAGGAGGAATAGGAGAGGTGGAGGAGGAAGAGCATGAAGAGGAGAGGAGGAGAGGTGGAGGAGGAATAGGAGAGGTGGAGGAGGAAGAGCATGATGAGGAGAGGAGGAGAGGTGGAGGAGGAATAGGAGAGGTGGAGGAGGAAGAGCATGAAGAGGAGAGGAGGAGAGGTGGAGGAGGAAGAGCATGAAGAGGAGATGTGGAGGGAGAAGAGAAGCGGAGGAGGAAGAGCATGAAGAAGAGAGGTGGAGGGAGAAGGGAGGCGGAGGAGGAAGAGCATGAAGAAGAGAGGTGGAGGAGGAAGAGGAGAGGTGGAGGAGGAAGAGCATGAAGAAGAGAGGTGGAGGAGGAAGAGGAGAGGTGGAGGAGGAAGAGCATGAAGAAGAGAGGTGGAGGAGGAAGAGCATGAAGAAGAGAGGAGGAGGAAGAGGAGAGGTGGAGAAGGAAGAGCATGATGAGGAGAGGAGGAAGAGAGGTGGAGGGGGAAGAGCTTGAAGAGGAGAGGAGGAGGAAGAGGAGAGATGGTGAAGGAGGAAGATGAGAGGTGGAGGAGGAAAAGGAGAGATGGAGGAGGAAGAGGAGAGATAGTGAAGGAGGAAGAGGAGAGGTGGAGGAGGAAGAGGAGAGATGGAGGAGGAAGAACATGAAGAGGAGAGGAGGAGGAAGAGGAGAAAGAAGGAAGAGGAGAGGTTGAGGAGGAGGAAGAGGAGAGGTGGAGGAGGAAGAGAAGAGATGGAGGAGGAAGAGGAGAGGTGGAGGAGGAAGAGGGGAGGTGGAGGAGGAAGAGAAGAGGTGGAGGAGAAAGAGGAGAGGTGGAGGAGGAGGAAGAGGAGAGGTGGAGGAGGAAGAGCATGAAGAGGAGAGGAAGAGGAGAGGAGGAGGGGTAAGAATAGGGAGAGGAGGAAGAGGTGGAGGAGGAAGAGGAGAGGAGGAGGGGTAAGAGGAGAGGAGGAGAGGAGAAGGGGTAAGAGTAGGGAAAGGAGAGGTGGAGGAGGAAGAGGAGAGGAGGAGGGGTAAGAGTAGGAAGAGGAGAGGCCAGAAGAAGCAAAGAGGAATGAGAAACCTCCATTGTGATACAGCTGCACAATAGTCCCCACTGGCCACTCTACTGAGTCCTGCAGCAGAGAAGGCATATGAGGAGCAGCAAGAGGAGGAGGGAGGATGAAAAGGAACCATAGGGGTAGTAGGCAGCCTGACCTAGAGGTAGTAGGCAGCCTGACCTAGAGGTAGTAGGCAGCCTGACCTAAAGGTAGTAGGCAGGCTGACCTAAAGGTAGTAGGCAGGCTGACCTAGAGGTAGTAGGCAGGCTGACCTAGAGGCAGTAGGCAGGCTGACCTAGAGGTAGTAGGCAGGCTGACCTAGAGGTAGTAGGCAGGCTGACCTAAAGGCAGTAGGCAGGCTGACCTAAAGGTAGTAGGCAGGCTGACCTAGAGGTAGTAGGCAGGCTGACCTAGAGGTAGTAGGCAGGCTGACCTAAAGGCAGTAGGCAGGCTGACCTAGAGGTAGTAGGCAGGCTGACCTAAAGGTAGTAGGCAGACTGACCTAGAGGTAGTAGGCAGGCTGACCTAGAGGTAGTAGGCAGGCTGACCTAAAGGTAGTAGGCAGGCTGACCTATAGTAGGCAGGCTGACCTATAGTAGGCAGGCTGACCTAGAGGTAGTAGGCAGGCTGACCTAGAGGTAGTAGGCAGGCTGACCTAGAGGTAGTAGGCAGGCTGACCTAGAGGTAGTAGGCAGGCTGACCTATAGTAGGCAGGCTGACCTAGAGGTAGTAGGCAGGCTGACCTAGAGGTAGTAGGCAGGCTGACCTAGAGGTAGTAGGCAGGCTGACCTATAGTAGGCAGGCTGACCTAGAGGTAGTAGGCAGGCTGACCTAGAGGTAGTAGGCAGGCTGACCTAGAGGTAGTAGGCAGGCTGACCTATAGTAGGCAGGCTGACCTAGAGGTAGTAGGCAGGCTGAAGAAGAAGAGGGAGAGGCTGTGACAGAGTAGGATTTTCAGGAGAATATAACTGGGAATGTAAATAATAAATGAAGATACATTTATTCCACCAACACAAAGCTGACAGTGGCCTGGCACTACAGCATTAACGTTTCACCAGGGGCATCATTGATAATGAAAGTGATGAAAGCGTAATGCTGAAATATTAGGGGCCCGCCCTTTTCAGCTTCATGCTGTTACAATCAACATGTATTATTGAACACACAGCCCTGATCTATTTCCCCCAGGCTACTAGCACCAGGACCGTATTAAGAATTACAGAGCATGAGTGGATTCCCTTAGAACTGAGTAAGATAAGGGGAGAGATTATGAAGTGGATATGAAGAGGGATGAGGGGCGGAGGAGGGATGGAGCAGCAGAATCACCAGGTGATTAGAGAGATTTAGGAGTTTGTTCCAGTCAACGTGTGCTTGACAAAACCCTTTACCCTTAAAACACATTGGGTGCTAACGATGAATGACGATCTATCGCTTGTGTGCCACCACTCTAATTAATTGGAGGACGAGCACATTTGCGAACGCTTAAACTATATCTTAAATTAAGGCTATGGGTCTAATACACCCGTCGCTTATCAATGACTTGCTTGCAGTCAATATGTACGAAACGGATTGTTTTTTCATGAGTACATTTCCGCTTTATACCGTTTTGAATACGAGTATAGTTTTGGAGATTTCTAGAAAAAATTTATTCTGCAGAAATAGCCCTTTACTGGAATACACACAACACGTTGTCATTTTCCGGCTGATTTATGAATCGTTTTCAAATAAATGCTAGATTATCGATAGTATATGTGTACTTATGCACGCTAGAGAAGCGGGCTGAAAAATCGATTATCTATGCCGTGCCTGGCGCTAACGTTACGCACACACTGTACACACACAGGAGACACGTTGTGATCGCTGTGAAAAAAACACCTGATTACCCCAATACTGGTAAAATAAAGTCCTTACCTCAGATCAGATGTTCTGCAAAAAAATTTATCCAATTCCTGATCGCTATTCCAAATATCGATCACGTTTATTGATCCAACGTTATACTCCGAAACACATAATCGACGCTTCTTCCAGTGCCCTCAGTGGATGCAATAGTCTCAGGTTACATGCCTCAGAAGTAAAATGTGGACCCCAGAGTTTTTTTTTCTGATGCATTCCCATCGACTCCATTCCAATGGGTGCAATACCATCCGGGAGACGATAGGGGGCGGTATTTGCCCTTTTCGAGCTCAGAGCCATTCCCAATGATAACGTGAGGCTGGATGGATGAAAAATGGATATCGCTAATAAAAGAAATAACGATTAAATAACGAGATTTCTCATTATTGGCACACAACGCATGGCGGCCAACAACAAGATTTGTCGTCGTTGGCACCCAATGTGTTAATATCTGGGTCAAATACAGTTCTGAGGTAGTTTGATTTACAGTGATGATTGGAAAGACAACTCAAGAGAACAGGAAATGTGAATATTTCTGTAAGCAGACCTTATAAAAGGTGTTTATAAGAAATCCATCTTATATGTATTATATGGTAATTATAAGTCATGAATTATTATAGACTTGGTACATGCCTGTATGTAATATGTGTCGGGAGCCTAAATGAAAGGGATGTTGTTAGGGATGGAAACATACAGTATGTAGATTATAGTGTATGTAATATAAAACATCTACAGTATAGGAAAGGGGCCATACTCATGTCACATCTCTGTATGAAAATGGCCACACTCATGTAAGATTTCCCTAAAACCTTTTTACTTTAAGAAGAAGACTTTTTTTTATAGTACCTCCTAACTATACCGACACACAGTCCTCATATCCCTCCTAACTACACACACACACAGTCCTCATATCCCTCTTAACTACTGCCTCTCCCTGAACGTCAGCAAAACAAAAGAGATGATTGTGGACTTCAGGAGGTCGGGGGTCAAGGACTACAGCCCCCTCAGCATCGACGGGGCACCAGTTGAGAGAGTGAACAGTTTCAAGTACCTCGGAGCCCACATATCCGAGGACTTGACATGGACCACACACATTGACAGTGTTGTGAAGAAGGCACGACAACGCCTCTACTTCCTCAGGCGCCTAAGGAAGTTCCAAGTCAGTCAGAAGATCCTTAGGAACTTCTACTCATGTACAATAGAGAGCATCCTGACCGGCAACATCACCTCCTGGTTTGGGAATAGCACTGCAAAAGACCGTAGCAGACTACAAAGAGTGACACGTTCAGCCGAACGCACAATTAGAGGGGGGCTTCCCACCCTCCAGAACATTTACAACAAGCGGTGCAAGGGGAAGGCTAAGAGAATTATTAAGGACTCGAGCCACCCGAACAACTGCCTCTTTGAACTGCTGCCGTCAGGCAAGCGATACCGGAGTCTTATGGCGAGCACAGAAAGACTCAGAAGGAGCTTCTATCCCCAGGCCATCAGGCTGCTAAACGAACAATAATCGCTAAACGAACAATAATCACTATGCAACAACCATCAAATGCACACAGCACACACACCCACACGCACACACTCACTCAAACAAACAACACACTGCAGCACCCACTCTCCACACTTTAGATCACACAAACACACTTACACTTTATATTTATTGATAAAGGATTTGCACTACAACTCGTACACCTACTGTGAATTGTACCTAAACTGCACCTCGTCCATTTATGCCTTGCACTATATAGTATTGTATATTAGTACACTGCACAGTATTGTATATTGTATGGTAACTACGTCTACGAACATTGTACATATGTCTAAACTGAACACTGTGACCTCTTTTTTTACTTCTAATTTTTACTATTTTTACTATGTTTTTATTTCATACTTATCTTGTCATGCACAGTCTCTGGAGCGCAACAGTAAGAAGCATTTTGTACAAAAGTATTCTGTACTTCTGTATGACAACTATTAAAGAAACTTGAAACAAATACACGTACAGTCCTCGTATCCCTCCTAACTACACATATACACAGTCCTCATATCACTCCTAATTACACATATACACAGTCCTCGTATCCCTCCTAACTACACACACACACAGTCCTCATATTCCTCCTAACTACACACACAGTCCTCATATCTCTCCTAACTACACACACATCCACACTTGTGCATTTAATCAGAGAGGTCAGAGTGCAGAGTCACCTGCATTGCAGCCCCCTTGGAGCACCCTTGGGTTCAGTGCCTTGCTCAAGAGAGTGCAGCCACTGTAATACCAGCCACTTAAGTTACCATCTTACAGCTGGAATTAACACTCCTGACGGTGCCAGGGAACAAGCAACAAGCAACCTTTCAGTTATGGGTCGGCCTCTTCACCTCTACCACTCTGCCTCCCTGCCTCCTTTAAGACAACTATGTGTATCCCATGCTGAGGTCTGAGATCTTTTAAGTATGATGATTCTTTATGCACATGGCAAGTATTATTCTTTATGCACATGGCAAGTATTATTCTTTATGCACATGGCAAGTATCTCTTGGAACATTTCAATACTCTCATCCCAAGCCTGTAATGCCAAACCTTTTTCACTTGCTCAGAATCATAAAATACGCTGCTCTCACTTATATGCAGTAAATTGCATTAGTATGTGAAATACAGTACGTATATTCTCTCTCTCACACACACACACACACACACACACACACACACACACACACACACACACACACACACACACACACACACACACACACACACACACACTCACACACACACACACACACACAATAATTACAATCAAATCGCAGCTCCAATGGAGTCCAAATCACATTACTAACCCATCGCTCTGCATCTCACTACCACCTTTATCCCCACGCTACGGTCCCACTCATTATGACCCATTATCTCCACAACTAAAAGCAAGGGAGAGGAACAGAGGAAGCTCCAAATCTAATCAGGGCTACTTTAGACCTCAGTGTGGGCTCTGCTGGGACACAGGAGAGAACACACCAAAAACAGATCAGCGTACAAGCCCACACACACACACACACACACACACACACACACACACACACACACACACACACACACACACACACACGCATGCATGCACGCACGCACACACACACACACACACACACACACACACACACACACACACACACACACACACACACACACACACACACACACACACATACAGTACACACGCACACACACACACGCATATACACGCTTGTACTGTAAAATCTATAAACACTTTGTTCCCCCTGCTTTGTACACAAAATGGCTGATGGAAGGAAGCTGATATCACACACACACTCATACACACAAACACACACACACACACACACTCTCTCTCCTCTCATACACACGCCTTCTCTCCCTCACACACACACACACACGCACACACTCTTTCTCTCTTTGACACACACATACACACACACAATTTCTCTCTCTCATATACACACACACACACACACACACACACACACACACACACAATCTCCCCCTCTCTCTCTCTCTCTCTCTCTCTCTCTCTCTCTCTCTCTCTCTCTCTCTCTCTCTCTCTCTCTCTCTCTCTCTCTCTCTCTATCTCTCTCTGTCTCCTAGTCACCTAACTTGTGGTAATCTAACTCCTCCTGGCGCTGGCCCGCTCCATCATCAAGTCTTTATTGTCTTGCTGCCATCAACAGCAGGTAGGGAGACACATTTTCTTTCTCTAATTGATTGACTAACACTAAACAACATGTAAATACTGTATCAGTTTTTAATTATCGCTGTATTTTTTGGCTGTATAAGCTTTGTTTAGGTTGGTAATGTTTGTAAACACAGGAGTGAAACAGAATATTCTGATTTGCAATGGGATAAGAAAGATTCCCATGTACAATATTCAAGAATTTCATATGTCAATATCTTTATGGGGGGGGGGGGATATACCTGGGTTCAATTTCGGGTGGGAAGCCAGTGAGGTATGGTCCTGGTTGTTGCAATAGGAGGAAGCATGTGGTAGTCTATAGCCTCCCCAGACCAACAGAGGAGGCATGTGGTAGTCTACACCCTCTCCAGACCAACAGAGGAGGCATGTGGTAGTCTACACCCTCTCCAGACTGACAGAGGAGGCATGTGGTAGTATATAACCTCCCCAGACAGACAGAGGAGGCATGTGGTAGTCTACACCCTCTCCAGACCAACAGAGGAGGCATGTGGTAGTCTACACCCTCACCAGACTAACAGAGGAGGCATGTGGTAGTCTATACCCTCTCCAGACCAACAGAGGAGGCATGTGGTAGTCTACAACCTCTCCAGACCAACAGAGGAGGCATGTGACTCTATACCCTCCCCAGACCAACAGAGGAGGCCTTTGGTAGTATACACCCTGTGATGGAGGTCCTGAACAGTGTGGTGATGTGATGGAGGTCCTGAACAGTGTGGTGATGTGATGATGTGATGGAGGTGCTGAATCGCTGTGATGATGTGATGGAGGTGCTGAAGCGCTGTGATGATTTGATGGAGGTCCTGAACAGTGTGGTGATGTGATGATGTGATGGAGGTGCTGAAGCGCTGTGATGATGTGATGGAGGTGCTGAACAGTGTGGATGTGAGGAGGCGGGTCGCTGAGTTCTGCACATGTTGTAGTCTATTGAGCAGGTGAGAGGAGAGACCCAAGAAAAGGGCATTCGATAAATTGACATGCACACACACGCACACACGCACGCACGCACGCACACACACACACACACGCACACAATCCAGTCACCCCCTCCCCCATCCTCCACAATCCAGGTCTCTATCCCTCCGTCCACAGACCCTCCCCATCCTTCACCCCTCAGTCCTCTACCATACCCTCTATCCTGCCCTTCCTCACTGGGCTTGAAGGAGTGTGATGAGTGTCTTCCTGGCTCTACCCCAGGGCAACATAATCAGTGTGACTATACCCCATAGTGGAGAACCTGTTATGTATTAACATTTATCATGAATTCCTATCACTGGGGAGACAGGCTTTCCTGATCCCAGACAGGTTGTCTGTCACAACCGGTATAAGTCAGATGGGTCTGTCTCCGGATGGGCCGTCTCAGATTATTCCCGACAACCCCACCCCCAGCATGATCTTCTTTTTTCTCTCTCTCTGTGTGTGTGTGTGTGTGTGTGTGTGTGTGTGTGTGTGTGTGTGTGTGTGTGTGTGTGTGTGTGTGTGTGTGTGTGTGTGTGTGTGTGTGTGTGTGTGTGTGTGTGTGTGTGTGTGTGTGTGTGTGTGTGTGTGTGTGTGTGTGTGTGTGTGTGTGTGTGTGTGTGTGTGTGTGTGCACGTGAGTGTGTGAGTGAGTGTGAGTGTGACGTCCAATTTCAGAATGCATATGTTATTCCTCTAGTAGTCTAACACAGTACACAAATATTAAAATAAAAATTAGCAACATTCTCTCTAATCCAAAAACTGCTAAATGTCAAACTTGCTATGTCATCAAGTATAAAGTCTGAAGCTGCTCCACTGACAATGAATTGGGAAAGAGACATAGATGACACTGAGAGCACCCAGGGGAATGTCCATAGGTACATTTCCTATTTCAGAACGGAGACCACAATGATAGAATAAAGCTAATTTGGATATAAAAAAGAAAATAAACATTCTGTGGGTCCACAAAATCAGTCTCCCATTCATTGTCAATGGAGCACCTCCAGATTTGATATATGATGAAATCACACGTTTGATTATTAATTCTATTGTTTCTGACTTTGGGGGAGAGTAGCTCATGTTCATAAATATTGATTGAACTGTCTTAGGCCATGAAAATAACATATTACCTACTCAACCATATTTGAGTGGTGTTCCCTTTAATGCATGTCACTCCTCCAGTCCCTTCAAGTTTCAAGTTCAAGTTTGTTTTATTTGTCACGTATAAAGTACACGTACATTACAGTGAAATGCTTGGTTCTGTATGAGCCCCTGATAATGTGCACTTCATACAGTAAAAAGTAAGTAAAAGAATAATAAGTCCCCCAACACTATGCAATATACAAACTAAAGTACAACCTAAGTACAACCTAAGTACAATGAAGTAAAAATGCAGATAATGAGGTACAAAATGCATACAATGAGGTACAAAAACCTTTTAAAAGGGCAAGGTGCAAAATGCAAATGAGGTATGGATGTAGCCTAGTGCAAATCTCTTTAATAAAAAGATACATATGATGTAGTGTTATAGTGTCTAAAGTGAGTGTTAAGGTGAGTGTTTGTTTAAAGTGAGTGTGTGCATGTGGATGTGTGTGTAATGATGGATGGGTTGATGTTACATAGAGTCATTGAGCATCCTGATGTCCTGGGGATATAAGCTCCTTCGGAGTCTCTCTGTACTGGCCATGAGACTCCGATAGCGCTTGCCTGACCGCAGCAGTGCAAAGAGGCAGTCTTTTGCTATTTTCTTATCCTTGGTCCTGCAACGCTTGGTGTAAATGTGCTCCAGTTCTCCAGTCCCTCCTTCAGTCTCTCGCCCAGTCCCGTCTCCTCTCCAGTCCCTCCTCCAGTTCCTCCTCCAGTCTCTTCTCCAGTCTTTTCTCAGTCCCTCCTCCAGTCCCTCCTTCAGTCCCTCCATCAGTCCATTCTCCAGTCCCTCCTTCAGTCCCTCCTATGGTCCTTTCTCCAGTCCCTCCTTCAGTCTTTTCTCAGTCCCTCCTTCAGTCCCTCCTTCAGTCCATTCTCCAGTCCCTCCTTCAGTCCCTTCTCTGGTCCATTCTCTGGTCCCTTCTCCAGTCCCTCCTCCAGTCCCTCCTTCAGTCCCTCCTTCAGTCTCTCCTTCAGTCTCTTCTCCAGTCCCCCCTTCAGTCCCTCCTTCAGTCCCTCCTTCAGTCCCTCCTTCAGTCCCTCCATCAGTCCCTCCTCCAGTCCCTCCTTCAGTCCCTCCTTCAGTCTCTCCTTCAGTCTCTTCTCCAGTCCCTCCTTCAGTCCCTCCTCCAGTCCCTCCTTCAGTCCCTCCATCAGTCCCTCCTCCAGTCCATCCTTCAGTCCCTCCATCAGTCCCTCCTCCAGTCCCTCCTTCAGTCCCTTCTCCAGTCTTTTTCAGTCCCTCCTCCAGTCCCTCCTTCAGTCCCTCCATCAGTCCCTCCTCCAGTCCCTCCTTCAGTCCCTTCTCCAGTCTTTTCTCAGTCCCTCCTCCAGTCCCTCCTTCAGTCCCTCCATCAGTCCCTCCTCCAGTCCCTCCTTCAGTCCCTTCTCCAGTCTTTTCTCAGTCCCTCCATCAGTCCCTCCTCCAGTCCCTCCTTCAGTCCCTTCTCCAGTCTTTTCTCAGTCCCTCCTCCAGTCCCTCCTTCAGTCCCTTCTCCAGTCTTTTCTCAGTCCCTCCTTCAGTCCCTCCTTCAGTCCCCTCTCCACTGTTCTCAGAGGCAGCGTGTTCCATGAAAGGCCAGACTAGTATAGCTTGCATTTGAAAAATGCTTTATTAAGAAGAGGAATGGAAGAACGTTGTTCTCAGAATATTTCACAAATTTTACAAGTGTCACCAACACTATACATGTAAGCTACTGTACATGGTGAATAAAATGACAGACAGTAGTTAACATGCGGCCCGCTGTATTTGTATAACTTTTCTGTTGTTGCACTGTGTTTTGATGAGGTGCATTGTTAATCTGGCTGACTACAGCTGCTGTCCATGGTCCTGAATTGTCTCCTTTTTTTCTTTCTCCCACCACAGAGATAGTCATGGATAATCTCTGATATTGTGGCCGTGTTTGGATGACAAGGTGGATTTATTTTTGTTATAAGGCAAGTTTTCTAGGTTCGAACTACCCAGTGCTAACCTTGACTTGTGAGCTAGGCCCCAGGCCCTACAGTAAGGCCAAGCAAACCATAATGACAACATGTCAAGCCTCTATGTATTCCTTTATAATGACAATGCTATAAAAACTGAGCCCATGTAACCCATGTAAGTAAGCTTCTTCGCTCTATTGGTATAAAATGTCCCCTTGGGGGCTGTGTCCACAGAAAGTGTTTTTTGAGCTGCCAGCTCCTTTCTGCCATTAATTTCTATGGTAAAGACGCGCTAGGAGCGCTCCTCTTCCCAGCGCCGCACCTCACGTTTTAGCGCTCTTGGTGGCTAGCGTTTTTTTGGCAGAGCGCTCTGGGCGCCTCAAGGAGAAATGTGTTCAACATTTGGGGAGGAGCTCCACTTTTTTCGACCGACCAATCAAAATTGAGGAAATGGCGGGACTAAAAATATCAACAAACATGGCAGAGGAGAGGCTGATTCTTGCGGTGTCCGACAACCCAGTAATATACGACCTAAGGTATATACGACCTATAACGCAGATGATGCAACAATAAGCACTCCCTGCACTTTGGAAGCGCTCTGGGCATTCATATCTTTTATATCCAAAGTGCTCCGCCTTGAAAAAACGCTTTCTGTGGACACGGCACCTTATACATTACAAATATGTTGTCCTGTCCTTAGTTAAGGATGTTTGAATGTTATCGTGACTGAAACGCAATCAAATGTTCCAAGGCAGCCTGCCAGCCTGTGAGCAGGTCTCTGAACGGATTTCTGACTGTTCTCAGTTTGCCCTATGAGGCCTGTTATGTCATTGTTATGTGAGGAATGGAGTTCTGCAGCTACAAGTAGAGCCCATTACTTACCAATCTTTTTAATGATGTTTGGTGGTCCTAAATAAGTCTAAACATGCATAGTGCTGTACTGTACGCTTTAGCTGATGTGTCTCTCTGGGACCCTACTGTTCTATGTAGTCCATCTCCAGCATAAAGCCTTGTCACCCTCGTGTCATTTTTGCTGGAGACCCGGAGGATTCCACTGATGTACTTAATCCACCGGCAGCAGCAGGTGATCTGACAGGCACACCATCCCGCATACTGTATGTATAGTAGATGCAGTATGACAGCGTGACGTAATCCGGCATGTTTTATGATGGCAGTCATTTTCTCTGTGCTGGGGAGCTGCATGGGGGATGGAGGGATGGGGGGGGGGGGGTGGAGTGGGAGGAAGCTTTGAGAGTGATGGACGATGAGTGAGGCAGTGATAGGCGGGATTGGGGTCAGCTGGCTTGCGTTGAATTCTAATTCACTTGGTGTGGGAATTTAAACTACCACTTCTTTTTCCAAACACAGAGCATTAACTTTCAATGCTGTTGTGGTAGATTTAATAAGAATTGTATCTATGGGAATGGACTTCCCAGTCTAAGCCATTTCTTCCTACTGTATGTTTGGTTTGCCTGGTTTAATTGTGTAATAATTGTGTAATAAAGTATAACCTCAACCTCAACTAAATTAAGTGATATAAGTGATATATCTTTTTTTTGTTCAGGACAACCTGGCCTAACATATGAATGTATAAATGTGTCACTATATATACTAAATTAAAAAACTCAACGGAAATTGTATATCACAGAATTTTGTTTAAAAAAACGAAACAATAATGAACAAACTCTGTGTTCTCCCAAGTTTTGAGAATCAGGGGGGAAATACTTTTTACAACATACATCAAAATCGGAAGGGCTAGGATCACACCAGATGGCTCATTGGAAAGTTGTTACTGTAATGTTATTGGAGAGAAGGACGTTGGGGTAAGCAAGTAGATAATAGCTCATACTAGTATATGTGCCCATGCGCTGTCATGGCTGTGGTCTAGTGTTCCCGTGCTCTGTGTGTGTATGTGTGTGTGTGTGTGTGTGTGTGTGTGTGTGTGTGTGTGTGTGTGTGTGTGTGTGTGTGTGTGTGTGTGTGTGTGTGTGTGTGTGTGTGTGTGTGTGTGTGTGTGTGTGTGTGTGTGTGTGTGTGTGTGTGTGTGTGTCTCTCTCTCTCTCTCTCCCTCTCTCCCCTGGTTCCCTGTTCCACCAACACACCTGCTCCTCGTTGCCAATCAGCGCAGCTGCCTTCAGCTCTGCAGTAGACAAACCTGGCTCTCACTACCGTACCCCTTTCCCACCTAATTAACTCTGCTTCTGGAACTGGTTCCACTCAGGATTCTTCGGACCTTGATGATACAGTATCTACTGTAGCAAGCAAACAGGCCTGGGGTTTGCACCCATTTTGAGCGGAACCGGATGCGGAAATAAGTGGTAAGTAAGATGGCTGATCGCATTGATTACCTGCAAGCCTTTGTTCTGTTATTATCCAAATTGTTTGCCAACACACTGTCAATATCTAATAATAATATAATAACTGGACTTTGAAGAAGTCTTTATTCGTCATGCAGTGTCACACACATGTGATGGGTTGTGATGATTTGTTTTTTTGGGTCGCTGATGAGATTGAGTCTCTGCGCTTGACCCATCCCGTCGTCCTTCCCCCCAAAGGCAGCCGGGAGCAGATAGAGGCTGCGGCGTGGGGCCGCGCCCTGGGGACCAATCCAATGCTCCTGTCCGTCTTTGTCAGGGACGTGACAGCATTAGAGATATCAATATCTCTGGCCATGACGTAGGATGCTACGTAATTGGAGACCCTGCATACCCTGCAACCTTGGCTGATGAAGCCTTGTTCTGATACAGGCAGACTGACCCCACAGTGACAGAGGTACAATGCCAGATTAAGCAGCACAAAAGGCAATTGTGAAGGGGACCTTTCGGGGGACTAAAAGGTAGATGGAGGCATCTCCCAAAGATAAATGACCAATTGGACATCACAAAGAAGGTAGTTCTGGCCTGTTGTGTGTTTCACAATATTTGTGAAGAGCGTGGGTGATTGGTGAGAACGTGGAACCTCCTGTTCGTGTTCCAACAACTTCACCAGCAGGAAGGAACTCGTGTGCGAGTTGCATTGATGTTTTTGAGTATTTCAACTCTGACTGATGATGAATAGAATAAAATGTAATATAATGGAGGCCTTGCACAGAATGTTTGTGTAGTTCTTTCTTCCATGATGACCATTGGTAACCACTTTCAAAAGAAAATGCCTCATTTCTGAGCAGTGGTAAAACACCTGAAAAGCGAGAGGCAGTTAAATCATTTTGTGTCCTGTACTGTGCAGGACAGTGATGCAACAGTAGCAGGACAGTGGATCACAGTGATGTAGCAGGACAGTGCATCACAGTGATGTAGCAGGACAGTACATCACAGTGATGTAGCAGGACAGTACATCACAGTGATGTAGCAGGACAGTGATGTAGCATCACAGTGATGTAGCAGGACAGTGCATCACAGTGATGTAGCAGGACAGTACATCACAGTGATGTAGCAGGACAGTACATCACAGTGATGTAGCAGGACAGTGATGTAGCATCACAGTGATGTAGCAGGACAGTGATGTAGCATCACAGTGATGTAGCAGAACAGTGATGTAGCATCACAGTGATGTAGCAGGACAGTGATGTAGCAGGACAGTGATGTAGCATCACAGTGATGTAGCAGGACAGTGCATCACAGTGATGTAGCAGGACAGTACATCACAGTGATGTAGCAGGACAGTACATCACAGTGATGTAGCAGGACAGTGATGTAGCAGGACAGTGATGTAGCAGGACAGTACATCACAGTGATGTAGCAGGACAGTGATGTAGCAGGACAGTACATCACAGTGATGTAGCAGGACAGTGATGTAGCAGGACAGTGATGTAGCAGGACAGTACATCACAGTGATGTAGCAGGACAGTGATGTAGCAGGACAGTACATCACAGTGATGTAGCAGGACAGTGATGTAGCAGGACAGTGATGTAGCAGGACAGTGGTGTAGCAGGACAGTGATGTAGCAGGACAGTACATCACAGTGATGTAGCAGGACAGTACATCACAGTGATGTAGCAGGACAGTGATGTAGCAGGACAGTGATGTAGCAGGACAGTACATCACAGTGATGTAGCAGGCCAGTGATGTAGCAGGACAGTGATGTAGCAGGACAGTGATGTAGCAGGACAGTACATCACAGTGATGTAGCAGGACAGTGATGTAGCAGGACAGTGCATCACAGTGATGTAGCAGGACAGTGATGTAGCAGGACAGTACATCACAGTGATGTAGCAGGACAGTGATGTAGCAGGACAGTACATCACAGTGATGTAGCAGGACAGTACATCACAGTGATGTAGCAGGACAGTACATCACAGTGATGCTGCAGGACAGTTAAAGGTGTATTCCACCCAAATAGTGTTAAAGGTTATAACCCAAATGTGTCTTCCCCGAATGATTTTAAAGGTGTATTCCACCCAAATTGTTTTAAAGGTTATAATACAGTAGCAGGACAGTGGATCACAGTGATGCAACAGTAGCAGGACAGTTAAAGGTGTATTCCACCCAAATGGTTAGCAGGACAGCCCCATCACAATGTGCAGGAGGTGTGTACAGTAGCAGTACAGTAGGTGTACAGTAGCAGTACAGTATGTGTACAGTAGCAGTACAGTATGTGTACAGTAGGTGTACAGTAGCAGGACAGTTAAAGGTGTATTCCACCCAAATGGTTAGCAGGACAGCCCCATCACAATGTGCAGGAGGTGTGTACAGTAGCAGTACAGTAGGTGTACAGTAGCAGTACAGTAGGTGTACAGTAGCAGTACAGTAAGATAAGATAAGATAAGATATTCCTTTATTAATCCCCTTGGGGAAATTCGTGACACACACATACAGCTCAACGTCTCATTAATGATATTAACAACAACACAATCATTACATTTTTACAGTAACAATGGCACAGCATAAATTCAACAGACATGTACATTTGTTGACACATGTCATCATTACAGGAGGCCTGAGACACTGTATGCGCGATAGTCGGCTGCAGGGTAGGGGTAGGGGGGCCTCATCAATCTTATCGCTTCCAGACAGTACAGTTCGTCTCCTCTTTCCCAGAAATCACATCGCCGGAGAGTCAACTCCTCCGCGTTGACCTTGGGGATAAGGGGGGGATAAGGGGGGTGTGGGAAGGGGGAGGGGGGGGGGGATGCATGCAGCGAGAGGCAGATAATGCCGCATATGGTCAGAATCAGGTCAATTTTGTCTAATCATCGTCACCATCGTCGTATCCCCTATTAGCACGGTACGGTGGCATCTTAATTTTCACGTCCCTAATTTCCGACGTGATATCCAGAATGGCCTGTGACCGCGACAGTTCCTCTGCATGGTTAGAAGCAAGTCTCTCAAGAATTGTCTTCAAGCATGACTGTTCGTCTACATGGTAGAGTTCGCCTCTTTCCAACATGGTCTTGGAGCTCAATTGTTCATCACCGCGCAGGGTACTTAGGTCAGCGATCTTCTTAAACAGTAGCAGTACAGTAGGTGTACAGTCGCAGGACAGTTAAAGGTGTATTCCACCCAAATGGTTAGCAGGACAGTACATCACAGTGATGCACCAGTAGCAGGACAGTTAAAGGTGTATTCCACCCAAATGGTTTTAAAGGTTCTAATACCTAAATGTGTCTTCCCCGAATCATTTTAAAGGTGTATTCCACCCAAATGGTTTTAAAGGTTCTAATACCAAAATGTGTCTTCCCCGAATCATTTTAAAGGTGTATTCCACCCAAATGGTTTTAAAGGTTCTAATACCCAAATGTGTCTTCCCCGAATCATTTTAAAGGTGTATTCCACCCAAATGGTCTTAAAGGTTCTAATACCCAAATGTTGTCTTCCCCGAATCATTTTAAAGGTGTATTCCACCCAAATGGTTTTAAAGGTTCGAATACCCAAATGTGTCTTCCCGAATAATTTTAAAGGTGTATTCCACCCAAATGGTTTTAAAGGTTCGAATACCCAATTGTGTTATGGTGTCTTCCCCAAATCCTTTTAAAGCTTATAACCCCAAATAGTTTGTGTAACTGAGGGGTACAATTCCCTGACTGTATTGATAAGTATGGTATCATTAAACCACTACCGCTTTATGTACTTTAACTACTGGCCACACAGTACATGATATAGATATGATGAACACTTTCCCACCATGAAACCAAGTCCACACAAATGTATAAGTCGAATATTTAATATATAGCAAAGGGTATATACAACGTTCACTTAATGACATTTATGATTTGAATGCACTTGTAAGGCAAATGAGTATTCGTAGGCAAATCAACATTGAATGTCCAATCTCTGGTTACGCAGGAAGCAAGTATACAACCTGGTTCTTTAGGGAACTATAGCGATGGTACTTAATGATTATAGCTGGATATACTAAAGGGGGGTCCTGCTGGTTGTAAGTCAGTAGGGGGGGGGGTTAGGAGAGCCGCCGGCGATATCCCATCTGGCCAACGATTTCTTGGGAGAATTCAGAGTGCTGAACACGGTGCCCACAGAACCTTGGTCCACAGATGAATACAGTTGGGCCCTCTTGTAGACGGTAGCTGCCGGTCCACAACGAAGAGACGTGAGGCAACCTCACTCGGGGTAGAGCGCCGTCTCACCTGGACTCCTCTCGGGGGGTAGTTCCAACACTCACCAGTGTTGGCTGTTATCCATGGCATAAATCAAAGCACCCAAAGCAAGTAGATAATCCAAGCCGTGTAGGGCTCGCCGTCGTCCGGGTAAGGTAATCCAATGTGCAGGTCCACTCATCCTAGCCCAGAACTCCTCGGATGAAAGCACCACACGTGGTCTGCCCAGCCTGGTTAAGACTCTAGATAACGCGAGGAAACGATGGGGGTACTACTCACTGTATAACTCTAACCGAACGATGCACCATACATAATAGACTATTATTAACTTAATAGAAATACGTCCCACTCGACGGTATAGTGCCAAACTATGACAATTCAACTATTAATCCACACGATGTCTCAATGCCATTCTGAGGCCAAGTTGACCATACTGCACCACACGTGTATCGTGGGTGAGGCTTAACGTCTTGCCACTAGGTTGGAGGGTAAAGAACTAAGGGCTAAGGGACTAAAAAGAAAAGTTCTACTTTACTTGCGCCATATATATATGCGCTGTGAACAAATAGTACCATTCGTATTTCGCCAGACGTATTCCTACGCGGAACCGGGCTAGTAACGACATGTTCGTCGGCACGATTGAACTTGAACCAAGGGGCTTGGCTGCTGGCGCCAAGTTCTTGTCCAATGAGAGAATGAAACTATTATGGGCTGTTAGTAGACTAAAGGGATATTCAGTGTATATGTACAAGGAATATACAAGGGATATCAAACGATATACAAATACTATTAAATATATATCCATAAATAAATATATATATTCGGTTTAATCTGATCCTTCACAACAGCCGCCCCCTAATTAGTCCCACCTAATTAGCTAAGCAGAGACAGATTAACCGCACTGTCTACCACTCAAGGTCCGCTGTAAGGGTCAGTCAACTCACAAAGTCGTGGGGTCATGGTCGTCATCGATAGTGTCTGGGAGTCTGGGCAGTTCTATTAGCCTCGCCACGGGTCGTGTGTAAGTTCGCCCTTGGACGAGCACCTCAGCTGCTCGGACCTTGCCATCGGCACCGGTGATCACTTTGATTACGCGGCCAGCCGGCCACATAGCTCTGGGTAGTGACTGGTCGATAATCATGACGACTGTTCCTTCTGTCAAATTGTCTCTCTCTTTTACCCACTTCTGGCGGGTCTGTAGAGACGGTAGGTAGTGGAGTAGAAAGCTGTTCCAAAACTTGTCAGCTAGTACTTGACTGTACCTCCACATTCTTCGGCCGTTCGCTTCTTCAGGCCTGTACATTGTCTGGGGTAGCGCGGGGTCCAGCCGCCCCATCAAGAGTGTGTTGGGGGTGACTGGGTCGACATCTGCTATATCACTGGAGACGTAGCCGAGGGGCTTGGAGTTCAATACTCCCTCGATCTCCGTGAGGACTGTCATTAGGACTTCTTCCGCTACAGTCTGGGCCCCAAGCACGGCGTACAGGGCTGTCTTTATAGAACGTACTTCTCATTCCCAGGTTCCACCGAAGTGGGGTGCGTTCGGGGGATTAAACTGGAAGTCAATCTGGGATGGAGCGAGGTGGGTCTTAAGTTCTGGGCCCATAGCTTGGAAGCTCTCTCTCAGCTCTCTTTCTCCGCCGTTGAAGTTTGTCCCGTGATCAGACAACAATGTAGACGGTTTTCCTTTCCGTGATGTGAATCTTCGGAAGGCCATAAGGAATGAGTCTGTGCTCATGGTTGGAAGGAGTTCGATATGTATCGCTCTGGTGGTCATGCATTTGAATACAATACCCCACCGCTTCTCGGTTCCTCTTCCTTTCTTTATATACAACGGGCCAAAACAGTCCATGCCTGTGGAGTGGAATGGCTTGTCGCCGAGTCGGAGGCGACAGGGGGGTAGGTCAGCCATCCGGGGTATGCTGGGCTGCGCGCGCCACTTTCGGCAGTCTAGACAGGTTCGCTGGAAGCGTCGCACTGCTTCTCTCCCTTGAAGTATCCAATAGCGACGTCTGATCTCCGCGAAGACTCTCTCTGCTCCTGCGGGATGCACATCCTCGTCGTATTTCTTTATGATCAGCTCTGTGACCTTGTGTCGGCTGTTCAAGACTATCGGGTACTTAACGTCATCCGGTAGATTGGGGGCCCTCCGCAGACGACCACCCACTCTGATGAGATTATGGGCGTCGCTCTCGGGTGCCAGGTGGAGCAATCTGCTGTCTGATGGGACGGGCTTTCCTCCCTGTAGACAGTCTAGCTCGTCGGGGAACGAGTCTCTCTGGGCTCGTTGTAGTAGAAGAAGTTCTGCTTCTTCGTAGTCAGCTGCTGAAATGTCGGCAGTGGGCTGAATCTCTGGGTGGTGCCACAGAAATGTCTTTAGTTGCGCACTCTGTAGGGTGAGGCAATCATCTATGTTGGGGTCTGTGGAGGCGACTGTGCTCAGTCCACAGAACATAGGTTTCTTGTTCTCAGCCTCCTCTTTACTCGCCTCCCGTGGGGTGGGCGTAGGCCACTCTCCTTCCGGGAGCTTGAGGAACTCTGGTCCGTCACTGTAGATGTTGTGACGGGTGAGGTCATCTAGGGACATTCCCCGGGTGATGACGTCAGCTGGGTTGTGTTTGGTGTCCACATACCGCCAGCTCGCTGCTTCTGTTAACTCTTGAATCTCTGTGACTCTGACTCCCACGAAGACCTTGTATCTGCATGAATCAGACCTGATCCATGTGAGTACTGTCGTGGAATCTGACCACAAGATTGTTCTGTGCACCGGAATGGTGAGTTCACGTTGGATTAACGTGGCTAGATGCGCTCCTGCTAGGGCTGCGCAGAGCTCTAGACGCGGGATAGATTGTTGCTTTCGTGGGGCTATTCTTGAGCGAGCCAGGATGAAGGCGGTGTGTATCTCTCCTCCCTTCTCTTGGGCACGCAAGTAGGCCACTGATTCATAGGCTACTTCGGAGGCGTCGCTGAAGACGTGTAGATCCATCTTGCATGTCTCTGGCCTCACTGTGGGTGGGAAGTAGCTGCGGCGTATATTGACGCCTGGGAGTGAGCGGAGTTCCGTCTCCCACTCTCTCCATGTGGCGGCAAGGGGTGCGGGTATTGGGTCGTCCCAGCCCTGGTCCTTGTCCCATAGTGCTCGTACAATCATCTTTGCCCTGGTGGTGTAAGGTAGAATACATCCCAACGGGTCATATTGTCTGGCGAGTGTTCTGTACACACTCCGTCTGGTGGTCGGTATCGCCGTCGACCTTCCCTGCTCCGTGGTCAGGGGTTTGTGTCTATAGTGGAGCGAGTCTGTTTTGAAGCGCCAGACTAGTCCTAGTGTCATTTCTTGGGCTTCTCCTGGGATTGTCGCCATCCAGGTCTCGCTGCTGGCAGCCTTGTCCGCGGGGGAGAGGCTGCGCAATACGTGCGGGTCGCTGCTGGCCCACTGCCTGAGATCAAAGCCGCCTTTGATCAGAGAGGCGCGTAGCTTGAGTAGGAGAGCCTCGGCTTCTTCTTGAGTCGAAACGCTTTGTAAACAGTTGTCCACGTAGAAACTGTTCTTCACACTGTGTCGGACCTCTTCATCTGCTGCTGGGTCCTCTGCGACGTGTTTCTGTAGTGCAAATGTAGCACAGCACGGGCTGCATGTAGTTCCGAAAGGGAGGACTTCCCATTGATAGATGGCGGGGTGCTCATCTCCGATCCTCTCTCTCCATAGGAACCGCAGCAGGGGCTTGTCCTCCTCCACTAGTCTCACCTGCAGGAACATCCCTTTGATATCCCCGCTGATAGCCACCTTGTCCTGGCGGAAGCGTAGTAGCACGCCTAGTAGAGAGGGGCCGAGTGTGGGGCCGGGCAACAGCTCTTTATTCAGATTTTGGGATCCGATCTGGTAGCTGCAGTTAAACACAATGCGATCCTTGCCGTTGTGGTGGACCTTGTGGTGCGGCACGTACCATGATTCGGTCGTCTGATCGGCCTCTTTAATGTCAATCTTTGTCACGTGTCCCGCTGTGATTAGCTTCTCAATCTCAGCGCGGTACACACTCTCTTGAGCGGGGTCTTTGGCTAGGCGCCGCTCTGTGTTCAATAGATACCGCTCCGTAGCGTCTTTCTTTGCGTGAAAGGTGGGCATTCCCTCCCGCCTCAGGAGTGGAGTTGCGTATCTCATCACTCCGCTGGCTGTGACTCTCTTTGTCCCCTGCTCGAGGAGGTTTATGGCGTAAATGTCTTCTTTAGAACGAGTGTCTTTCTTTTCGTTCTTAAAGGGCATTGTCTCTAGTGTCCATAGCCTCTCGACATGCTGCAGGAGAGTGGTGTCTTCTTCTGTCACTCTGGAGTGGAGGCAGCTAGTGGCTGCTGTTCGGTTAAGAGATTTAGCGAGGGGGCCTTGTAATGTCCATCCTAGGCGGGTCTCGACTGCTGCAGGACAGCCTCTGGGTCCTGTATGGACCCGGTCTATCGGGACTATGAGGTCTGCATGGTCGGAGCCTATCAGCAGGGTCGGGGTGGCGCCGTCTATGAGCGGGATAGGTAGTTGACGCAGGTGCACATATTTATCCATCAGTTTGGCGATGGGGTAGGTGTACTGTGATAGTCCTATTTCTTGGCTGGTGAAAGCATTTGTAATCCTATACCGTCGCTCTGGCTGCCCGCTTGCTGCGATAGTGAAGGAGACATTCTCGCCTTTTATCGTCTTTAAATCTCTTCTTATTGTCCGAATCGTCATTTGGTTCTCGCTCCCCCGCAGTCCCAGCTGGGCCGCAGCGGACGCGAGCAGAAGGGTCTTCTCTGACCCGTCATCAAGGACGGCGTAAGTGTCCATGACTTTATCTTGGTAGCTCAATGTTACACGGACTACCTTTAAGAGCACTTGGGCGCCGCTGCTGCTGGCGGGGTCAATGTACATGACACTTGCCTTTGTGCTGCTCGATGGTGCAGGTGCAGGCTTTCTTCTGTTACTGTCGTGTAGGATATCTAGGTGGGCTCCGTCACACCGACTGCACCTCTTCTTTAGGCGGCACTCGGCTGCCATGTGACTGCGCGCACATCGGTAACAGCGCCTGTTGGACTTTATCCATTGACTCACTTCTTCTGCATTCATCTTTGTGAACAGGTCACATTGTGACAGCCAGTGTTCCTTCTCGCAGTACGGGCACACCATCTTCCACTTCTCTTTTCTCGAGGGGGTACTGTGGTTCTTACTGCTCGGTACTGATTCTGATTGGTGCATGACAGTCACCGATCTTCTTCCATCGTTTATTCTCCTGGGTCCCTCTCTGGAGCTTGGTGTGCTCCGCACGAACGTATCCAGTCGTAGGCTGCTGACTTCTCTCGCCAGGAAGTCGGCTAGATCGAGGAGGGATGGTTCGGGACCGTTAGGATCACGGTGGTCTCTCTGCCGCCTGAAGCGCTCTTGTCTGGCGGGTGGCAGCTTCTCTAAAATCCTCTCGACGTTAGAGTTGGCGTATAGCTCGTGCATACCCTTTTCTCGTTGCGCTCCCAGCATCCCTACCAGGGACTGCACTTTTATAGACAGGTCGTCTAATGAGCGATTGTCTGTTGCTGGGGGTAGGCGGTCAATATGCCTTATCTCTTGGATTACGTAATCCCATATACGTCCATATCTCTGGTCCAGCGCTGCTAGAGCCGCGGTGTATGGGGTCGTAGAGGTGGCATAGGCTAGCGCTATATTGTGCGCTCGGGGTACTTTCAGGTGCTTCAGTAATATTGCATACTTGTGGCGTTCATCAGCAACATCCACCATCATTGTCTCTAAGCACATCCGGAGCTCCGTGTACTGTGCTCGATTCTCATAGGTGAAGTCTGGAAACGTCGGTGTGCCAATGTATGACGCCGTGGATGGCTGATACATCGGCGAGCGTTGGGGGAGAGGCCTCCTAGGCGAGTCTCCTCTTGCGCCTCTCTGTGGGCTGGTACCGGCAGGGTACCATGGCCCGCTGGTCCAGGTGCTATTCCTCGGGGCTGGTCGTGCGTCATGCTCACCCGTGAATAGAGTCGGGGGTCTGTAGCGCAGCGCCGCGGGGGTATAGCCTGGGCTGTACTGGACCTCCTGGTCCGGTGGAGTACTGTGCTGTCGTCGGGCTTGGTTCTCCTCCTCTCCCTCTTCTTCTTCTATCAGGTCCTCTAGATCCTGTAGTCGTTTATTTAGCTTCTCCGCAGTGTATGCCGCTCCTTCCTTGTAGCTGGGTCTCGCTTGGACCGGTCGGGGAAGGGGGTCTGCGGGGGGTATAGGCTTGGTCTGTTGGTCAAGTTCAGGGTCGCTTGCTCGGTTAGGGGATGCTGCCCTTGACTGTTGTCTCAACGAGTTCCTTGAACCCCTGGCGGAGGGAGAGGGTGTTGCCTTGGTGATCAGCTGCTCCATTAGCTGCGCTTGTAGTCTGTCGCGCTCGCCCTGTAGTCTGTCGCGCTCGGTTTCGCGCTGGATGAGAGCGAGGTCGCGCTCTGCCTCTCTTTGGGCACCGTCAGCGGCGCGCTGGGTGTCTGCTCGGTCTCTTGCCATATTCTCTTCCGTCTGAAGGCGTCTCATCTCCAGGCGTATGCGCTCTTCTTCGCTCCATTGCTGCGTCTGGAGTCGATCGCGTTCACCCTGAAGTCGATCGCGTTCACCCTGGAGTCGATCGCGTTCGGTAGAGGCTGTCAGGCTGACGAGGAACGCCTGTGATAGCATCCTCTCCGCTTCACTGGGGGAAGACGGTTGTAGAGGTGAGCCGCTCCTGGCTGTACTCGTTGGGGAGTCCTGGAGCTCTATCTCCTCGGCGCTCTCCTCATCTTGTTCCGTGCAGAGTTCTCTCTCTGTAGGGTTGTCTTCCTCCCGGGGCTGGTCGGGGACTACTTCTTCGGTATTGGCGGGGGGTAAAGGCATGTCAGCTCCCTCCTGGTCCCCACCGTGAGCTTGGTCAGTTACATTAGAACCCACTAGGGCCTCTGTGGTCGGGGTAACCTGGTCGTTAAGGTCAGACATAATTTTACTTTCTACTTTTACCACGTTTACCGTTTGTCGAAGGCTAGGTAGTTGACTGACAGCGTAATCCTCTAAGTACTGAGGTGTCTGTCGTCTGCGCCGCGGGCGTTCTACGTTAGGAGGACCGTTTCGTGGAGTGTTCATCATAGGCCATTTCAATATTAATAACACTATATTAATATTACACTAGTTACCCTCCGGCTCGAAGGACCAATTGTAACTGAGGGGTACAATTCCCTGACTGTATTGATAAGTATGGTATCATTAAACCACTACCGCTTTATGTACTTTAACTACTGGCCACACAGTACATGATATAGATATGATGAACACTTTCCCACCATGAAACCAAGTCCACACAAATGTATAAGTCGAATATTTAATATATAGCAAAGGGTATATACAACGTTCACTTAATGACATTTATGATTTGAATGCACTTGTAAGGCAAATGAGTATTCGTAGGCAAATCAACATTGAATGTCCAATCTCTGGTTACGCAGGAAGCAAGTATACAACCTGGTTCTTTAGGGAACTATAGCGATGGTACTTAATGATTATAGCTGGATATACTAAAGGGGGGTCCTGCTGGTTGTAAGTCAGTAGGGGGGGGGGTTAGGAGAGCCGCCGGCGATATCCCATCTGGCCAACGATTTCTTGGGAGAATTCAGAGTGCTGAACACGGTGCCCACAGAACCTTGGTCCACAGATGAATACAGTTGGGCCCTCTTGTAGACGGTAGCTGCCGGTCCACAACGAAGAGACGTGAGGCGACCTCACTCGGGGTAGAGCGCCGTCTCACCTGGACTCCTCTCGGGGGGTAGTTCCAACACTCACCAGTGTTGGCTGTTATCCATGGCATAAATCAAAGCACCCAAAGCAAGTAGATAATCCAAGCCGTGTAGGGCTCGCCGTCGTCCGGGTAAGGTAATCCAATGTGCAGGTCCACTCGTCCTAGCCCAGAACTCCTCGGATGAAAGCACCACACGTGGTCTGCCCAGCCTGGTTAAGACTCTAGATAACGCGAGGAAACGATGGGGGTACTACTCACTGTATAACTCTAACCGAACGATGCACCATACATAATAGACTATTATTAACTTAATAGAAATACGTCCCACTCGACGGTATAGTGCCAAACTATGACAATTCAACTATTAATCCACACAATGTCTCAATGCCATTCTGAGGCCAAGTTGACCATACTGCACCACACGTGTATCGTGGATGAGGCTTAACGTCTTGCCACTAGGTTGGAGGGTAAAGAACTAAGGGCTAAGGGACTAAAAAGAAAAGTTCTACTTTACTTGCGCCATATATATATGCGCTGTGAACAAATAGTACCATTCGTATTTCGCCAGACGTATTCCTACGCGGAACCGGGCTAGTAACGACATGTTCGTCGGCACGATTGAACTTGAACCAAGGGGCTTGGCTGCTGGCGCCAAGTTCTTGTCCAATGAGAGAATGAAACTATTATGGGCTGTTAGTAGACTAAAGGGATATTCAGTGTATATGTACAAGGAATATACAAGGGATATCAAACGATATACAAATACTATTATATATATATATCCATAAATAAATATATATATTCGGTTTAATCTGATCCTTCACAACAGTTTGAATGAATAAATGAATGAAATGGGACTATGAAGTCTTTATTTGTAACACATGTGAGATGGGCAGCACACACGCATTCCTTTGGGGGGGTTGCCATTGAAATGTCATCTGCGCTTGACCCATCCTGTCATCCTTCATCCTGTCGTGGGTCCGCTCCAATACAATACCTTGCCAATCCAAGTGCTCCTGTTCATCTTCATCAGGGACGTGACAGCATTAGCGATCAGTTCTGCATGTTTTTCCATTCTTTCATTTTTATTTTTGTATGTGTATTCCCACAAATAGCTTTAAAGGTGTATTCATCCCAAATGTTTCTAAAACTTTATTCCACCCAAAGTTAAAATACTACTTCATGTTCAACTCCTAAAGGTATATATGCTTGAATTACATTCAAGTAATCTCATGACTTCCAGCTGGCTATAATGGAGGCGGTGAGCCCTCTAGTGTTCAAACATAAATAAGACACTATTCTAGACAACATTAATTCTAATATTCTAGCAATACAAATCCAACAAGTCGGCCATGGCCTCTACACACCGGCGCCTAATTGTGCCTTAAACTAAACACAATTACAAAATATATATATATATATATCGGAGAAGCTACCGACATAATCAAAACACTCATATGGCCCTTACACTGTGTCTACGTACGTGACTTCTATTTTTACTTCTATTTTTACATGCTATACTATTTTATTTCACTTATCTTTTGTCTAGCACAGTCTCTGGAGCGTAACAGAAAGAAGCATTTTGTATAAAAGTATTCTGTACTTCTGTATGACAACTATTAAAGAAACTTGAACTTGAAACTTGATACATGACATACAGATAGACAGTACTGCTACATTTATACATTTATGACATACCAGATTTGCAAATACAGTACTGTTTGTGATACATGGCAGGCATGTTAGACATCGTTTTGCCTCCTGAGCACAGTGATGTACAGGTGCAGCTCAATAAATTAGAATATCGTGGAAAAGTATATATTTAGCTGTATTGATGCAGTAATTTGTGCAAAAGGAGCCCCAACCGCGTGAATACTTTCGGTAAGCAACAAGCCCTTCCGCGTTGCTCTGATTGGCCGAGCGCGCGCATGCGCCGCAACAAGCCCCTCAGCCAGGCAGCAATACTAAGGTCCGCTTAATGCAATTTATACAAATGGAAGTATTGATTTCGCCGTGACGAATCATTAAAAAAATATACCGTTAACTGGAATATGTTGTTTCTTTACACATATGTTGGATTATGTAATTGGTTTGTCATGACAAACCAATAAAAAAGACAAACCAATTACATAATCCAACATATGTGTAAAGAAACAACATATTCCAGTATCTTTTTCTGATCAGTTAGGAGTTGTTTAGAAACAGTGTAAATAATAACAATCAAATAGCACACAAGCTAACACTACTACTACAAGCACAACACATAAACAAGCACATCATTTGTGATAAACTGTAATCCTCATTGTGCAGGTGTTCTCAGTGAGCATGGTGAGGTTATGTGCACACATTCAGATTGTCTTGTAGTCTTTAAAGTATGTCCTTTCATGGTGCTGGTCCTCAAAAAAATTGCAGTTACTTTGTTGGGCAAAAAGAGCAATAGACTTAAGCTAAATTCAGGCAGCCAACCACGTCCAATGGCTGCCGATATCCTCCACCCTAAAAAGGTGCAGGATCACAGAGCCTGAAGAAGAGTGGAGCAGGAGACCAAACACACCCAGGCCAGGATGACCACAGTCAGCAGATGAGGGATGGAGCAGGAGAGATGAGGAATGAGATAGGACTAAACAGACCAGTAAGTAGTGATTCCGGGCCCCCTGGGAGACATGCCAAGGAAAGAGAAAAAGTAAAGTATTGTTAGTTAGTATTGTGGCTATATGATGCTAATTATGTGAGTTAGTCAACTGGCCTACTTGTTGTGAAGGGCCAGATTAAACCGAATATATATATATATTTATTTATATATATATATTTAATTGTATTTGTATATTCTCTAATATTCCTTGATATCCCTTGTATATTCCTTGTACAATATGCATTGAATATCCATTCTAGCCTACTGAACATCCCATAATAGTCTCCATTCTACTATTGGTCGAGACCTTGGTGCCAGGCTGCCATACCCCCCAGACCCAGTTCAAACGTACCGCTCAACATGTACGAACAAGTCCTAGTTCCGCGTAGGAATCTGGCTACCGCACCACCAACGGTACTATTTGTTCATAGTGCGTATATATACTGCGCTACTAAAGTAGGACTTTCTTTTCAGTCCAGTTTCTTACCCTCCAATAGAGTGACAGACATAAAGCCTCCCCGCGACGCCACGTGTGGGAGTAAGGCCAAGTTCGGCCTACCATCGGTATTGAGACATCGTGTATATTAATATTTGAATAGTCATATTTGGCACTATATCGTCGAGTTGGACGTAGTCTATTAAGCTAATAATAGTCTGTTAATATATAGTGCTTCGTGCGGTGAGAATACTACCGTAGTCAGTACCCCATCGTTTCGGGCAGAGAACTGGCTGCTTATCCAGGATGGTCGACCCCATGTGAGACTGCATCCGAGGAGCCCCAGAGCCGACGAGCGAGTGGACCTGTATACCGGATTATTCTACCGACGACAGCCCGCCTTCCCAGGCACGGATTATGCTTTGTATACAGTGATTATTCCATGGATAAAGACCCCCGACACTGCCGTGTGTTGGAACCCCCCCCCCTGGAGAGGACGCAAGGTGAGGAGACGCTCTGCAAGACGAGGTCGCTTCACGTCTCTCCCCCGTGGACCGGAGAGAGCCGGCTCACAGAGAGTCCACCTGCTTTCATCTGTGGTCCAAGGATCGCTGGCGCACCGAGCTGCACAACTGTGGGTTCACCCAGGATACCCTTGGCCGGACGAGGCAGCCAGACTCTACCCCCCCCCCCTCCTACTCCTGTTGTCTTACAAGCGACCGGATTACCCCCCTTAGTGTATCCAGTCTTATAATCATTAAAGTATCATTGCTGTTATTCCTTAACTATTCCAGGTCGTATATGTACCACCTGCGCCACCAGAGATTGGACATTCTCTATTGATATACCAACGAATACTCTTTGCCATAAAAGTGCATACTATTTCAATTCATAAATGTAATTAAGTGATTAAGTGCTTGCTCTACACACCATTGCTGTGTAGTAATAAACGCATATTTCTAATTCGTACATTTGTGTTGGATCCGTTTCATCTACGTGACAGTGTTCATCATAATATATTTATGCCGAGTACTGGGTGGCCGAATATTAAGTACAAAGGTAGTGGTAGTAAGTATCATATCTAGTAATACAGTCAGGGAATTGTACCCCTCAGTTACAATTGGTCCTTCGAGCCGGATGGTAATTAGTGTAATATTAATATAGTGTTATTAATATTGAAATGGCCTATGATGAACACTCCACGAAACGATCCTCCTAACCAACGCCCGCAGCGCGAACGACGGCTCCCTCAGTACTTAGAGGCTTACGCTGTCAGTCAACAACCTATTCTTCTACTAACAGTAAACGCGGTAAAACTAGAAAGTAAAAGTATGTCTAACCCCAACGCCCAGACTACCCCGACCATAGAGGCCCCTACGGGTTCTAATGTAACTGACCAAGTTCACGGTGGGGACCAGTGGGAACCAGACATGACTTCACACCCCGCCAGTACTGAAGAAGTAGTCCCCGATGAGTCCCGGGAGGAATACAACGCTACCGAGAGAGAACTCGGCACGGAAGAAGACGGGGAGAGCACCGTGGAGATAGAGCTCCAAGGCTCCGCAAGGAGTACCCCGAGGGAAGGCTCCCCTATACAACCGCCTTCTCCCAGCGAGGCAGAGAGGACCCTACAGCAGGCCTTCCTCATCAGCCTGAACGCCGCTGCTGAACGCGACCGACTGCAGATCCAGCAGCGGAGCGAAGAAGAGCATATACGTCTAGAAATAAGACGCATTCAGAGGGAAGAGAATGTGGCCCGAGACCGAGCAGACAGCCAGCGAGCAGCTGCTGGTGCTCTACGGGACGCAGAGCGCGACAGACAGCAAGCGCAACTAATAGAACAGCTGATCAGACGGACAACACCCTCTCCCTCCGCCAGAGGCTCCAGGAACTCGTCTAGACACACCTCCAGGGCGGCATCCCCTAGCCGAGTAAACAACCCTGAACTTGACCAACAGACGAGGTCTATACCCCCCACAGACCACCTCCCCCCACCGGTCCAAGCGAGACCTAGCAACCGGGAAGGAGCAGCATATCCTGTGGAGAGGCTAAACCAGAGACTACAAGCACTGGATGACCTAACTGAAGACGAAGAGGAAGAGGAGGAGAACCACGCCCGACGACAGCACAGTACTCTACCGGACCAGGAGGTCCGGTACAGCCCAGGCTATACTCCCGCGGAGCTGCGCTACAGACCCCCGACTCTATACCCGGGTGAGCACGACGCACGACCCGCACCGAGGAACAGCACCTGGACAAGCGGGCCATGGTACACTGCCGGTACCAGCCCATACCAAGGAGCGGGAGGAGACTCGCCTAGGAGGCCTCTCCCCCAACGCTCGCCGATGTATCCACAGTCAGCGTCATACATTGGCACGCCTATGGTACCCGACTTCACCCAAGAGAACCGGGCCCAGTATACAGAACTCCGCATGTGTCTGGAGACCATGTTGGTGGATGTATTGGATGAACGCCATAAATACGCCATCCTACTGAAGCACTTAAAGGTACCCCGCGCACATAATATAGCGCTCGCCTACGCGACTTCCACCACCCCATACACAGCAGCGCTGGTAGCATTGGACCAGAGGTATGGGCGCATATGGGATTACGTGATCCAGGAGATCCGACACATCGACCGCTTACCCCCAGCAATAGACAATCGAGCACTGGACGACCTGTCCATCAGAGTGCAGTCCCTGGTAGGGATGTTGGGAGCGCAGAGAGAGAAGGGGAGGCATGAACTTTACGCCAACTCAAATGTGGAAAGGATCTTGGAGAAGCTGCCGCCCGCTCGACAGGAGCGTTTTAGGCGGCAGAGAGACCACCGAGACCCGAATGGCCCCGAACCGAACCTCCTCGATCTAGCAGACTTCCTGGCGAGAGAAGTCAGCAGCCTACGGCTAGATACATTCGGACGGAGCACCCCTGGCTCCAGAGAAGGAACCAGATGACTAAATGATGGAAGAAGATCGGTGACTGTGATGCACCAATCGGAGTCAGTACCGAGCAGCAGGAGCCACAGTACCCCCTCCAGAACGGAGAAGTGGAAGATAGTGTGCCCCTACTGTGAGAAAGAACACTGGCTAGCGCAATGTGACTCCTTCCCCAAGCTGAACGCGGAGGAAGCAAGTCAATGGATAAAGTCCAACAAGCGCTGTTTTCGCTGTGCGCACTCACACATGGCAGCCGAATGCCGCTTAAAGAAAAGGTGCACCAAGTGCGATGGAGCCCATCTGGACATACTTCACGACAGTAACAGACGGCGCCCTTCACCCGCACCATCCAGCAGCAAAGCGAGCGTCATGTACATCGATCCCGCCAGCAGCAGTGGAGCCCGAGTACTCCTAAAAGTAGTGCGTGTGACACTAAGCTACCAGAATAAAGTCCTGGACACTTACGCCGTCCTCGATGACGGGTCAGAGAAGACCCTTCTGCTCGCCTCCGCTGCGGCCCAGCTAGGGCTGCGGGGAAACGAAACCCAAATGACAATTCGGACAATAAGACGAGATTTGAAGACGATAAAGGGCGAGAATGTCTCATTCTCTATCGCAGCAAGCGGCCAGCCTGAGCGACGGTACCAGATTACAGACGCTTTCACCAGCCAAGAAATAGGACTGTCGCGGTACACATACCCCGTCGCCAAGCTGATGGAGAAATATGCACATCTGCGCAAGTTACCGATCCCGCTCATAGACAATGCTATGCCGACCCTGTTGATAGGCTCCGACCATGCAGACCTCATTGTCCCGATAGACCGGGTTCATACCGGACCCCGAGGCTGTCCTGCAGCAGTCGAGACCCGTTTGGGATGGACTCTCCAAGGCCCGCTCGCCAAATCTCTCAACCGAAGTACAGCCACTAGATGTCTCCACTCCCGAGTCACAGAGGGAGAAACCGCACTCCTGCAACACGTAGAGCGGCTATGGACCTTGGAACAAATGCCCTTTAAGAACGGAAAGAAAGACATTCGCTCTAAAGATGACATTTACGCCATTCACCTCCTCGAGACAGGGACCAAGAGAGTCCCGGTCAACGGCGTGTTGAGATACGCCACGCCACTCCTGCGGCGAGAAGGAATGCCTACTTTCCACGCCAAGACAGACGCCACAGAACGGTACCTGCTGAACACGGAGCGGCGCTTAGCCAAGAACCCCGCCCAAGAGAGTGTATACCGCGCTGAGATTGAGAAGCTCATCACAGCGGGACACGTCACAAAGATGGACATTAAAGAGGCTGACCAGACCACTGAATCGTGGTACGTGCCTCACCACAAGGTCCATCACAACGGTAAAGACCGCATAGTATTTAACTGCAGCTACCAGATCGGATCCCAAAATCTGAATAAAGAGTTACTGCCCGGTCCCACACTCGGCCCCTCCCTACTCGGCGTTCTACTCCGCTTCCGCCAGGAAAAGGTGGCCATCAGCGGGGACATTAAAGGAATGTTCCTGCAGGTGAGATTAGTAGAGGAGGACAAGCCCCTGTTACGGTTCCTATGGAGAGAGAAGCCAGGAGATGAGCACCCAGCCATCTACCAATGGGAAGTCCTCCCCTTCGGAACGACGTGCAGCCCCTGCTGTGCTACATTTGCACTACAGAAACATGTAGCAGAGGACCCAGCAGCGGACGAAGAGGTCCGACACAGCGTAAAGAACAGCTTCTACGTAGACAACTGTCTACAAAGCCTTTCAACCCAGGAAGAAGCCGAGGCTCTCCTGATTAAACTCCGCGCCTCATTGATCAAAGGCGGCTTTGATCTCAGGCAGTGGGCCAGCAGCGATCCGCAAGTACTGCGCAGCCTCTCCTCCGAGGACAAGGCAGCCAGCAGCGAGACCTGGATGGCTACAATCCCGGGAGAAGCCCAGGAGATGACCCTGGGATTGGTGTGGCGATTCAAAACAGATTCGCTTCACTACAGACACAAGCCCCTGACTACGGAGCAGGGAAGGCCGGCGGCGGCGCCGACCACCAGACGGAGTGTGTACACAACACTCGCCCGACAATATGACCCGCTAGGATGTATTCTACCGTACACCACCAGGGCAAAAATGATTGTACGAGCATTGTGGGACAAGGACCAGGGCTGGGACGACCCCATTCCCGCACACCTTTCATCCACCTGGAGAGAGTGGGAGATGGAGCTCCACTCACTCCCAGGCGTTAATATGCGCCGAAGCTACTTCCCACCCACGGTGAGGCCAGAGACATGTAAAATGGACTTACACGTCTTCAGTGACGCCTCAGAGGTCGCATACGGATCAGTAGCCTACTTGCGGGCCCAAGAAGAGGGGGGAGAGATCTACACAGCATTTGTCCTCGCCCGCTCGAGAATAGCCCCACGCAAGCAACAATCTATCCCACGCCTAGAGCTCTGCGCAGCCCTAGCCGGAGCGCACCTAGCCACGCTCATCCAACGTGAGCTCACCATACCGGTGTCTAGAACAATCCTGTGGTCAGATTCCACGACAGTACTCGCCTGGATCAAATCGGACTCATGCAAGTACAAAGTCTTCGTGGGAGTCAGAGTCACCGAGATTCAAGACTTAACCGAAGAGTTAACCGGAGAAACAGAGTGGCGCTACGTTGATACAAAACAGAACCCAGCTGACGTCATCACCCGGGGAATGCCCCTAGATGACCTCACCCATCGCAATGTCTACATTGACGGCCCAGCATTCCTAAAGCTCCCGGAAGGAGAGTGGCCCACGCCTATCCCGAGGGAAGCCAGTCAGGAGGAGGCTGAGAATAAGAAGCCTGTGTTCTGTGGATTGAGCACTGTTATCTCCGCAGACCCCAACATAGATGATTGCACTACCATAGAGAGTGCACAACAAAGGACATTCCTACTGCACTACCTACCGTCTCTACAGACCCGCCAGAAGTGGGTAAAGGAGAGAGACAATTTGACAGAAGGAACAGTCGTCATGATTATTGATCAATCACTGCCCAGAGCTATGTGGCCGGCCGGCCGCGTAAGCAAAGTGATCACCGGTGCCGACGGCAAGGTCCGAGCAGCTGAAGTGCTTGTCCAGGGTCGCACTTACACCCGTCCCGTGGCGAGGCTCATAGAACTGCCCCGACTCCCAGACACAATCGATGATGACCATGACCCCATAACCCTATGACTTTGTGAAGTTGACTGACCCCTACAGCAAACCCTTATGTGTAAATAGACAACGCGATTAATCTGTCTCTGCTTAACTGATTAGGTCTGGGACCAATCAGGGGGTGGCTGTTGTGAAGGGCCAGATTAAACCGAATATATATATTTATTTATATATATATATTTAATTGTATTTGTATATTCTCTAATATTCCTTGATATCCCTTGTATATTCCTTGTACAATATGCATTGAATATCCATTCTAGCCTACTGAACATCCCATAATAGTCTCCATTCTACTATTGGTCGAGACCTTGGTGCCAGGCTGCCATACCCCCCAGACCCAGTTCAAACGTACCGCTCAACATGTACGAACAAGTCCTAGTTCCGCGTAGGAATCTGGCTACCGCACCACTAACGGTACTATTTGTTCATAGTGCGTATATATACTGCGCTACTAAAGTAGGACTTTCTTTTCAGTCCAGTTTCTTACCCTCCAATAGAGTGACAGACGTAAAGCCTCCCCGCGACGCCACGTGTGGGAGTAAGGCCAAGTTCGGCCTACCATCGGTATTGAGACATCGTGTATATTAATATTTGAATAGTCATATTTGGCACTATATCGTCGAGTTGGACGTAGTCTATTAAGCTAATAATAGTCTGTTAATATATAGTGCTTCGTGCGGTGAGAATACTACCGTAGTCAGTACCCCATCGTTTCGGGCAGAGAACTGGCTGCTTATCCAGGATGGTCGACCCCATGTGAGACTGCATCCGAGGAGCCCCAGAGCCGACGAGCGAGTGGACCTGTATACCGGATTATTCTACCGACGACAGCCCGCCTTCCCAGGCACGGATTATGCTTTGTATACAGTGATTATTCCATGGATAAAGACCCCCGACACTGCCGTGTGTTGGAACCCCCCCCCCTGGAGAGGACGCAAGGTGAGGAGACGCTCTGCAAGACGAGGTCGCTTCACGTCTCTCCCCCGTGGACCGGAGAGAGCCGGCTCACAGAGAGTCCACCTGCTTTCATCTGTGGTCCAAGGATCGCTGGCGCACCGAGCTGCACAACTGTGGGTTCACCCAGGATACCCTTGGCCGGACGAGGCAGCCAGACTCTACCCCCCCCCCCCTCCTACTCCTGTTGTCTTACAAGCGACCGGATTACCCCCCTTAGTGTATCCAGTCTTATAATCATTAAAGTATCATTGCTGTTATTCCTTAACTATTCCAGGTCGTATATGTACCACCTGCGCCACCAGAGATTGGACATTCTCTATTGATATACCAACGAATACTCTTTGCCATAAAAGTGCATACTATTTCAATTCATAAATGTAATTAAGTGATTAAGTGCTTGCTCTACACACCATTGCTGTGTAGTAATAAACGCATATTTCTAATTCGTACATTTGTGTTGGATCCGTTTCATCTACGTGACAGTGTTCATCATAATATATTTATGCCGAGTACTGGGTGGCCGAATATTAAGTACAAAGGTAGTGGTAGTAAGTATCATATCTAGTAATACAGTCAGGGAATTGTACCCCTCAGTTACACTACTAGAAGGCCTTTTATATGAGATATTTGGTATGGTCAAATATTCAGTATACTCAAGTCCCATTATGGAATATGGGTTTATTTCTGTGGCCACTACTGATGACCATTTTGTATAATGCGTCATTGACAGCAACATCATGTGAAAATGTGCCCCATTGCATTGGAGCCTGGTGAGAGGATACAACATAGTGCTATGTTTCTAAGTACTAAAGCGATCAGTGAAATCTTGGCCTGTACAGCAATATCAGAACCTGAACCAATCCCAGCTACTCACATAACCTGGTTTTAGGTAGAAGCATAAATGTCATAACCTGGCAGATCTCAAAACAAACTGGTCAGACTACTGCTTGACCTTACTCCTAGAACCCACCTCACCCCTGCCCACTTTGACAACCTAGGATGGCTTAGAGTAGACGACAGAGTACAGCAACTTACAATGGGCCTGGTCAACAAGATACACTATACGACTAAGGTACCCATGTACATGTCAAAATACTTCCCAAAGGTCAGTGAATACCACGATCACAACACCAGAGGGAGCTCCACAAATCATGTTAAACCCAGATTCGGCTCAAACAAGGGACTAAACACGGTTCGCAATTATGCCACATCGATGTGGAACACCCTACCCAAAGCTGTAAAGCAGGGGTCAGCAACCTTAGGCACGAGTGCCACCATTGGTACACATTATCTAAACCAACATGGCACACTAGCAAATGTGTAAGAGGAACCTTTTTGGAAATGTTGAGTTACCTCCCCATGCAGTTACCTCTTTCACAGCCATTGGCAGTTGCACAGCCTGTTATTTATGGTACTGTAGGTTGACTGATATACCAGGGATATTTCATGGTCAGAGCCAATGAGAAGGGTCAGTCTGTTGTTGTTTGCCGAACATTGAGTGTTAAACGCCATTTTGAGACCAAACATGAGAACTTTAAAGGATGAGGCAGACAAGGCTGAATGTGTCCAGGTATGGCAAGCAAGCATCTCATAAAGACGGCAGCATTCTCTTATATATTTATGAGAGGAAAATGGTTATTAAAACTATTGCTATGCACGTTGCCTATATGGATGGAATAGAATTACAGATCTGTTGGAGATTTACATTGTGATGTGGTGTCATAATTAACCTTAACATTGATATGGCACACTGGTTAACAAGAACATTTTAAAATGGCACTTCGTATCAAAAAGGTTGCTGATCCCTGCTGTAAAGGAATGTGAATCACTACCCACTTTCAAAACCACTCAAAGAGCAACTACGGGAGACTGCAATTCGAAACTGGCCCCTGTAAATGTCCTAACCCAACCCCCTCCAATGTACAGTAAATGACCAAGTATGGTTTCGTCAATATTCCAATGTACAATTTTGCTTGTACAGTTGTACAGTGTACTTAGTATAATAGTAGTAGTAAAGTATAATTTCTGGGTACTTTTTACACCCCTGTTTATGATTAATTGAAAATGGGGGACCCTGATGTAAACAAGACAAACGTCTTTCTCTGGTCTGCATCCCCTTAACAATTGTATGTATTGAGCTGTTTTGATTGATTGATTGAAAACGTTATTAACAGATTGCAGAATGGGTACAATACAGTACAGCTCAATACACACAATTGTTAAGGGGATGCAGACCAGAGAAAGACTTTCGTCTTGTTTACATCAGGGTCCCCCATTTTCAATTCATCAGGACATATATGACATACAGATAGACAGTACTGCTACATCTATGTACTGTACTGTACCCATTCTGCAATCTGTTAATAAAGTTTTCAATCAATCAAACACAACTACTGTACATAACGTTAAATAGACAGTGGGTGACGTACCCCCCCCCCCCGCCCCCATACACAACCTACAGCATAACTTCCCACAGTAACGTTAACCAAATACTGTGGGCGACGCAGCCCCCCGCCCCCCTCCCACATACAACCTACAGCATAACTTTTATATCAGTATAATACAACTCTCAAAGCCAAAGTAGAGTTTGTGCACTACTGTACATTTTAACTAGCACTTACCAGCCTCGGGACGGAGTTGTACAATGTGGTAGAAAAGATCGCTCCTGTGAATTGGAAAAGCAAGCCCCGCCCCCAGCCTAGTGAATGAGAAAAGCCTGCCCCTAGTGGAGCAGGACAGTCCCTACACAGTACAGTACACAAAATGATCACTGTGATCCACTGACTGTCCTGCTACATCACTGTGATCCACTGTCCTGCTACATCACTGTCCTGCTACATCACTGTGATCCACTGTCCTGCTACATCACTGTCCTGCTACACCACTGTGATGCACTGTACTGCTACATCACTGTGATGCACTGTCCTGCTACATCACTGTGATCCACTGTACTGCTACATCACTGTGATGCACTGTCCTGCTACATCACTGTGATGCACTGTCCTGCTACATCACTGTGATCCACTGTCCTGCTACATCACTGTCCTACTACATCACTGTCCTGCTACATCACTGTCCTGCTACATCACTGTGATGTACTGTCCTGCTACATCACTGTCCTGCTACTGTTTAATCACTGTGATCCACTGTCCTGCTACATCACTGTGATCCTGCACAGTACAGTTTATGATGAATTGAAAATGGGGGACTCTGATGTAAACAAGACAAACGACTTTCTCTGGTCTGCATCCCCTTAACAATTGTATGTATTGAGCTGTTTTGATTGATTGATTGAAAACTTTATTAACAGATTGCAGAATGGGTACAATACAGTACAGCTCAATACACACAATTGTTAAGGGGATGCAGAACAGAGAAAGACTTTCGTCTTGTTTACATCAGGGTCCCCATACATGACATACAGATAGACAGTACTGCTACATCTATGTACTGTACTGTACCCATTCTGCAATCTGTTAATAAAGTTTTCAATCAATTCAATCAATCAAACATGTATATTCCCTCGCCGCCGTATGTATATTTCTCTCCCACCCACCCACCCCCTCCTAATGTACAGTCCCCTCCCCATCGTATATACTCTGTCAGGATCTAGGGGTAACAGTACTGTATATTTGAATACCGGTTATGTCACAAATGTATCAGTACTAAATACCTATATGTCCCTATGCCATAAATGTCATGTATGTTGTGTATGTCATAAATGTCTATATGAATTGAAAATGGGGGACCCTGATGGAAACAAGACAAACGTCTTTCTCAGGTCTGCATCCCCTTAACAATTGTATGTATTGAGCCGTACTGTATTGTACCCATTCTGCAATCTGTTAAATAAAGTTTTCATTCATTCATTCAAACAAGACAAACGTCTTTCTCAGGTCTGCATCCCCTTAACAATTGTATGTATTGAGCCGTACTGTATTGTACCCATTCTGCAATCTGTTAAATAAAGTTTTCATTCATTCACACAACTCTCAAAGCCAACGTAGAGTAGAAAAGATCGCTCCTGTGAATTAGAAAAGCCAGCCCTGCCCCCAGCCTAGTGAATGAGAAAAGCCTGCCCCTAGTGGAGCAGGACAGTCTCTACACAGTACAGTACACAAAATGATCTAACTCCTACTGTGAAAAGCATGATATTACTGTTCTACTGTGACTTGTTTACAAGATCCAGCAATAAGACGCCAACACATAGGAACCATTGTCTCTTGCACCAAGCTATTTTACAGGGAGCCATCCTGGAAGAAAGAACCTTTACCTTCTCTGCATATCTATTTTTTATACTGCACATGCATCCACTGCATTATCTACATACTGTATACGTATAGTTATTGTGCAATGTGTTTTTCATGTAGCACAGTGGAGAGAGCACTGGCATTTGTTTTTAATTAGGCCATGGAGCCTCCTGTTCACATGTCACAAGAACGTCAACAGCAGGAAGGAGCCTATGTGTGAGCTGCATTGGTAGAGGTATTTCAACTCTGATATATTATGATTTCTGTGTTTGTACTGTGCATATCTTCTTTTATGCATATCCATCCACTGCATTCTGTATAGTTATTGTGCACAGTTTTTATATATGTTGAGAGAGCAGTGGCATTATTGGCATTTCACTGTACATCATGTTGTAGCAAAGTGCTTTATTAAAATATAATAAAATAAATTTCAGATTTTTGTTGTTGTAAACTGTTTTAAAGGGCTCCTATTTAGCTATTTTTTTCACTATTTGGGCAATTTTACACAATTCCTGTGAGTCTATGGAACACACATCTGTACGTTTCTTTTTCAATAAAATTCATTCTTCTTCTTTTTCTTTCGGCTTTTCCCGTCAGGGGTCGGCACAGCGGATCATCCGTTTCCATCTGTTTCTGTCATCTGCGTCGTCCTCCGTCACTCCCGCTGCCCGCATGTCCTCCTTCACTGTGTCCATAAACCTCCTCTTGGGCCTTCCCCTCCTCCTCTTTCCTGGCAGCTCCATCTCCAGCATCCTCCTCCCGATGTACCCCACCTCCCTCCTCCGCACATGTCCAAACCATCTCAGTCTTGCTTCTCTCACTTTCTGCCCGAACTGCTCAACATGGGCCGTTCCTCTGATGTAGACATCATGAGGAACATTCATTGTTATGTATTTTTAATCAAGTACTTTAATCAAGCACCACTTTCTGCCCTTGCAAAGTCCAAGCTTTTTTCGGCTGGGCTCCGCCCATACTCGCAATGCGCTTTGAGTGACAGTCACCTGCACCTGCACTGGCAGATACCTTTGGGGGGGGGGGAGAAAGGGAGAGGGAGAGAGAGATAGAGAGGGAGGGAGAGAGACAGATAGAGAGAAGGAGAGAGAAGAGGCTCATATACGCAAGGCGTCAATTTGTGTGTGCGTGTCTCTGTGTGTTTTCATGTGTGTCTATGTGTGTGTGTGTGCTGATGCATGGTTCTGTGGGACTAATTAATTTCGCCGCGGGGGGGCATAATCCCACGGGACAATGCATTGGTAACTTGTTTCAAATGACAATATATACCCCTGTGAATATTATTGCACAGATCGGAATACAGGCGTGGGAGTGTGCGCTATGATATTTTGCAACACGTTGACAGTGATACAGCGAGTGCTGATACAAGAGAGAGAGAGCAAGAGAGAGAAAGAAAGAGAGAGCCCCCCCCCCCCCCCCCGGAGTCCCATTCCCTCCCACCCATTTTATCTAGGTCTCTGCTGTCGAAACCGTTTCCGCATTATTTCCACTCGCTGGTCATATAAACGTATCACAGTTGATTGTGGGCGGGCGGTGGCAGATCAGAATTCTTACACGTCACAGATCGACGTAAATTCAGAATGGCTTGGTTTAGTGGGGGAGGTTTTTGTCTCAGCTGAACTGGAGGAATGGGACTGAATGAGAATTTCACATCTAGTCAGTGTTGGTACAACCTCACATTGCTAGAAAACAATGCAAACCACTGGAAAAGGCCATTTATAAGATAGTTCCTCTTTAACATGTAACAAAAATAAAAACAGACTGTGAAAACTTGTTATTAAAGCAATATCCTTTTTACAAACAAGATGAAAATAAAAAAAACTGCAAATGTCTGTTGGCTTGAAACGTTCTTCACGTCAATCTTCACATGCACGTTGGGCTAAAACCAGGCTGGACACTACTCTACTTTGCTTAAGCACAGGTCTCTTCCTTTTTCCTGAGTAAAACAACATTGATATAGAATATCTTTGTATTAATCAATACAGAAATAATTTTGTGTTAACATGGGAACAATATATTTTGTATCTTTTCCCTGTGGTCAATAGTGAAAGATATGACTCGTTTTCATATGGTTATAACAGAAAGTACGTAGGTAAACACCTTTTAATTCTGGCAAAGTGGTGTTTAGTCTTTTAGACTAAATCTGTGTTAGACAGACACATTACACTCTATTTCTGTATGAGCTCAGGCCTGTGCCTGTGAGAGATAGCTAAGTGACAACAATAGATAGTGATGCGGGTTGCCTAGGCAACCTAGGCAAGCTAGCAGAGCTGTGGGGGGGAGACCACGAGGAGAGAGAGAGCTAGCGAGCTAGATAGGCCACACAACCAAGGAGAGATATAATGTACTTAGGTCTTAACCTTTTAAAGACTTTCAATGTGTTTCATTCTGTAAGAGATGCTATATTTATGGAAATAAACATCATGCTGATAGGACGACGACTCCAATTACATTCTTTTTCGGATGCATTAACAGGGAGAGAGATAGTGTTTTAGCCTGTCGGCGCGTGGGACAGAATTCCACTGAACGATTGCAGCCATGGACGACAAAAGTTACAAAACCATACACAATGCAGATACATCACTGAAGAGGATATGGAGGCTGATAACAATCAACAACAGGCTAATCACCCTGAAATCTAACAATAGGTACTTTATTTACATACTGTAGTTTAAGCGAGATTGGGCTGGTCACACATAGGGTGAATGTAAACAGTTTAATTATAGATATGCTGCCTCAAGTCAGCATGTTTTTGTTAAAGATTTTAAGGACAAATATGAAATTGTAGGAGTCTCAGGAAACAAAAGGATGGCCATATGTTTTGTGAACTTCAGAGCAAGTAGCTAATTTATTACACCCTCTGCACTCACTCCTCACAACACAGCAAACACAACAAACCAGTATAACAGCACTCCCTCTCGTATGATATTGCTTAATTTTGGCTTTAAGATAATTCACTTATGCTTACTGTAATTAGCTACCACTTTGGTCAGGTCTAAGTTGTCGTCCTAAAAATCCATGTTAGTTGTATTTCTTGGTTTTCTTCCATTATTTAATTAAATTTTTATTTACATCCTCTATCAGCACTGCTCTGAAGATGGTGCTCTCACGCTCTCTCACTACACTCACTCCCAATGAGACCAGAGCAGGTGGGTGGGACTAGCTGCCATTAGCTGGTTGCTGATTGGTCGGAACTAACAGTCATTCTATTCTCTAATATGAATTGAATAATATATTGAATATTAATGTTTTGCACTACTGTCATTATTACTTCTTGGGTAAAATTACTAAACTATAGTAATTTTTTTTTTTATGTAATCCACTATATTATCTGGGTTACACATACCATATGTTTAGGTCATTTAAATAATACAGTGACGTACTGTACAGTCGACTTTGAACATTGAACGTTCCATTTTTTGTATCATGACTATCTTGAATGGCTGCGAAGATAACTGAACACAAAGAAATGTTGGTGGGCAAACACAAACGGACACAATGAGCACAATCTGTCTCAGCGAACATGGGATGTAAGCAAGGTGTGGATGAACGGTCTGGTTAACATATCCGATGATATGCATATGTACCCAAATCAGTGCCGTTCATATCATGGGTTGAACTTTGCCTGAACTACAGTCGAAAAGGACAAGAAGGGAGGTCATTTATCTGGGGCAGAACACATGGGACCCATCGTATAGGTCACCAGTCTACCATAAAAAGGTTATGGTGGAAAACTACTATGGCTGACTCCTAGCACTTTGCTTTGGGGAAAGTAACACAGAGGTGGAGATGATCCATGAAGATTGGAACCCCTTCAGGCATACAATCACACATGTAATACCAGCTGGCTGGCTCCTCAAATTGAACAATTGCCCTATACGCATGTAAATTGACCTCTCACAGAGGGGGGATGGCTAGTAAAAATTAATGGGGGTTTTGATATTTCTTGCCGCTTTTTACTTTTGGTTGAAATAAATAAAATTGGGCAATTTACAAAGGACACCATGGCTCAGTGGGACGTTCTGATAGCAGGTGGTCATGTGTTTTGAAAATGTGAAAAGAGCATGCCAGAAAATAATAATTGCAGCTGTAACATTTTGACCTTATAGCGCCATCTGTGAGATTTCTGTTATATTTGTTGTGATGCATTGACACACCAACATCTATCATTGTGGCAAATTATAGTCTTTATCATGTACCATTTAATGGAAAACAACAGGATGGCCCGACAGACCAAACAACTGACATATACTAGGTGTTGGTCACAGCTAAGAACTAATACTAGTAGCTACATGTAATATAAACATTATCGCCTACTATGAAGCTACTAAACCATGACCGAAGTATACACTAACTGAAGTGTACACTAACATGGTCATGTCTCTCTGTATCACACAGAGGCACCTATGACTGTCTGTACATGCGGTACAGTACGTACAATTGTGGTCTCCAGGGATTCACTGCGTGTCTGAGTTAGGGGGATGTTGTCTGATCACCCTGGCGGCCTGGTCCCTGATCCCTCTCGGGGTGCCCACGCTGTTTACTTCCTCGGCTAATTGGTCTATTTGATCCCCAGATGGCACGGAGTAAACAAGGCATTCAAGGCAATGATTCTTCCAGACAACTATAGGCTGTCCCACATCCCACATACAGTGTGCAAAATATGGGGGATCTCAGGCAATTGAGACCACCTGGAAGCCTCAACAGCGACAGCTTTCAGGATCTCTGGAAACATCTTTAAAAAGGATTGTCACTTAAATGTCTTTTGAAAACTTACTATGTCCAGTATTCATTATCAAAATTGCAAAATAAGCAAGCAAAGCAAGAAAGATTGGAGAGTAAGCCATCAATTTCTTCTCTTATTAGATCAATTGTCTTGGTAAAGAATTCAATGTAATTCGCCGAAGACGCACGATTTAGCGCAGTTGGATGTTTCTGAGTACGTTTTGCAACTGGATCAAACAGAAACTTTGAGTTATTTTTGTTTATTTTCTGTGTAGGTTAATAACCTACACAGAAAATAAGGCTAGCCATAACACTGAAGAAGGAACCATAGTTCCGAAACATGTCTGTTGTTTCCATTTCAAGCTGCCATTAAAACGAATGAACCTGAGAGTGCTGGTCCGGCTTTCCTGCACACACACGCAAACACATAATGCAAGCATGCACGCACGCACACCGGCAAATGGACATACCATACTGTACACAAACAGGACAACTGGGACTTTCACATAGAGGCAAAGTGGCACATGCAAACACATGGGGGGACATGAGGGGAAGAAAAAGGTCTCAGAGGAGAGCTGCTGTGAGAGTGTTTAGAGCTTTAGAGGCCACGTAGGGACTGTGTGTGTGTGTGTGTGTGTGTGTGTGTGTGTGTGTGTGTGTGTGTGTGTGTGTGTGTGTGTGTGTGTGTGTGTGTGTGTGTGTGTGTGTGTGTGTGTGTGTGTGTGTGTGTGTGTGTGTGTGTGTGTGTGTGTGTGTGTGTGTGTGTGTGTGTGTGTGTGTGTGTGTGTGTGTGTGTGTGTGTGTGCGTGCGTGCGTGCGTGCGCGTGTGTGCGTACCCTGTCTCCCTCTCTCCTTGTGTTTTCCCCTGTAGACCCAGCAGATGTCCTTGGTGCGTCTCCCACATGCGTTCCTGTCTCCCAGTCCTTCACTAGCTGTTTGTCATCTCTCCCCTGTGTATTTATGTCCTAGTCAGTCAGTCAGTCAGTCAGTCAGTCAGTCAGTCAGTCAGTCAGTCAGTCAGTCAGTGTTGTACACCAGTCTGTCTCTGTAGTCTGTTTGATTACTAGCTGCTACTTGTTAGTAGTTCTGTCTGTTCTGCCAGAGTAGCCAGTGAGCTCTCTCCCCATCTGTTATCCTGCATCAAGCCTGCATATGTAAAGCCTGTTCTTCATTAAGCAGACCATTGTTTGCTCTGTACCGGTCTCCTGTGTCTCCTGTCTGAAATTGGGTCCACATATCCACTCCTGGTTGTTACATGTACCGTATGTGTGATGATCTGTGGATTTAAATGAAATGTGTACGTATATTGTGTAGGCCTACATTGCCTTCTGTACTGTGATCAGTTGAGACTTCCATTGACCCTTCATGTCCTCCCTGGCACGCACGCACACACACACACACACACACACACACACACACACACACACACACACGCACACACATTTAAATGAGTTATATCACTATATATACTAAATAAAAAAACGAAATGGTCATGTAGCCCCACAGAACTGCACATACACACCACATTATATATCATGTTACAATAATAAACTAAATGCACAAAGGGACAGGACACACCCCCAGTAGAGCCGGCAGCTGCTGCACTCAACATGCATGTGGATAAAGCCAAGGTGGGACTGAAGAGGTAAGACAGAATTGACAGTAACATCTCAAGTCCATGGCACAAATGTTGACCGATAGTTGAAAGACAGTGTTGCCTTTTTATTGACAAAACTAAAGAGGCAAAAGTGTTACATAGATATTAAAACTCATTCTGCGCCAAACCCGAGATTTCTCGTGTTTCGAATCCAACCGCTGAGCGCCAAACCTGAGATTTCTCGGGTTTTGATCCTATTTATTTTTTATTTCTTATTTCATTCTAAACACTTGCACGGACATTCCTGTGTCTCCCTGACACTGCTGCCTATGTTAAAATTGCAATGACGATTGAATCCCGACAGGTGGCAGTATCGCCTACTTTTGAACTGGGTATCTAAGGTGTCTCTCAGTGTCTCTGTGCCTCTGGCTGCAGGAATCCCCTCCCCCTCAATATACGATGGGTCTGCAAACATCATGAAAATGGTCAATAACGCTGGCGCCAGGGAGTAAAGATGGGAAAACAGCATGGCAGTCAATGAGTTAAGAATAAGAAGAATAACATAAAGTAACTACACTAAACACTAGATAGAAATGTCTAAAACGACGAGAGATGGGTCTGCTGTTCTCTCTGGTGTCTGTAGCTCCCAGGCAAGGTGTTAAGACAGGACCCAATCAGCCTGTCAGGAGCCAATCACCCAGTCAGGAGCCAATCAACCAGTCAGGAGCCAATCAGCTAGTCAGCAGCCAATAAGACAATCAGGATCCACCAGGTGAAAACCATCTTGCATACACAGACAGAGATCAACCCAGGGTCCTATCACTAAGATAGTATTACATAGAGAAACAACTTGTATCTCTAGATCTCATTCTTTGTGAGAAGTGGACATCAAACCAGCACCAAAACCCATGCAGGCCAAGTCATATTATGGTTGCCCCGTCACTCTAATAATATCAGATCAATGGATAAAACCAAACCAAACAGCATCATCCACAGCCTTGGGCTCAAGTGGATGAGGACAGTAGGTTATGGGATATGATTGTATTACAGCTGTATTAGAGCATGAATCACTGACACACATGAAGACACACGCTCCTTCACATCTTTGCTGGAGCAGAAGCCTTATGTGTCGAATCGGATCTAGAAAGCAATGACTGTGAGCCACAAGTTTGTGCATCTGTTGTAGTTGTACGAGTGTGCATGTGTTGTTGTTGTAGTTGTACCAGTGTGCATGTGTTGTTGTTGTAGTTGTAAGAGTGTGTATGTGTTGTTGTTGTACGAGTGCGAATGTGTTGTTGTTGTAGTTGTACGAGTGTGCACTAGTGGACTGACCATCGGGAGCACCGGGAGTTTTCCCGGTGGCCTGGCAGACTGGCAAATGCTTTTTTTTTATTTTTTATTTGTTTGTTTGTGCCCGCAGTCAGGCCACTGAACTCCGAAGCAGGCCAGGTCGGTATACATGTTTCTATTTGCGCATGTATAAGTTCAGGCAATTTCTTTTCGTAGCCACAGTTTGCGAAGACGCTCTCTGATTGGCTAGCTCGCGTACAGCGAAGACTGGCAAATACTGCGGCATGGTCATGCTGGACCTACAAAAGGCCTTCGACACTGTCAATCACTCCATTCTAATGGACAAGCTAAAAGCAATTGGTTTTGATAGCCTATCAGTGAGCTGGATGCAATCCTACCTGGAGGGGAGAGAACAGATGGTAGAGGTAAACGGTACTCTATCCCCCCCCCTCACAGTGAGCTGTGGTGTTCCACAAGGAAGCATACAATTATGCAAATGACATGTCGTCAGCCTGTGACTGCAACTTGTTCCTGTTTGCGGACGACTCAGCCCTGCTGGTCTCTGACAAGAACAAATTGCAGGTTGAAAAAACCCTCAGCACGGAACTAGGCAAAATCTGCATATGGCTCGCTGATAACAAACTATCATTACACATGGGCAAAACAGAGTCCATTCTCTTCGGTTCAAATAACAAACTCAGCAAGACCGACGGCTTCTCAGTTACAGTGGGTGACAATATTGTCACAAGGAAAGACGAAATTACCTACCTGGGTTCCATCCTAGAGGCAAATCTTTCCTGTGACAAAATGGCATCCAATGTAATAAAAAAAGTCAACCAACGAACTAGATTCTTGTACCGGATCTCCTCTCTGGTAAACAAGAATACCCTGAAGACTCTGGCAGGAGCACTCATTCAAGGGTACTATGACTATGCGTGCACCTCATGGTACCAAAGCACCTCAAAGGCGCTTAAAACAAAATTACAAACATCACAAAACAAACTGGTCAGACTACTACTTGACCTGAACCCCAGAACCCACCTCACCCCTGCCCACTTTGCCAACCTAGGATGGCTTAGAGTAGACGACAGAGTACAGCAACTTGCAATGGGCCTGGTCTACAAGATACACTATACGACCGGGGTGCCCATGTACATGTCAAAATACTTCCCAAAGGTCAGTGAATACCACAACCACTACACCAGAGGAAGCTCAACAAATCATGTTAAACCCAGATTCGGCTCAAACAAGGGACTAAACACGTTTCGCAATTATGCCACAACAATGTGGAACGCCCTACCCAAAGCTGTAAAGGAATGTGAATCCCTGCCCACATTCAAAACCGCCCTTAAAGAGCCACCTACGCGAGGCTGCAATTCGAAACTGGCCACCGTAAATGCCCAAAACCCCCACCACCTCCTAATAGACAGTCTCCTCCCCACCGCATGTATATATTCCCTCCCCGCCGTATGTATATTTCCCTCCCACCCACCCACCCCCTCCTAATGTACAGTCCCCTCCCCATCATATGTATATACTCTGTCAGGATCTAGGGGTAACAGTACTGTATATTTGAATACCGCCTATGTCACAAATGTATCAGTACCAAATACCTATATGTCCCTATGCCATAAATGTCATGTATGTTGTGTATGTCATAAATGTCTATATGAATTGAAAATGGGGGACCCTGATGGAAACAAGACAAACGTCTTTCTCAGGTCTGCATCCCCTTAACAATTGTATGTATTGAGCCGTACTGTATTGTACCCATTCTGCAATCTGTTAAATAAAGTTTTCATTCATTCATTCATTCACCCTCTCTGATTGGTTTAGCTCCGAAGGGCTCTTCCGTGTTACTACACGAGTTTTAAATCAGAGAGTAGGGTCCAGCTGCAGCGCCAGAGAATCCTCTCAAGGGGCAAGCCTGTGGCAGCCACAGAGAGCGCGCTGATTGGCGGAAAGTACGGAAGTTTATCGAAGTACTCGGAGGTGCATGCCATCTAAGAATGAAGTGAGCGTGTGTTATTGGAATGATTGATTGATTGATTGATTGAAAATTGTATTAATGTCCACCTTGTTTCGAACTGGTTATGCTTAGACCCTCTTTCGAAGTTGGTTATGCTTAGAGTTTATCTTTAGAGCAGGGTGATAGACCACCAGCCCTGATTCTAAACTCTAAGCATAACCGACTTCGAAAGAGGGCGACTTCGAAAGAGGGCCTAAGCATAACCAGTTTGAAACAAGGCGGACATTAATGCAATTTTCAATCAATCAATCAATCAATCAATCAATCCAATAACACACGCTCACTTAAAACAGCGCGCCTCCCAGCTGCTTCTATAGAAAGTAGATTCATACTTTACGCCAGACGTACATCAGCGCGCACTGCCACAGGCTTGCCCAGTGAGAGGATTCTCCGGCGCTTTATCGGATGTACTGTTGGGCGTTAAAGAAGACAGTTTGTTGGAATCTGACCATGAAATAGAAGTTATAAGTCTGATGGATGATTTGGATGCTGATATTGAAGCCACTGAGATGTATAAGGAACGAGTCATTATGTTGAACTGATGGCAGCAGCGCGAGGGTGAGTGATACTATAATGAATCGACTACTAGATCACAGAGAGCGCCAGTGAAGTAGAGAAACTTCTATAAAGGACACTTTCGTATTATAACCCGACATTTGGACAATCCATTATTTGGAAAGTAGTTATTCTACACTTTGGTGTAGTGTATACAACTTGTATATGGTCCGTTTTGTGACAGCGTCGCTGTCCATGGTGCTGAAGGTTGCATTTTTATACTAGTGTATACAGCCTCTACAGTGCCACCACATGATACAACGCAGCAAGATACAAAACGCAGTTTTTTTCCCGGAGGGGTGGGGGGGGGGGGGGGGGTATGGGTATGGGCCTGCCTGAGTCAAATTCCCAGTAGGAATTATGGTCCCAGTCCGCGACTGCGAGTGTGCATGTGTTGTTGTTGTAGTTGTACGAGTGTGCATGTGACCGTGTGCATTAGATTAGACTAGATTTATTGTCATAGTACAAGTACAGAGTACAATGAAAAATGAAGGTGGCATCTAGTGAGAACTGCGCTAAGAATTGGATCATGATTTTCGGTTTTCACATGACTAGTATTGCCCGACCTCTCAGTGGGAGGCGCCAAACGTAAAAACTGCCCGCCAATGGCGGGTGGCGGGCTTTAATTTCGCCCCCTGGGTGGAGCCCAATAGCAGAACACAGGAGGAGAGAGAATGGAGCGTTTTAGGTTGGTTTTAATGTAGGCCCCAAGCAGACAGGTATTACAGTACAGGAATGTGCAAATAGATGCGAGCAGGTGCACTCCTTGTGCGGTACAGGAGCGTCCAGGTGGGTGGTGTCTCGGGAGACGGCACAGCTCGGGAGCGGTAGTCCTGGGCACAGGGAGAACAAGGATTAGGACAAGATAGGCAACAAGGACAGAGCAGCAAGGCTAGTGTGCGTCGTCGTACCTAGGTTGTTAGGTTAACACTGCGACGAGGGAGAGCAGGATCTGTGGGCTGATGTAGGGGTTTGTTGATGAGGGAATCCCTCACAGCGGCGCTGATTGATGTCCCTCTGGCAGCGTGGGAATGCTGGGGTCGGATGCTGCCCATATAAGGGTGTGGAAGGATGAGGGGTGAGGAAGGCTCTCGCCGTGATGGTGTGGAAGGAGGAGGGGTGAGGAAGGCTCTCGCCGTGATTATGACAGACCAGTTTACTAGTTGACCTATATTAAACTAGTCAAGCTGTACAGAGATTTAAACACAAATGGACATAGATAACATTTTCCAACAGTAGCATATTAGATTAGATTAAATTATATTTATTGTCATTGCACAAGTACAAGTACAAGTACAGACTGAACTAAATGAAGTTGGCATCTAACCAGAGTGCAAAGTAGCAGTAAAGTGATTTGCAGTATATAGTATAACATGTTAATATGTGTGGAGATGAAGCTATGGTGTAAATATGCTAAGCTAATGTCAGTACAGTATTATTATATACAGTAAGTATGAATACACTATGGTAATAAACCATACTAGCTAGTGATTTAACTAATTTAACTCATCTAACTAGTAGGTATGGATATACATAAAGATATAGATACATGTATATACAGTGTAAAGTGTGGATGTATATACAGATATATTATATACAGATATAAATAAATATCCGGGGGTGGGCGGGGTGGCTGTCACAGTGGTGCAGAGTTCAGTAAGATAAGATATTCCTTTATTGATCCCCTTGGGGAAATTCAGGCATCATATCAGCATGGGGGAGGGGGGAGGGTAGGTACAGGTAGTAAAAAAGCAGTGTAAACAATATAACAAATCAATATAATTAACTCTGCATATGGGCAACAAGGTGCGAGATGAGGGTATGTATGCCCTCTCAGTTAAATTTGCCCTACAATAAATTGTTACAATATATAATCTAATAATCTAAATCTAATCCAATATATAATCTAAAAATGCTAAATTCTAAAATGCTAAATATATGATCTGATGAAGTATACAGCTTCACATAAGGTGCGGTATGCATCTGTCGGGGGGTATCAGTCTGTGACTGAACGTGCTTCTCATCTTGACTAGCTTGTTGTAGAGGGGGTGGGAGGGATTCTCCAGGATAGCAGCCAGCTTCCTTCTCATCCCCCTCTCTGCCATCACCTCAGGGGTAGAGCGGGTCGTCCAATGATTGAAGGGTTGGTGGTTCGAATCCCGCTCAAGCCCATGTCCATCCCACTGCCGTTGTGTCCTTGGGCAAGACACTTAACCTACTTGCCTCGTATGAATGTGTATGCATGTGAATGAATGTTGGTGGTGGTCGGAGGGGCCGTAGGCGTTGATTATTCGCCACGCTTCCGTGAGTCTGCCTCAGGGCAGCTCTGGCTGCAATTGTAGCTTACCACCACCGGTATGACTGTGTATGAACGAATAATGGACTCTGTGAAGCGCTCTGGGTGCCATGAAGAGCGCTATATAAATCCAAGTCATTATTATTATTATTACATTTACATTTACATTTAGTCATTTAGCTGACGCTTTTATCCAAAGCGACTTACATGTTCTGTACGACAAGTCATCAGGAAGGGTACAACTCTATCAGCTGAGTAACAATGTTCATCAAAGGGTTGAGTGCTACAGTGTAGGTTAGTTTATTAGGATAAGTGCATGACAGTAAGGTTAGTTAGGGTTAGATTTTTAATTTATTTTTAATTTTTATTTCATTTCAGAATGAAATGCTGGATTTATCATACATTAAATAAACCAATCTGTTTTAGGCTCTGTGGACTTAGTCCTTGGTGTCAACAAGGTGCCGCGATGATCCCAATGTGTACCTGGGCTCCGCTTCATCTCCACAGCCTCACATTAACACATTGAGATGAGGTGTTAATAACATGATCCTCTGCTTTAGCACTCATCTGAAGTGAGAAGGAACACTCTGATGGCAACCAAGACGCTGGACACAGTATGTCAGACACGATTGTCTCACATGTGTTAGTTTTCATAATTGTTTTTGAGATTTCTACATGTTTGGTCGGTAACACGCACACACACACACACACACACACACACACACGTGCGCACGCGCACTGAACGATGCTCTAGTCTGACCAGCTCAACTCCCACCACGGAGCTAGCCTTCCTCACCAGCTTGTTGAGCTTGTTGGTGTCCCTCGAGTTGATGTAGCCCCCCCAGCATGCCACAGCATAGAAGAGGATGCTGGCCACTACAGCCTGGTAGAATGACTGCAGCAGTATATTGCACACGTTGAAGGACCTGAGTCTCCTCAGGAAGAATAGCCTGCTCTGTCCCTTCCTGTAGGAAGAAGCTGTTCCTGAGCCTACTGGTCCTGGAACTGAGATTCCTGTAGACTGTAGTGGCTCCCAGAGGGGAGGAGGGCAACCAGTCTGTGGTTGGGGTGGAAGGTGTCCTTGATGATACTGCGTGCCTTCCTCAGACATCATTTGAGCTGGACAGCCTCAATTGCAGGGAGTGATGTACCGGTGATGTGCTTTCAAGTCTGAGGCAGAGCAGTTGCCATACCAGACTGTAATGCAGTTATTGACTATGCTTTCTATGGCGTATTGGTAAATATATTGGTGAATAAAGACAGATGGGCTTTTCTTAGTCTCCTCTGGGATAAAAGGTGCTGGTGAGCTTTCTTGACCAGGGTCGAGGTGTTGAGGTGTTGAGAGATGTACACCCAGAAATGTGATGCTAGAGACATGCATGTGTGTGTGTGTGTGTGTATACTCTCTGATTGCCAACCACTCTCAGGTGCGTGAAAGAGATTGTTCGGCACGCCCCGGTTGGGAAGCGTGCAGTGTTCACCCAGCCCTCACAGAAACATCAGTCAGTCTTATAAGAACAATATAGTTTCAGATATACCTTACTCATTTCAACATATTGTGAGTGTATAGCCTATATATTGTAAATGTGAGTAATGAGTAAGGATACTGTGTGTGTGTGTGTGTGTGTGTGTGTGTGTGTGTGTGTGTGTGTGTGTGTGTGTGTGTGTGTGTGTGTGTGTGTGTGTGTGTGTGTGTGTGTGTGTGTGTGTGTGTGTGTGTGTGTGTGTGTGCAGGGGTGTAGCTCCAGATTCTGGGCCACATGAAAGAATGTATTTGTAGGCCCCCAGTGAATGCGAGCGCGCTAGCGCGCGAGCGAAAAAAATGTTGGCCATTTTTTTATTGATGAAAACGCATAATATGGTTTTTACCTATACATTCGGATCAGCAGTTCAGCACCTGCACTGTTGGTGGGTGATCCTAGTAAAGGATGTCGAATTGCGTTCATCTTCAATGAATGGACCAATGCAATAGTCTACCAAAGCCCCCCCCCCCCTCTCTATATATCTCACACACACACACACACACACACACACACACACACACACACACACACACACACACACACACACACTTCAGAAACAAACATAGTATCAATGAGAGCATCAATAATACACCTGAGTGATGTCTAGTAAAAAAAAAAAAAAAAATGTTTTTTTTATTTTTTTTGGGCCCCCCTCAGTGCTGGGCCCTTGGAATCATCCTAAGCTACCCCCCCCCCCCCCAGCTACGCCCCTGTGTGTGTGTGTGTTTGTGTGTACATGCATGTTACGAGACTTCACATCCTTGCTGCTCTCTCGTGTGTCCCAGGGGGCTGAAATAGCCTGTATGTTGTTAGCTGATGTATGTTAGCTGACTGATTACATTATGGTCGCTGTCATGACACGAGAGAAGCTTGCAGCATACTGTAAAGCATGTAAAAAAAAAAAAAAAAACACTATGTCTATAGTGTTATACACATAGTAATTTGTGTGTCACACACACTCTTAGAATCTATATTCTCCCAGAGATTTCACACCACACACACTTTTAAGGTATCAAAATGACCGCCTTGCTCCAACTCGAGTTGCTATAATTTTTTTATATGTTTCACCGCAGGGTTCTGGAAAGAAATCTACTTTAAATAGCTCAATAGGAATTAATGGCGGAATGTTCAAAACCAGAGTGTAGAAACGAGTGCCCCCGCTCATAAATGTAGAGCAGGGGAAGACATTCTGAGAAATGACGGCGGGTCCGGGAATCGAACTCGTGTCCCCCAGATCCGTGACAAGCACGGTTTTCCCCGACGCAGAAATAGCGCCGAGATATGCGGTGAGCTACGGGAGCTCCCTGTGAATTGGACATTTCTATCTCAATTTATGGCAATTTTTTTACAGGCACGCTCGACATACACACTAATGGACTCTCCACTCTAGCTGAAATCTGTGTTCCTTCGCTTGTCTTCCGATCGCCACACGGGCCACATTTGTCAACGGAATTACACATTATCGCACATAACCCTTCATGACCTCCCTGAAGTACTCATATTAAACTAAACTAAACTAAGCTTCATCTCTTATCGTTTTGCTTTAATTATTGTGAGAGTGACAGAAGCACCGCCTCAATGAAATGCATGGGAGGATGGATTTGTGTCAGTCAGTCAAAGCTTACTAAAAGCACGAGCAGTGAACTCCAAGCCCACGTGACTGAACTCAAACTAGAAAGAAACAGACTAAGAAACGACGTAAACTCCATGATCAAAACTGCAAAAAAGAATTTCATCAATGACAAAACTGAGGAAAACAAAAACAAACCACGTGAACTTTGGAAATTACTCAATAATCAACTAGGATGCAGTAAAAAACTTAAAACCAGATTCTCAAACATAAACATAAAAACGGACAACACGCTCATCACAGACAAGCTGGATGTAGCCAATTACTTAAACATTTTCTTCACAAACATAGCCACAACACTGGTAAACAAACTACCCTCCCACTCAGGGCTTTATGGGGTAGAACACATAGTAGCTTACTACAAAAACCTAGGGGTCCGCAAGGACGACTTCAAGCTGGAAATGGTAACAACAGATGAGGTACTCAATAAACTGAGCGCCCTCCAACCTAACAAGGCCACTGGCCATGACAACATCCCCTCCAAATTCCTCAGAGACTCAGCAGCCGCTATCACCCCAATCATCACACACATAATAAACCTCTCCATAAAACAGGGACACGTCCCCAAGGACTTCAAAATTGCGAGGGTGACCCCTCTGCACAAAAAGGGCAGCAAATTAGACCCAGGCAACTACCGTCCTGTTTCTATTCTCACCTCCATCTCGAAAGTCATGGAAAAAATAGTCTACGAACAGGTCGAAAAGTACCTAACGGAAAAAAATCTAATCTACGAATTCCAATCTGGCTTCAGAACATCCCACTCCACTGACACATGCCTTCTCTATTTGAATGACCACATCAAACAAGAGGTGGACGCGGGCAAATACTGCGGCATGGTCATACTGGACCTACAAAAGGCCTTTGACACGGTCAATCACTCCATTCTGATTGACAAGCTAAAAGCAATTGGTTTTGATAGTCTATCAGTGAGCTGGATGCAATCCTACCTTGAGGGGAGGGAACAGATGGTGGAGGTAAACGGTACCCTATCCCCCCCCCTCACAGTGAGCTGTGGTGTTCCACAAGGAAGCATACTAGGACCGCTACTGTTCCTAATTTATGCAAATGACATGTCGTCAACTTGTGACTGCAACTTGTTCCTGTTTGCGGATGACTCAGCCCTGCTGGTCTCTGACAAGAACAAGTTACAGGTTGAAAAAACCCTCAGCTCGGAACTAGGCAGAATCTGCATATGGCTCGCTGATAACAAACTATCATTACACATGGGCAAAACAGAGTCCATTCTCTTCGGTTCAAATAACAAACTCAGCAAGACCGACGGCTTCTCAGTTACAGTGGGTGACAATATTGTCACAAGGAAAGATGAAATTACCTACCTGGGTTCCATCCTAGAGGCTAATCTCTCCTGTGACAAAATGGCATCCAATGTAATAAAAAAAGTCAACCAACGAACTCGATTCTTGTACCGGATCTCCTCTCTGGTAAACAAGAATACCCTGAAGACACATTCAGGGGTACTACGACTATGCTTGCACCTCATGGTACCAAAGCACCTCAAAGGCGCTAAAAACAAAATTACAAACATCTCAAAACAAACTGGTCAGACTACTGCTTGACCTTACTCCTAGAACCCACCTCACCCCTGCCCACTTTGACAACCTAGGATGGCTTAGAGTAGACGACAGAGTACAGCAACTTGCAATGGGCCTGGTCTACAAGATACACTACACGACCAAGGTACCCATGTACATGTCAAAATACTTCCCAAAGGTCAGTGAATACCACGATCACAACACCAGAGGGAGCTCCACAAATCATGTTAAACCCAGATTCGGCTCAAATAAGGGACTAAACACGTTTCGCAATTATGCCACATCAATGTGGAATGCCCTACCCAAAGCTGTAAAGGAATGTGGATCACTACCCACTTTCAAAACCTCTCTCAAGGGACACCTACGGGAGACTGCAATTCAAAACTGGCCCCTGTAAATATCCTAACCCAACCCCCTCCAATGTACAGTCATTTACCTAGTATGGTTTTGTCAAGAGTCCAATGTACAATTTTGCTTGTTTGTACAGTGTCTCCCCCCCCCCCCCCCCTCAATTGTACAGTTTTGCTTGTTTATACAGTGTTTCTCCCCCCCCCCCCCCCCCCCCAACCACCTCCAATGTAAATTACCCAGTATGGTTGTCAATATCCCAATGTACCCCACCCCCCCCCACCCAACCTCCTCCAATGTACAGTTTCTACGTCAAATGTATATACTCCCTTTTCTTGACTCCTTCTGTATCACAAACAGTACTGTATTTGCAAATCTGGTATGTCATAAATGTATAGATGTAGCAGTACTGACTATCTGTATGTCAAGTATGTCATATATGTCCTGATGAATTGAAAATGGGGGACCCTGATGTAAACAAGACGAAAGTCTTTCTCTGGTCTGCATCCCCTTAACAATTGTGTGTATTGAGCTGTACTGTATTGTACCCATTCTGCAATCTGTTAATAAAGTTTGCAATCAATCAATCAATCAATCAATCAAATCAATTAAGGCTTGCAGTGTGCATGTACATAAAAAAACAAAAGCTTTCACTTAAAGGGACAGGCACATGAAAGAGCCTCTTACATTTTCAGAGGGAAAACCAGACACAGACCCACACACACATATGCTTATGGAAGGTGTCAATCAACTCAGTACAGACTGCTACATAGATTGGTTTATGTTAACCACGGCCCTTTCTTAAGCCATGCCCCCTTGTACAGGCCTCACTCCTTTCATACCTAAATAACCACTTGTCGTAGAGACTTAAGAGAGGTGTCAATCAACTCAGTACTGACTTCTACATTCATGAATTAGGTTAACCACGCCCCCAGTCTGAAGCCAAGCCCATAACCCATTTCATATCTCGTGAACCGTTTGTCATAGAGACTTGCGGGTTGTGCCATTGTACTCAGTAGGGATATCCTCTTTCATTGGTCTATGTTGACCACGCCCCCTATTATTAGGCCCATCCCCCTTTTGTATCTTTTGAACCGTTTACCATTTCTCGTAGAGACTTGCGGGTTTACATTTACATTACATTTTGTCATTTAGCTGACGCTTTTATCCAAAGCGACTTACAAGTTCTGTATGACAAGTCATCAGGAAGGGCACAACTCTATTGTGCCATTGTACTCAGTAGGGATATCCTTTTTCATTGGTCTATGTTGACCACACCCCCTATTCTTAAGCCCCTCACCCTTTTTGTATATTTTGAAACGTTTGTCATAGAGACTTGCAGGTTGCACCATTGTACTCAGTAGGGAAATCCCCTTTCATTGATCTATGTTTGCCATGCCCCCTATTCTTAGGCGCCACCCCCTTTTTAGTATATTTTAAACTGTTTGTCGTAGAGACTTGCAGGTTGCACCATTGTACTCAGTATGGATACCGTCTTTCATTGGTCTATGTTTGCCACACCCCGCCTTTTTCCCCCTATCTTTTGATCCGTTTGTCGTAGAGAATCGCGAGAGGGGTCGTTGTACTCGGCTGGAAGGTGCACAGGCATCACCCACACTTTATTATTTATGTATTAGAATGATATACTTTAGAAACAAAATTTGAACATGGGCCAATTTGAATTTGTAGGAGAGACGTGAGCATTTTTAAGGATTAGTTTCCGATGCTCATATGTATCATGCTTAACCCCTTAAGCCGACGGGCCCCATACAGATTTTATATCACATCATGAATAGATCAATAGAGTCCGTATTAATTAATGTTGTGGTTGTTTTGATTTTTGTTCACCAGCCGAGTCATTATTTTTTTCTGCAGCCTGTGTGGCTTTTATTACCAATCTCACCACTGGCGATGCCTTGAATTGGGTCCAGGCCACCCTCAGCGCCCGCCCAACATGTTCAATGACTGTGCGGCTTTCCTCGCCGAGTTCAAGAGTGTTTTCGACCACCCTACAGCCGGGCAGGATGTCAGGGCGCAACTGATTTGCACTCTTGCCGCTGGAAGTGGATGGAACGATGCAGGACTGAGGAGCGCTTTCCACCAGGGGCTGAGTGAGGTCAAACCTCTTAACGTTCGACGGCCCTCATACGGGCAGTCACACCTGTGTGCGGGACGCACGCACGTTGCAGAACTTTGCTCTCGTCTGTCGGCTCCGGGCTGCGTTTCTCCCAATCATTCAATACATTGTTGGAAAGTATCGTTACAAGATTCAGCGGTCCGTGATGTATTCTATATTTCTAGTGGTATTACTCTGCCGTTGTTCTATACTTCTGATACTGGCTGAATTACCCGGTCAATGAGAAGCGGCATCGGCTGCGGTGGAATGAAGGAATTGGCAGACGGAGGCAGAGCTCAAATCAAAACAGCTGCGTTTATTTGTATAAAAACAACGCATAACTAGACTAAAGGTTTGGATTCCAGCGAGCTCTTTAGACATGCGAGTACCCGGCTGGAAGATTCCATATAAGAATGAATATTTCTAGCTAATTCATCAAGATCTTTCTCTGCTTGAACCAGGAAGTTCTGCTCGATGGATCTGAGTTGTTGTTTCCATGGTGATTTCTTCTTCTGTCTGTTGTGGTTCACTCTGTCGTTGTGTGGTCTCTGTGTTCTCCGTCGGTCTGTGTGTCTTGTGTTATCCAGTGCCCCCTTTTATCAAAGAGCCGGAGTCTCTGAGTGATGTCACAGGAAGTGACATCATGTAGACGGTTTCTTCCAATCAGTGGCTCTCTGAGTTCAAATTTGAAAACAGGGCTGTCCTTAGTAGCCTAACTGCTCCCAGTCTTTGTTCCAAATCTCAGAATAGATTTACTGTCAAATTAACTTAATAGTTTGGTTATTCAATACAAGATCTATATTTTCGAATTGGTGATAACCAGATGAACACAGACATATCATTCTTGACTAGGTTCTCTTTCTGCTAGACGAGAATCACAGTTTTTATCATTCAGTCCACTCACATGTTTTCTAAAAATAATGTTTTAATCTTGAGTCAATATCTATCCTAAACAGTTGTTATTTATTCTATTTTAAGTACTGCCAATTTTATTCAAACGATGCTTACTTTCAAAACCCTGTGATTCTAATTATAAAACAGTTCATATTTAATATCATTGCCTTCAGTATAATTATCACAACATAACAGAAATATTTGCAGTTCACTTAAAGTTACATTGAATATAGAAAAATACACTTGAAATTGTACTGGTTACTGAAATACAGAAACCCGTAGTCCCTCCTCTGCAGCTGTCTCCCCTCTGTGCTCACAGGGGAAGTTTAGCAGATAGCATGGACACGTTATCTATTCACTGCATTGTCTCAGCTGCGGTCAGGCAAGCGATACCGGAGTCTCATGGCAAGCACAGAAAGACTCAGAAGAAGCTTCTATCCCCAGGCCATCAGGTTGCTCAACGAACAATAACACTATGCAACAACCATCAAATGCACTCACAGCACACACATCCACACGCACACACTCACTTATTTTTTTATCCACTTTTTCTCCCATTTTCTATATTTTCTCCCATCCCAATTTCGTATCATCCAATTCAACCCTCCCCTGTCACGAACGCTGTTTCTTGCCTCCCACAAGCCGGCTGCAATGTGGACTAAGTCATACATAGCACAAGTCCCCTCCGGTACTTGAGGTAACAGCAGTCGCATCTTTTCACCTGCGCAGCTCGATCTCTCAGTGGCGAGGAGTAACGCGTGGGAGGCTCACGCTGCCCCCGACACTTCCTGATTCTACTGCGCAGGCGCACCAACCGACCTGTAGGATTCGCTGTCCACAACGCCCGATCCCCACCCATCAGTTTCCCACCCCCTAATACGGCCAATGTGTATTAGTATGAACGACCAGCTAAACTGAAAGCAATGTGGAGCGCTGGGCTCGAACAGTCGAGCCCAGCGTCTCCGCATTCGTGGCGAGCGCCTTGCCCACTACGCCACGTAGCCGCCCTACGCACACACTCACTTTAAACAAACAACCCACTGCAGCACCCACTCTACACACTTTAGAACACCTAGACACACTTTATATTTATTGGCAAATAATTTGCACTACAAACCATACCTCAGGACACCTTACTGTAAATGTTACCTAAATTGTACCTCATCCCATGTCTGCTTTGCACTATATAGTATATTGTATATTAGTATATTGCATAGTATATTGTATGGTAACTCAGTTACTTCTATTCTGCATTGAACATTGTACATATGTACATACTGAACACTTGTGTCTACGTACATGACTTCTATTTTATACTTGCTATACTTATTTGATTTCATACTTATCTTTTGTCTAGCAGTCTCTGGAGCATAACAGAAAGAAGCATTTTGTATAAAAGTATTCTGTACTTCTGTATGACAACTATTAAAGAAACTTGAAACCTCATGTATGTCTTGCCTTTGCAGCCCTGATTTCTGCATCCACTATCCACTATCAACTATCTCTAACAAAGTTGAGTCATAAAGATGGTCTTGGTGCCATTATAATTGACATTCATAAAATGGCTATTACTAAAAACTAAAGTAATTGAACTGCTTTCAGAATGAAATATATCATTCCTAACATGTTAATAAACACATTGATTGATTGATTGATTGAAAACTTTATTAACAGATTGCAGAATGGGTACAGTACAGCTCAATACATACAATTGTTAAGGGGATGCAGACCAGAGAAAGACTTTTGTCTTGTTTACATCAGGGTCCCCCATTTTCAATTCATCATATTCAAATATATATGGTTTCCATAGTAAAGAAAACAATAATAAACAGTATTTGACTTACCTCTCCTTTTTCCATAAAATTAGCTGGTTCCTATTGAATTTCCTGCCATTTGGGGGAAAAAAGAGGATCTTCCCGCATGCCACCCTAATGACCCTATCATGCAATACATCAATGGAAAGCCCTGGATGTCCTCTGTACAGTACAGCAGGAATTAGTAGAGTAGATCAAAAGACTAAATGGAGATCCATGTGAACAAAATGTCAACTATAGAGGACAAAATTCAATGGGCTGGGTCTCAGGATATATACACATACATACTCACTCACATGTATGTGTGACCTCTCCTATTCTGTCCTGCCTGCTGTCTCATCCAGAATCGACACGGAATCAGGTGCTGGAGCAGTAGAGTGTGGTTTTATTCATCTGTATACAATTTGGAACACACAACCACAGCTTGTAAGGTACAAAACAGCATTGGGTCATCTCCATCAGCAAGGTATTCATGTGTGCTGACAGACTTGGATCAAACATGGATCATATAGTGGAATTAGTTTAACAAAGTCTGATAGAAATACAAATAATAACAATAAAACATTTACTTATAAAATACATGTAACTTCAAATAAGAAAATACAGTACACAACATTACAAAATATCATAATAACCTCTTCCCTCTAAAGCCCCATTTTTCATATAACAAAAGGCAGCAGGAACATCACTGTCGCCCTGCTGGAATAAATGCTGAATTGCAGGTAGGCCTGCATAAGTATTTACTGTGCAAAATAATAACCAAAACCAGATAAACAATATTACACATTAGACATACCTGTATACAATTTGGAACACACAACCACAGCTTGTAAGGTACAAAACAGCATTGGGTCATCTCCTGTTCAGACACAGCATGTTCCTTGTTAGTGAGCTGTTATTTAACACAACAGCTAGCTTAGCATGCTAATCGTTTTTTGTAACCATGAACCAAGCAATTCCATGAACCAAAATATAAAACGAGTGTTACTAGACAATAAATATGAAACACAGGTGCATATTTGGCCACTAACAGGGTTTTGATGAAGCACAGATAATGTTAATTAAGTATTCTGGATCTGAGCAGACAGAAAACCATCTTACCATCAGCAAGGTATTCATGTGTGCTGAGGACCCACAATGCAACACAACAACTTCAAAGTAAAATGCATCACATACAAAACGAAATAAAATATAAATAGCCATGGCTGTGTCCCAAGTTTAACATAATTGAACTATAATAAAGTATTTGTTAACACTGTTACATACACCCACCTTAAATTATGGTAAACTCTTGTAAAAATCTCAAGAGTCATCAAACCAAACAAAAAACTATATCTTAACCACTCAAAAAAATGAATGAAACCAGAGCGCTGACGTATTACACAGTCAATACAAAATTCTCCCATAGGGAGTGCAAAAGAATAGGGTGGTACCAAACCCCACACTTCTCACAGACCAATAGAAGATGCCGTTTACACCTCCTGAACATCTCTTCTCACCTAGCTCTCATTGCACACTTAACAAAAATGACATAAACCACTCCCTCAATCAAGGCTTATCAGAAACTTAGACTTCAAAGAAAAACTGAAAAAAAACCTCTTGGTCATTTAGACCACAAACATGCTCCTGAGGAGATTCAAAACAGAACCCGAAACAGGTGAGGTATCCTCAACCTCTTGTGTCAACATCTCACAAATCAATCTGTTAGGAGGTCTCCCAAACCTGGTAGTGACCACACCAGTTTGACCTGCACTTAAACTCTGAGGCTGTTTAGAAACAACAGTATCCTGGTTAACATCCTCTGACAGATCTAAGTGAGACACACTGACTGAGTCTGGATCAGGTGAGCAAGCTGCACTGACAGGGGCTGAATCAGGGATAGGGACTGCACCGGCGAGGACAGGGTCAGAGGAAGGGACTGCATTTGTAAGGACAGGTTCGGGGGAGGGGACTGCCTTGGTAGGGACAGGTTCAGAGGAAGGGACTGCATTTGTAAGGACAGGTTCGGGGGAGGGGACTGCATTGGTAGGGACAGGTTCAGGGGAAGGGACTTCATTTGTAAGGACAGGTTCAGGGGAGGGGACTGCATTGGTAGGGACAGGTTCAGGGGAAGGGGACTGCATCCACACCGCCAACTGCCACTGACTCCTGGCCACTTCCATCAGCCACAACACTGAGATCCGATCCCACAAGGGAGACTGGAGTCTCATCCTCATCCAAGTTAAGGAAGTCGACTGAGAGAAGAAGGTTCCTGTGCACAACTTTCTCCTTGCCAGTTTGGGTGTCTTTTATCCTGTACACATTGATGTCAGGCCTCACTGACACAACATCATAAGGAGCTGAGTCCCATCTGTCAGAGAGCTTCCTCTTGCCTTTCTCACCACGAGTGGCCAGCAACACACGATCGCCCACAGCCAACGAAGAGCCTTTGACTCGACGGTTGTAGAGTCTGACATGACGTGCTTGTTCTTGGAGGCTGTGTCTTCGGGCAATCTCTGCGGCTGCACACAAGTCTTGCTAACAAACTCATTACGGCTGACTACCTTGTCATCCCGGCGGACATGTTGGAACATGATGTCAATGGGGAGGCGCGGGACTCGCCCGAACATCAGGAAGAAGGGGCAAAGCCAGTGGTCTCGTGCACGGTACAGTTGTAGCAGAAGGTCAATGTCTGCAGCATCTGTGGCCATCTGGCTTTTGCAGTAGGGGGCAGGACTCTCACCATGTTCCCCAGTGTCCTGTTGAAACATTCTACAACACCATTACCCATTGGGTGGTATGGGGTGGTGCGTGACTTGTGAACTCCCGCCATCTCTAGAAGTTCTTTCATAAGCTTGCTCCCGAAGTTGGCACCCTGGTCTGAGTGTATTCTTTGGGGAAAGCCATAAATACAAAAGAAGTCATCCCACAACCGCCGGGCAACTTGTTTCGCAGACTGATTTCGGCAGGGAAAGACATGTGCCATTTTGGAGAAGTGGTCTGTTACTACCAAGACATCAACTGTCTTCTTGTCAGTCAGTTCGGCAGACCAGAAATCGATACACACCAATTCCATTGGTGCAGATGTCTGAATGTTCTCAAGGGGTGCACGGGCCTCAGGCTCAGGTGTTTTGCCAACAACACATCTCTCACATCGGCGTACATGGCTGGCCATGTCGTTTTCCATTCCAATCCAGAAGAACCGTTCCCTGGCAAGGGAGAGGGTTCGTGCACGGCCCTGATGACCAGCATTATCGTGGACGCCGAGGAGAACTTGATGCTTGAGGCTATCTGGCACAACAAACTGAAAGAGCTTCTTGTCAAGTCTGAAGTCTTTTTTCACCCTGTACAGGATCCCATCTTGTACCCGCAGCTTCTTCCAGTGTCTGAGGAGCTTGTTGACACAGCCAGGTTCAGACGCTGTTTCCCGCCTGGTAGCTCTCCTATGCCGCTGCATATAGAACATGACTCGGCTTATTGTGGCATCCTGCTCCTGAAGACTCAAGATACGGCTGTGGGGAATAACAGTGGAAGCGTCTTCTCCAGGTAACTGGGGCAACGGTGGACTAGCACCGAGCAGATTGGTCATTCCACTGTCACTATGGGCAATCAGCACCGCTGACACCTCTTCAGGGCTGATGGAGCCCTCCACAGATTGAGAGACAGCTTCAGCATCTGAATCAGATGATCCTGGTTCCACTTCCAGAACAGCTTGACAGTTGTTTGTCAGCCGGAAGGCATCCTGTACTGTACCTCTGACAACACCATTGACTTCATCCAACAGTGCAATGTAAGGCTCTTTCATCAGACGGTGACTGATACATGACTGAACGAATGGCTCACGGCTGAGCACATCGGCGACAATGTTCTTAACACCTGGGACATACTTCAGATCAAAGTCGAAAGCTGCAAGCTTAGCCACCCATCTTTGTTCACATGCATCCAAGCGAGGCTTCGTTAGGATGTAGGACAGCGGGTTGTTATCCGTCCAGGCAGTAAAGTGTCTCCCCTTCAGCCAGTGGCCAAACTTTTCACAAATGGCCCACTTCAACGCCAGGAATTCCAGCCTGTGCGCTGGGTAGTTAATCTGTGACCGGGACAGTGTCTTGCTAGAGAATGCGACAGGTCGAGCGATCGTTTCAACTGGTGGCACTTGAGACAGGAGGGCGCCAATGCCATCAAATGACGCATCGACAGCAAGAATGAAGGGCTCACTGAAGTCAGGGTGGGTTAAGGTGACACCATAGGCTAGTTCACTCTTCAGAGTCTGGAATGAGTCTTTGCATGCGTCAGTCCAGTCGCTCGCCATAAGCACTGGTGGAGCCGATAATCGTTTCTTGCCCATCCTGCTCTTCATGGTCTTACACTGCACCTGCCTTCCAGAGAAGAGCCTGAACAAGGGCTTAGCTTTTGCAGAGCAATCAGCAATGAAGTGCTGATAATAGAAAATTAGGCCCAGAAATGACCTTATCTTCTTCCAGGAAGGAGTGACGCCATCGCTCTCCATCAGATCAGCCTCTCCCACATCCGTGATGGCCCTCATCTTATCAGGATCCTTCATCACCCCATCTCCACAGATGACATGTCCCAGAAACTTTACTGACCTCCGCAAGAGATGACACTTCTTGGGGGCTAGCTTGAGCTTATGATTCCTCAGGCGGGAGAACACCATCTCCAGACGCTCAAGAGCCAGCTGCTCGGTGGGGGCAAAGACCATCAGGTCATCAAGATAACAGAGCAGACTGGTGAAGTTCTGATCCCCGAAGATTGACATCATCATTCGCATGAATGTCGCAGGACTGTTGGACAGACCTTGCGGCATCCTGTTGTACTCGTGGAGGCCGAAGGGTGAAGAGAAGGCTGTGTACTTCTTGTGCTCCTCATAGAGGGGTACATTATAGAAGCCAGACGTTAAGTCCATGGTGGAGAAGAAGACATTTCCTCCAAGCGCAGCGAGAGTATCTGCCTGGTGAGGCAGTGGGTGCACGTCTTTCACAGTCTTTGCATTGAGGCTCCTGAAATCAGTACAGATGCGGAGACTGCCATCTTTTTTCCACACTAAGACCAGAGGCGACGCGTACTCACTGTGTGATTTTCGGATAATGCCCCTCTCCTCCATGTCATTGAGAGCAGTCCTTAGCGTCTCGTACTGGCTGAGCGGTACCTGACGATAGGGTAGGCGAAACGGCCTCTCATCTACAAGGCTTATCTTGTGGACAAAGTCTGTAGCCTCCCCACAGTCCATCTTGTCTCTTGAGAAGACACACTCGTAGCTCTCAACAAGTCGCAGCAGTCTGTCTTTCCACAGGTCTGACACCTCACAGGCATTCAGGTCCAGGTCCTGCAGTCCCAGCTTGTTCAGAGCATCTTCCACCTGTTCAGGAGACCTTGTTGCCACTGGATGCTGTGAGACACTCTGCATATTGATAGAGATCTTATCAGGTGGGGACAACTCCTCGACTGCAACACATGGGGAGACATCCGCAATCTTGCTGTTCCTCTTCAGGGTCACTGTCTTAGTGCTAGGATTTATCAACTTCACGGGCACCCACCTGTTCCCCCACAGGGGTGATATGACACGGCCCACCAGCACATTCCTGGGCCTGGATCTTGACTGGGTTGCCTCAACAATTACTGTGCTTCCCACTGATAAGGGTGCAGAAGCAGGCAGCTTGCCCCAAACAAGGTGTTCACACAACGGCTCAAGTGTGACACTCTCAGCTTTACAGTGCCGATCTTGTCTGGCATGGGACCTCCCTTCCACTTCTCAGAGTTGGATAGCAGGGACAAGAACTGGTAGCACTCACCATCTGCAACATCAACTGGTGAAGCTAAGAGACTCCAGTAGTTATCAGAACTCTTCATCTGATGTATAAGCACCTTAATGGCATTGCTGCCGACAATCATGTCGTCTGTTTGCCCAGGGATGACCAACGTTGGGATAAGCAGCTTGAAACCGTAGATGGTCACTTCCAAATCATAGACTGCTGTTGGAGTGACACGGTGACCCCCAGCACCAATTACAACAATGTCATCAGCAGGACTTCTCTTAGTGTCAGGGCATCGTTGCATAAGGCGCGCTGCAGCAGCCTCACTCAATGAGCATGCCATGGAGCCGCTGTCAATCATGGCTTTCAGATCGACTTTACCAGCAGCACGGACATCAGTATAGAACAAGCTGTCAGCTCTCTGAAGCCTGTGTGTCAACTGGAATATGGCAGTCTTCCCAGAGGGTGTGACAGGACCGAGAGAGTCATACAAGGATTCTAAATCATCGTCATCATCACAGTAGGGAGGGTCATCATGATCCACACTGTCCCCCATTAAGTGTGGATCTTTCAGTTTCCCGGCTGCTGACTGTAGTTTGGCGCCGTGCTATTAGGGCAATCACATCTGGAATGGTCTGGTGAGTGGCATTGGAAGCAGAGCCTACGGTCACGGCAGTGGGTGAATGCAGAATGTGCAGCGTCTTGACAAACAGAACAAGGCATGTTATTCAAACTTTCAACCCTGGGGAACTGTGGGCCAGACTGTCTGGTTGAACCTGGAACAGGTCTTTGCCGGAGCACCTTCTCCAGCATGCTGATAAGGCGGTTCAGGGCATCAGGGTCCGTGGCCTGCGGCTGCAGTGGGCTCGGTCCCTCAGCATGGAGCGCAGTGGCAGGGACAGCAGCAAGAGCATTTACTGACACTCTTTCCTTGGGAGCTCTGCTTGTCGTCGACGATATCTCAGAATAGCACTCATTCAGAATATCTTGAACTTCATGAGCTGACCACCTCTCTATTGTTTTTGACCTGAAGGTCATAGCAAGCTCAGTGGAGGGGCAGTTCTTTACAAACATACGTGTCACTTCAGTGCCAGGGCTGTCTAGTGTCTTGCCTTGTTCCTTCAGACGCTCAGTGGCTAGGTCAACAGCACGGTTCAGCCTGAGCCAGTAGTCAAATGCATCTTCACCCTTCTCAGGAAGAGTGGTGTACAGTAGAAGTCTGCTAACGGGAGCGATGAGCATGTGGCAGAATCAAAGTGCTTCCGCAGAAGGCCATAAATGGCGTCAGGGTTGCGGGTGATGTCGATATCACTGTTCCTGGTTCCAAACCTGACGACATCCTTGGCTTTGCCTCTGAGGTGTGTGAGAATCTCCTCTGCCTGTTCCTCAGATTGCAATTGTCCCCTCTTAATGAAACTCCTCATGAGCTCCTCCCACTCCTGTATGGAAACAGAGTCTGAGCTGTCTCCTCTGAAGCAGGGTGGCTCCTTCAGCTTCCGGTGGGACACATATTGCAAATGGGAATCAAATGCATTCGTAGCAGACACATTGGCATGGGTAGGTGGAGGGGCAGCACTGTGCAAAGGGGTACTGACGAATAGATTGGCATGGTTAGATGGAGAGGTAGCACTGTGTAAAGGGGCATTAACAAGCACATTGGCATGGATAGGTGGAGGGGCAGCACTGTGAAAAGGGGTACTGACAGATGGACTGAGATGGGAAATAATCTCCTGTGCTACTCGCTGACTGACCTGCTGAATCAATACATCACCCATCTGACTCACAATACTGGCAGCAATGACATCAGGGGTAGGGACAGGGGAGCCTGTGCTTTGGCTAACTGGGGCAGGAAAATCTGTGCTTTGCCTGGCTGGGGCAGGGGCACCTGTGCTTTGGCTGGCTGGGGTGGGGAAATCTGTGCTTTGCCTGGCTGGGGCAGGGAAACCTGTGTTGGCTGGCTGGGGTAGGGGCACCTGTGCTTTGGCTGGTTGGGGTGGGGGCACTTGTGCTCTGGCTGGGGGGAGGGGCAACATCTGTACTGAACAAAGGGGCCCCTGATGTACCCTGGATACCCGACATCACAATACCACCCCCCTGAACAGGACTGTCAAACTGTAAAAACGGCCTAAAACCTCTACCTCTGCCAACCCCAAAAGGAGTTACAAAAGATCCCCCCTGAGATTCACTCATGTTAAACAATAAAGTGAACAGCATACAATATCATTAAAGAAAATACAAAAAGTATCCACAAAGGGCTTGCACGGATAACTGGTAGAATCAAAAATATTCCTCAATCTGACCACTAGTACTGTATCAGAGCAACACATCCACCTGACTTCATGTACTGTAGACGAACAGCAGCAGCAGAACAGTTCCCGGATCGCTCTGTAGCATCCACAGCTCAACAGAAGAGTCTCGAGTCACGGCACCAATGTGACCTCTCCTATTCTGTCCTGCCTGCTGTCTCATCCAGAATCGACACGGAATCAGGTGCTGGAGCAGTAGGGTGTGGTTTTATTCATCTGTATACAATTTGGAACACACAACCACAGCTTGTAAGGTACAAAACAGTATTGGGTCATCTCCATCAGCAAGGTATTCATGTGTGCTGACAGACTTGGATCAAACATGGATCATATAGTGGAATTAGTTTAACAAAGTCTGATAGAAATACAAATAATAACAATAAAACATTTACTTATAAAATACATGTAACTTCAAATAAGAAAATACAGTACACAACATTACAAAATATCATAATAACCTCTTCCCTCTAAAGCCCCATTTTTCATATAACAAAAGGCAGCAGGAACATCACTGTCGCCCTGCTGGAATAAATGCCGAATTTCAGGTAGGCCTGCATAAGTATTTACTGTGCAAAATAATAACCAAAACCAGATAAACAATATTACACAGAAGACATACCTGTATACAATTTGGAACACACAACCACAGCTTGTAAGGTACAAAACAGCATTGGGTCATCTCCTGTTCAGACACAGCATGTTCCTTGTTAGTGAGCTGTTATTTAACACAACAGCTAGCTTAGCATGCTAATCGTTTTTTGTAACCATGAACCAAGCAATTCCATGAACCAAAATATAAAACGAGTGTTACTAGACAATAAATATGAAACACAAGTGCATATTTAGCCACTAACAGGGTTTTGATGAAGTATATAGTATATAAAAAGAACAGCACTTTCAGTTTATTTAAAAAATAAACTGTGATCTAAGCATCCAACAGGATTTTGCTTGACAAAAACATTTGGAAGACCTGTTGTCTGGTTGCAGAAGACCGCCATCTAGTGTAAACCACTGAGAAGAGCATTGGACGCTACATTATATTCGTCTTTTTGGCAGTTAAGTGTTGGATTTCAAAGGTTGTACAAAATCTTCAAGCATTGTCCTTACACCATATAAAATAAATAATACCTAAGAAATAGGGCTGTCGCAGTTGGACAATCAATCAATCTATGGTTCTCCACAACAATATTTCATATTTATTATAGAACACATTTTAAAAACAGACACAAGGATGATTTTAGTACTCTAAAAACAAAATTATATAACATATTTTTCTGATCAGTTAGGAGTTGTTTAGATGTCAATGTCAATAACAATCAAAGAGCACACAAGCTAACACTACTACTACAAGCACAACACATAAACAAGCACATCATTTGTGATAAACTGTAATCTTCATTGTGCAGGTGTTCTCAGTGAGCATGGTGAGGTTATGTGCACACATTCAGATGGTCTTGTAGTCTTTAAAGTATGTCCTTTCATGGTGCTGGTCCTCAAAAAAATTGCAGTTACTTTGTTGGGCAAAAAGAGCAATAGACTTAAGCTAAATTCAGGCAGCCAACCACGTCCAATGGCTGCCGATATCCTACACCCTAAAAAGGTGCAGGGCAAGACCAACAAGGATCACAGAGCCTGAAGAAGAGTGGAGCAGGAGACCAAACACACCCAGGACAGGATGACCACAGTCAGCAGATGAGGGATGGAGCAGAGAGATGAGGAATGAGATAGGACTAAACAGACCAGTAAGTAGTGATTCCGGGCCCCCTGGGAGACATGCCAAGGAAACAGAAAAAGTAAAGCATTGTTAGTATTGTGGCTATAGTCAAGTCAAGAGTTTTAATTGTCACGGCATACAAGTATACAATGAAATGCGAGTGGTCTTGCCCGCGACGATGTGCAATACAGTGGTACAACATATAATAGAATCCAATAAAAAAACAACATTGTGCAATAACAGGTAACAGGTAACATGGTGTGACATCTCGGTATCTGTACATAGTATTTACAGAGCATATAGGACATGCTAGGTAGCTTTAGTAGTGCAATACACTGTTCCTGTTGTTATACTAATTTAAAGTGGCCTTTCCTCTTGGCCATAAGTGTGCGTGTGTGCGGCGTGAGTGTGTGCCCGCTCGTGTTAAAGTGGCTGCTAGTGTGTGAGCGTGCACAGCGTGCGTGTCGTGTGTGTGCTTGTGTGTGCTTGTGTGTGGATAGTTCAGTGTTCTGTGGCACTCAATGTTCATTGTTCAAGGCTCTGATGGCCTGGGGGAAGAAGCTGAGCCTAAGCCTCTCCGTCCTAGTAGCTGGAACAGGCTGTTATTGGGGTGGTGGGGGTCTTTCATTATTCTGCAGGCTCTGGATTTGCACCTCTTGTTGTAAAGAACCTGCAGGGGAGGTAGCGCAATACCCGTGGTACGCTCAGCTGAGCGCACCACTCTCTGTAGGGCCTTCTTGTCCTGTGCCGTGCTGTTTCCATACCAGGCAGTGATGTTTCCGGTCAAGATGCTCTCTACAGCTCCTGAGTAGAAGGACTGGAGTATCTTCCCCGATACTCTGAACTTCCTTAACTGTCTCAGGTGGTAGAGGCGCTGCTTCGCTTTCTTTACTACTGTGTCTATGTGTGTTGACCATGTCAGATCCTCTGAGATGTGGACCCCCAGGTACTTAAAGCTGCTCACCCTGTCCACGGTAGCCCCGTAATCATCAGTGGTGTGTGTGTCTCCTGCTGTCCTCTCCTATAATCCACGATCAGCTCCTTGGTTTTACCAATGTTCAGGAGCAGGCTGTTGTCCTGGCACCAGCGTTCCAGTACCTCAACCTCCTCCCGGTAGGCCTTCTCGTCGTTGTCCGAGATCAGCCCCACCACCACCGTGTCGTCTGCGAACTTCACTATGGAGTTGGAGCTGAACTTGGCCACACAATCGTGTGTGTAGAGTGAGTACAGCAGGGGGCTTAGAACACAGCCCTGGGGGGACCCGATGCTCAGGGTGATGGTGTTGGAGGTCTGACCCCCCACCCTGACCGCCTGGGGTCTTTCACTCAGAAAGTCCAGTACCCAGGCGCTCAGGGCGGAGCTCAGACCCAGCTCGATCAGCTTGTCCACCAGTCTGGTGGGGACTATGGTGTTGAACGCTGAGCTGTAGTCAATGAACAACAGTCTCACATAGCCCCCCTTCTGACGGTCAAGGTGGGAGAGAGTGCTGTGCAGTACCTGGGAGACCGCGTCGTCAGTGGACCTGTTTGTCCTGTATGCAAATTGCATAGGGTCCATATCACTGGGGAGGGAGGCACAAATGTGGTCCTTGACCAGCCTCTCGAAACATTTCATGACCACAGAGGTGAGTGCCACCGGTCTGTAGTCATTTGGACATGTTGGGGAGGGTTTCTTCGGTACAGGGATGATGGTAGACATCTTGAAGCAGGCAGGGACCACTGACTCTGCCAGGGATTGATTAAATATGGCGGTGAACACCGGGGCAAGCTGGTTGGCACAGGACTTAAGTATGCGTCCTGTTATACCATCTGGGCCAGCAGCCTTCCTGGTGTTCACCTGCATAAATGCTCTTCTCACACTGTGTTCCGACAACGAGAGAGCGCCCCCGCCCCCCCGCGGTTGCCCCCCCCCCCCTCCACAACAGCCGGCGCGCCAGTGACGTCACTAGCCAGAGGGCTAGCGGCGACACTGTCTACATCGAACCGAGCGTAGAAGGAGTTGAGTTTGTCCACGAGAGAGGCGTCGTCGCTCCCCATTGAGGGGGCGCTGACTTTGTAGTCAGTTATTGTCTTCAGTCCCCGCCACAAGCCTCTTGTGTCGTTTTGTGCCATTTGTGTCTCCAGTTTATCAGCATATGTCCTCTTAGCAAGTTTAACAGCCTTGCGCAGAGTGTAGACTGAAGCCTTGTACTCGTCCATATTTCCTGACTCTCTGCCCAGGTTATAAGCTGTGGTGCGAGAGTTCAGGGCTGCTCTAATAGTACTGTCCACCCAAGGTTTCTGGTTTGGGAAAACCTGCACCTTTTTCGTGAGGACAATACTGTCAGCTACTGTTGTTATGTAGCTCACAACGGTATCAGCGTACTCGCTGACGTCACTGGCGCTTCCTTGAAACATGTCCCAGTCCGTGTCTGTGAGCGCATCCTGGAGCGTGGCCTCTGATTCGTCAGACCACTTTTTTGTCTCACGTCAAAAAAGTGGTCTTTGTTTGTATGTTTGTATGTATATGATGCTAATTATGTGAGTTAGTCAACTGGCCTACTAGAAGGCCTTTTATATGAGATATTTGGTATGGTCAAATATTCAGTACACTCAAGTCCCATTATGGAATATGGGTTTATTTCTGTGGCTACTACTGATGACCATTTTGTATAATGCGTCATTGACAGCAACATCATGTGAAATGTGCCCCATTGCATTGGAGATGGTGGGAGGATACAACATAGTGCTAGGTTTCTAAGTACTAAAGCGATCAGTGAAATCTTGGCCTGTACAGCAATATCAGAAACTGAACCAATGACAAACCAATAAAAAATCGCGAATTAACCAGTGGCTACAACAACACACAGTAACCGGAATATGTTGTGCCTTTACACATATGTTGGATTATGTAATTGGTTTGTCATGACAAACTAATAAAAAATCGCGAATTAACCGGTGGCTACAACAACACTACATGCATCATTGGTTACTGTGTGTTGTTGTAGCCACCGTTAATTCGCGATTTTTTATTGGTTTGTCATGACAAACCAATTACGTAATCCAACATATGTGTAAAGGCACAACATATTCCAGTTAACGGTATATTTTTTTAATGATTCGTTACAGCGAAATCAATACTTCCATTTGTATAAATTGCGGTAAGGCGAGCTTATTATTCCTGCCTTTCTGAGGAGCTTGTCGCGGCTCATGCGCGCGCTCGGCCAATCAGAGCAACGCGGAAGGACAAGTGGGCTGCCGAAAGTATTCACGCATACAGGACACAAAATGATCTAACTCCTACTGGGACAAAGGCTGATTACCGGAGTTGAGGCCAAACCCGACTTTCACAAAGTATGTATTAATACATAGTTGGTTTTATAGCTTAGAAAAGCATCAATAGAACTTAGATCAGCAGATAGCTTATTACAACCAATGAGGTAGGGCCTAACTCAACTCTCAGAGCAATAAATGCATAACATTTTGGTCCAGTAACAGCATCTAAAATGTACACAGAAAAACCTGACCACTCCTCGTCCAGCTCTATCCACTCTATATGTGTCGTAGCCAATTAAACCAATGTCTATATCACTAATGTTTTGTGAGGCATGATTCACTTAAGATCAGCAGATCAGGATCAGTCTGGAGAACTAGAATATTAATATGATCCAGTTTCTAAATTATTCCTAAACTATTTCTATTTTTAAAAGCAGCCGGGTTAAGTAGAGAAAATGGAATGGGAACAGGGGCTGTAGGGGGATTGATATTAAGTTAGAAACAGTAAACGTACGATTTGAATATTGAATATGATTACTAGCAGAAATTCTAGTGGGAATGCTTGATGAAGAACACTGATTAACAGTAGTAGTCAGGGACGTGCACAAGACTTTAGAAAGGCGGGTGCCTGAAATCATAAAAGGGCATTAATTAGTAAATGTAATGCGAGCGCGCGCAGCGCGCGAGCCCGATTTTTGGGGTTAATACAAGTATATTATGGTACATTCAGTTTCACCGATAGATGTCACCAAAACTACATAGTGTCCCTTTAATAACACAATATGCGCTCCAGACCAACAGCTGCGAGAGAGAGAGAGAGAGAGAGAGAGAGAGAGAGAGAGAGAGAGAGAGAGAGAGAGAGAGAGAGAGAGAGAGAGAGAGAGAGAGAGAGAGAGACAGAGCTGCGTGATTTTCCTGCACTAGCAGCAGCAGACAGGGAGGGGCTGGCGACGTGTTTCACGAAAATATACAGTGCACTGCAAACCCGACATTTTATTTTATTGGGCAAATACCTTACCTGATGTGTACTCTTGCTTTGTTTTAGTTGAAATAGTAACTGTAAAAAAAGAGGTCTCGACTCGAGTGTGAGGGCACTGTGAGCTCAACAACAGCTGGATATCAATTTCCTGTTCAGTGCACTGCTGGCCCTGCGCGGTTTACATGTTGGCTGGAAGGACCTATTATTTACGAGAGGGGTGGCATTTCTCTCTCTTTCTTTACCTAATATTTAGATTCTATCGTGACATCTTTCATTTGGAAGGGCAGGGCAGTATATATATATATGTGCAACTGTAAAAAAAAAAAAGAGGGTGGCATAAAAAGGGCACTTTCTAATGAGAAATGAAAAAGGCAGGTGCCCGGGCACCCCTTCACCCCTATGTATGCACGTGCCTGGTAGTAGTGATACCGGTAGGGATGATCTGAGGACTAGCGTGTAACAGCCCAAGCCTGGGGTGAAAGTGTGAGCTGAATTAGACCACATTGATATCACTGTGTTAGCATAGAGGACATGTAGTTGACAGGCTTGTATCAGATTGATATCACCATGTTAGTGTTACCAGTCCCAATGGGCTACTGGGTACCGGAACAAATCATGTTCGCAGCCGGTCTCCATTCACTCCCTGAAAGCATAGAATATGATCAAGAGGAGTGAAGACACGTGTTGCTCAGTTTACTCCAGAAACTCCTCTGAGAGCTTTATTTCAACAGTTTTGATGACGAGTTTTCTGATGCTATGCCTGTGCAAATAGCCCCAAAACAAACCTTGCCATTCACAAAGCACTACCGCGAAGAAATACCGCGCTAACTGCGTTGCCATCATCATTGCATCTCTGTGCGTTTGTGCTATTTGCAGTTATTTAAATGAGCTAATATGGGCAAAGAATGTGCCCCTTTCTATGCAAATGAGCCTCATTGCAAAAACACTGCAATTCACAAAGATCGGCACTAATTGCCACACGCAGTTAAAGTGAAGTAATTTACGTCTTCAGAGAGTTGGTGGTAACTAAGCGCATTTATAAGGGGTGTCATGGCCAGCGTCTCCGGTGATAATGGCAGCAGTGATTGTATCCAGGCCGTGCTTGTGAGAGAATATTTCGAAGGAGAACATAACTTTTTGATTTAAAGGAACACGGCAAAAGAAATTAGCTTACCGCCTTCTCCAGAGAGAGAGACAAGCAGATAGATACCAGTTTCCTCTCCGTGCCTTCAGTAGAAAGGTATCTGGCTGCATGTTAGCCTAGCTTAGCAAAATGAATGGAAGCGGACATGGCCAGTTAGCCTTCGGGAGAGAGTTGGACAATGCCTAGGCTAACCGGCCATGTCCGCTTCCATTCATTGTGCTAAGCTAGGCTAACGTGTGAGTCGAGTGATGCTTTTAAAAGCGAAAGTAAATAAAAAGATGAGGTACAACTGAAGGCTAAATATTGGATCCTCCTCCAATGGTCCACAAAAGCAGATTGATGCATTTTTATTCAATAAAAGCACGATGCAGGTGCAGATAACGCTCTGTGCGTTTTCTTGAGACATTTGTATTGCCGCGCAGTGAGAACTATCACAGGCCAATTGAATTACACCTAGGAGAGTCAGCGGGACAAAATGAATGAATTGGTAAGCGAATGGGCCTTGAGTTTGACACATGTGATGTAGAATATGTAGATCACACCCACTCTGCCTCCTAACTCGCCTCCACTGGAAATGTGTCAAAATTTGGCTGCATGGATGCCAATGCATGCACGGATGGATGCTACATGCATGCACATGCATAGGCCGCCATACACATACATTCTGTCACACACACGCCATGTTGTTGTGCATTGTGGGGACATTCCATAGATTTACATTAATTTCCTAAATGTACCCATTACGACCATAGGCCAAACTGTATATTTGTATGTCTTGTATATCATAAATGTCTTGATGAATTAAAAAAATGGAGGGCCCTTATGTAAACAAGACGAAAGTCTTTTTCTGGTCTGCATCCTCTTAGCAGTTGTTTGTATTGAGACGTACTGTATTGTACCCATTCTGCAATCTGTTTTCAATCAATCAATCAAAGCCTAACCTTTTCCTAACCCTTGTTCGCCTTGTTGGGATCGATCAATGTCCCCACAACAACAAACATCTTGTGTGTGTGTGTGTCTTTGGCTGTTTCTTCTTTCTCACTCCCACACACATCCTGTATCTGTCTGTCTGTCTGTCTGCATGACCCCCCCCCCTCCCCCCCCCCCCCCCACACACACACACACACACACACACACACACACACACACACACACACACACACACACACACACACACACACACACACACACACACACACACACACACACACACACACACACACACACACACACACACACACACACACACACACACACACACACACACACACACACACACACACACACACACACACACACACACTCCTTGTATCTTGGGGGTGACAGTGATAGTCTGTGACAGCTCAGAACATGATGACATGGCCAGCAGTCACAAAGTAGGCAGAGGGGGAAATCCCCATGAAATAAATATCTCTCTTCCTCATTCACACCAATACAAACACATAGGCTACTCTCTCACACACACACACACACACACACACACACACACACACACACACACACACACACACACACACACACACACACACACACACACACACACACACACACACACACACACACACACACACACACACACACGCACACACACACGCACGCACGCACGCACGCACACGCACACACACACACACACATAAACCTGCTTCACTTGAGGAGATTAACTCACAGTTGAGACAGGAGCAAAGACCCCATAGACCAGGGGTAGGCAACCCTAGGGGCATTTGCATAGGCACAGGGGGCAGCAGTAAAAAAAAAAAAAAAAAAAAAATTGCTTTGAAATATTATAGTGAAATATTTTGCACTGTTGTCGCATCTTGTTGAAATCCTCCCACAGGTTATTTTTACTACCACATATTTAATTGAGACCCTTTATTTGTTTATTATTTCAATTTAGCTGGAAATACGTTTCTACATCATTCAGTAACATTTGCAGAGCCAGTGGGATTAATCAACACATTTTATTATTTATTTTTCTATTTCATTGAACATTGCACATGTTAAAAGCAATTTTTTTTACTCAAAATGTGAGTATTACCAAGTCAACTTGTGTTCTTAAAACAATGACAATAAACATAGTTTTATTAGGTTGAAATAATGTGGTTGTGTACTTATTTTTCTGTTAACTTATTATGGATTGAAAACTGAAAACCTTAATGCACAGTAACTGAACTCAATATTTTTAAGTTTTGGTAACTTATTATAATTTTTTTTACAGTGTAGTCTTGCGATCAATCAAAGCGTATTTACACGATATACCTCACATTCACCCTCCATTCACATCCTGGTGTTTTCCTGGTGTTCTCCATTAGGCCTGTAGGTGGAGCTATGACAGCACACGTACAGTACACACACCGGTGTGTGATGTGTCCAAAAATGAATGGGCAAATGTGAGTGAAATGGTCGCACTGTATGCAGCTGTTTGTCTGCATTGCATTCCCGCCCCCCCCCCCCCCCACTCAGATTTAGGGTTGATACAACCATCATAATAATATTGTTAATAATAACAATAACAATAATGATGTAATAATGTAAAAATGATCATAAAAAATACCTGATTATGAGAAAAAAAATTACGATGCATGGAATATTGTTGAGGCACACTAGTTACAACTATATTTCAAACAGGCACTCCATGTCAAAAAGGTTGCTGACCCCTGCCATAGACTATGCACCTATGACGCATTCACATTTAACCATGTGTGTGTTTGTGTGACTAAGTTTATGTGCTTGCGTGTGTGTTTGCATGAATGTATGTATGTATGTATGTATGTATGTGCGTGCGTGCGTGCGTGCGTGCGTGCGTGCGTGCGTGCGTGCGTGCGTGCGTGCGTGCGTGCGTACGTGCGTGTGTGTGTGTGTGTGTGTGTGTGTGTGTGTGTGTGTGTGTGTGCGTGCGTGCGTGCGTGCGTGTGTGTGTGTGCTTTTATGACTATAAGTGAAGGCGGCAGAGGTTGGTGCCTCCACTGCATTTTTATAAAGACAGGATGGAGAATCCATGTAGCTTGTCAGCTTGGGACACTCTCCATGCCAGCCACACACACACACACACACACACACACACACACACACACACACACACACACACACACACACACACACACACACACACACACACACACACACACACACACACACACACACACACACACACACACACACACACACACACACACACACACACACACACACACACACACACACACACACACACACACACACACACACACACACACACACACACACGCACAGTAAAAGCGTGGACTCCTCAGAGGAGAGGGCTAGAGACAGAGGTGTATTAACTGGGAATTGTGATCTCTCTCATGTTCTTTAGACATCAGAGGAATGAGAGAGGACAACCACGAGCCTGATGCAAAGATATCTTTGCACGAAACAAAAGGGAGAAACAGAAATATGACGCCTTGAAGCATTAAAGCAGGACAGGAGATATAAGACTTTAAAGCAGGACAGGAGATATAAGACCTTAAAGCAGGACAGGATATATAAGGCCTTAAAGCAGGACAGGACATATAAGGCCTTAAAGCATGTCTCTATGTGCATGTCTCTATGTGTTAGAAATTAATTATTAGAATTAGAGAGTGTGGCCTGTAAGCGTTCCAATGGCCACTTCCACTTCCAGTTTACGTTTATTTGGATCCCCAGTGCTGTGGCTATTCTTGCTGGGGTCCATAACACATAAAATACAGTTCCAGACATTATACACACATTATACATTCACATTCACATAATTGGCGGAACTTTTTTCCCACATAAAGAAACTCACAAGACCACATGGGTGTCCCCTGATCTGAAAACATGCAACCAAATCGATCACATATGCATCAGGAAGCAGTTCAGACGATCTCTGCTCGATGTGCGAACAAAGAGAGGTGCAGATGTGGGATCAGACCACCACTTAGTCATAGCAAAGGTACAACTGAAGCTGAAAAGGGGGACCCCAGGAAACAGAATAACAAAGTATGACACCAAGAAACTGGAAGAAAAACTACACCAGAAGCACTTCCAGATCACACTGAGGAACAAGTTCCAGGCCCTGGCTGAAATGGGCAGTGGGGAAGAAGAAATCGACGAAAGCTGGGAGAAGATCAAAAACGTGTGGCAAACAACCTGCGAGGAAAGTCTGGGAAGAAGAAAGAAAGAAAACAAAATGTGGATCACCCAAAGAACATTGGACAGCATGGAGGAGAGGAAAAAGGCAAAGGACCACCTCAACAATGCCAGGACGAGAGCAGCCAATGAGAAGCACACAAAGGAATACAACAGGATACATAAAGAAATAAAGAAAAAGGTCAGGGCGGACAAGAGATGCTACTATGAAGAGCTTGCTACACAAGCAGAAGAAGCAGCGGGACAGAGAAACATGAGAGAGGTATACAACATCACCAGGAAGCTCTCGGGGAGAAGGATGAAATCAGAGAAGCCCATAAAAGACAAGGCAGGAAACACACTATCCACAAAGGAAGAACAAACAAGGAGATGGGTAGAACATTTCACAGAGCTGCTCAACAGAGCACCAGCAAGCATCCCAGCAGATATACAAGCAGCAACAGACACACTCCCACTGAAAATGAACCCCCCAACAAAAGAAGAAACTAGGAAAGCAATATCACAATTGAGAGATGGGAAAGCAGCAGGACCAGACACCATTCCGAGTGAAGCATTCAAGACCGACATCATTACAAGCATCAAAGCACTCCATCCCCTCATGAGGAAAATTTGGCAAGAAGAAAGGATACCCAAAGATTGGAAAGAAGGCTACATAGTGAAGATACCAAAGAAAGGGGACCTTGCACTATGCAAGAACTACCGGGGGATCACGCTACTTTCAACTGCCAGCAAAGTCTTCAACCGGATAATTCTAGATAGGATGAAGACTGCCGTTGACATGCTCCTCAGAGACCATCAAGCAGGATTCCGGAAAGAAAGGTTATGCATAGACCAGATCGCCACACTGAACATCGAACAGTCCCTGGAATGGAACAGCTCCTTATACATCAACTTCATCGATTTCGAACAGGCCTTTGACAGTCTAGATAGGAACAGTCTGTGGCACCTGATGGAGCACTATGGAATCCCACCGAAGTACATCAACATCATCAGAGGATCATATGACGGGATGACAAGTAGGGTACTGCACAGAGGGGAGCCCTCAAACCCGTTCAAGATAAAGACCGGAGTGAGACAAGGCTGCCTGCTGTCACCCTTCTTGTTCCTGCTGGCCATTGATTGGACCATGAAGAAGACAACAGAAGGAGCCAGAAACGGCATCCAGTGGACACTGATGCACCAGCTTGAAGACCTCGATTTTGCAGATGACCTAGCTCTCTTATCACACAGTCACCAGCAAATGCAACAAAAGACCAACAAACTAAAGGAAACTCTAGGAATGAAGATCAATAGGGTAAAAACCAAGATTATGAAGATCAACACAAAGTGCCAGCAAAACATTGAACTAGAGGGAGAGGCCATCGAAGAAACTAACTCCTTTACCTACCTTGGGAGCATAGTAGATACAGCGGGTGGCACAGAAGAAGACATCAGAGTGCGAATCGGAAAAGCAAGAACGGCATACAACCTACTTGGTCGAGTATGGAGGTCTCGCGAAATAAAAACCAACACAAAGCTGAGGATCTTTAACTCCAATGTTAAATCAGTCCTCCTGTATGGCGCCGAGACCTGGAAGACAACTGTAGGGCTGAATCAGAAAGTACAGTCCTTCATAAATTCCTGCCTCCGCCGCATTCTAAATGTGAGATGGCCAAATGTCATTACAAATCTGGACCTGTGGGAGTGCACAAAACAACTACCCCCGCCAGAAGAAATAAAGAAGAGAAAGTGGATGTGGATAGGCCATACCCTGAGAAAGGAAGACACAAACATCACCCGGCAAGCCCTACGATGGAACCCACCTGGAAAGAGGAAACGCGGCAGGCCTCGAAACACCTGGCGCCGTTCTTGGGAAGGGGAAATGAAAGAGGCTGGACTGGGATGGCACAACATCGTTCGGGAGGCCAAAAACCGCGCAACATGGAAAGAAATCGTCAGTGGCCTATGCTCCACAGGGAGTGCAAAGGCTTAAGTCAAATCATACATTCACATGGCATACAGACAAATTTAAAACAACAATACATACTCCTAATCAATTCATAATACAATACAACAATACATACTCCTAATCAATTCATAATACAATACAACAATACATACTCCTAATCAATTCATAATACAATACAGCATAATATACAATTTAGCTTTTTCATACATTATCTATATGTTTATATCAACCAATTATTCAGTTATTCAGTGACAATCGGATCAGAAACACTTTACTTAAAGGTGCTATAGATAACATTTGGAGTACTTCCACTGAGCTTTTTAGAAAGGTGTGGAATCGGTTTTTCTTTTATTCGATTTTAATATTCTATACAGTCTCACGGACCTCGTGTATCATTGGGACTCATTCTGAGACCTCGATATTGCAATGCTGGCCGAATCCTTCTAGGTGGCCGTATCGCCTACCCTTTGAAACCTTATTTCATCATCATTAGGTGGCTTCTTCGTTCCGAAGGTTGCCTATCACTCTCCAACCCATTCTGTCCCCACTTCTTCTCTCCAACTCTGTGACTCCGCCTCTCACTCCGCTCCAATCACAGACGTCGTCCACCCAGCCTCTTCTTGGTCTTCCACTTCCTCTCTTTCCATCCAACTTCCCCATCACCACCTTCTTGAACATCTCCCCGCTGGATCCTCTCAGAACATGCCTGCACAACTCCATCTTTCTCTTTTTCAATCTCTCCAGCAGCTGTCCTCCTTGCATATCCGCTCTTCTCAGTACCTCCTCATTCTTGATCTTATCCTTCCATGTTATCTTCAGCATCTTCCTCAGCGTCCACATTTCAAAAGAGTCTATCATCCTCTTTGCCTCTTCATTCAGCGTCCATGCTTCTGCTCCGTATGAAAAGACTGACATAACATACGTTTCCAAAATCCTGGTCTTCGTTTTCCAATTTATGTTTCTTCTCAATAATTCTTTATGGTTCCAGAATGCGCCCTTTGCAATTCCGGTTCTTCTCTTAATGTCCATGTTAGCTCTTCCACCTTCACTGATCCAGCTTCCAAGGTACATGTACTCCTTCACTTGTTCAAGTTTTTCTCCATCCACCTGTATTTTACAAACAGTTCCTGGTGTTTTTTCAATGATCATTACTTTAGTTTTCTTTGTGTTTAGCGACATTCCATAGTTTTTGCATTCAACATTCAGCTTATTCATCATGTCCTGTAGATCTTCTTGACAGTTACAGACTATAGCAGTGTCATCCGCGTATCTTATATTGGTGATGTTCTCTTCGCCAAGTTTTACTCCTTTCCCTCCTCTCAGACCTTTTTTCATCAGTGATTCACTGTACATATTAAAGAGTACAGGGGACAAGATGCATCCTTGTCTTACACCCTTCTCCACCGGGAAGTCTCTTGATTTCTCCTTTCCTATTCTAACATTAGCCTTCTGCCTCCAGTATAAGTTGGCAATTATTCTTCTGTCAGAAACTGGTATTTTGAATTCTTCCATTGTTCTCATCAATGTTGTATGTTCAATTCTGTCGAAGGCCTTCGTGAAATCGATGAAGCAAATATACAGCTTCTTCTGTTGGTCTATCGATTTTTCACCAATGATTCTGAGTTGGCAGATTGCATCTCTTGTTCCTTTTCCTTTGCGAAAACCCATTTGGCTATCCGAGAGCTGATGTTCAATTATGGGTTCTATTCTGTTCTTGATGATTTTCAGGAGTACTTTTGATGCATGAGATATCAAACTGATAGTCCTGTAATTGTTGCATTCTGTGGCTCTTCCAGTCTTTGGGATCGGAATGAACATTGATTTTAGGAAATCATTTGGAGTATTTCCTGAGTTATAGATGTTGTTTACCAGTTTCACAAGGAGCTCGATGCATCGGTCACCAGCGTTCTTAATCAGTTCAGCAGGGATCTCATCCTCGCCGGGCGATCTGTCCGTGGCCAGTGACTTCACAGCCTCTTCAACTTCTTTTTTCGTGATCTGGACTTTTTCTATCTCTTCTAGACTAATTCCTGTGTCTGATGTTCTGTTCTGGTTTTTGTATAGTGTTTCCACATACTCTGCCCATCTATTGATTATTTCCTTCTCGTCAAGGAGCAGTTTTCCTTCTTTGTCTCTGACACCTTGGGTTGTTTTTTTCCTCTTCCTTGTTAGTTGTTGGATCTTGTTGTACATGAGAGGGTTGTGCTTCTTGTCTAGATTTTCAATTTCCTTGCATTTTTCTTTGTAATACTTCTCTTTTGCATCTCTACACATCTTCTGTACTTTTCGTTTTGCTCTGTTGTATTCAGTTTTTCTGTCCGCATTCTTCATGTCTGCTCTCTTTTTCATCTCATCCAGAATGTTTTTCGTCATCCACTCTTGTTTCTCAACTTTTTCTGGTTTACCATAGATTATGTCTGCAACGCTTCCCAGTTTTTCTTTCAGTTTTGTCCATAGTTCTTGTGGATCTTCAATATCTGCTAACTCTCTATTTTCTAATGTTTTGTTCACTTCGTTTCTGTATCGTCTCTTCATGGTTTCTCCTTTCAGACTCTTCACATCTCATCTTTTGTGTGTCGTTTTCTTTTTCTTGATGGTTTTCAGTTTGATCTTCATTTTCATCACTACTGGAATATGATCTGAACCACAGTCTGCAGATGGTCGTGCCTTAGAGTTTGTTATTCCTTTCTTGTATCTGTGGTTTATCATTATGTAATCAATTTGGTTTCTAGTGTTTCCATCAGGAGATCTCCATGTGTGTCTTGCAGATTTACGTTGTTCAAACCAAGTGTCGGTGAACCACAATTGGTTCTTCCTGCAGAAATCCACTAGTCTATCTCCTCTATCCTTTCTTATACCCAGACCAAAAGGTCCGACAACACCATCAACTTTTTCTTCACCTAATTTGGCGTTGAAATCGCCCATGACTATTTCCACATCTCCCCATTTCTTTTGGTCTTTCATCGCTCTCTCAATATTTTCATAAAAGTTGTCTATTTCATCATCCTCAGCTTCTCCAGTTGGTGCATATGCTTGTGTGATGCATACACTTGCTGGTGTTGCTTTCATTCTCAAGGTGATAATACGTTCCGATATCGTTTGATAACTTTCCACGCTTTTTGCTGCTTTCTCAGTCAAAGCAAAAGCTACACCTTTTCTATGTTGTTTTCCACCCGAAGATATGATTCTAAATGATTGTCCAGTTGGTAGGGTGTATCTAAAGTCATCTTCTCCTCTCCAAAATATTTCAGCAATTCCCAATATATCTATCCCCATGGTATCCATCTCTTGTAGGACATTCGCCAATTTTCCAGGTGTTTGCAGGCTCCTCACATTCCAGGTTCCCACTTTCCAGAAGGTAGAGCAGTCACTTGTTGACGGTACAAAGGTGCCTGCTCTCTCACACTCAATCCACCGGGTAGAACAAATGTCTTGATTAGGGCAGACATTTCTCCGTTTACCAGTAGCGGTTTTTGTTTGGGTTGTACTCATGATTTCCAAAAGGGGGCTGATAGAAGTCGGCAGGCCCCCAGAACTACCAATCCAGTATTTTTTGTCAAGACACCATCTCTAGCCTTTGCCAAACCAATGGCACTACAAGGCAGCTATTTCACACTGTGTATTACATTTTATATGGTCCGGGCGGAGAAATGGGAACCGGGCAAGTGAAAGGCTTCATGCGAACCACTTGGAACACGTCCAGCACACTTGATGCATAGTTTGTCCCATTTCATGTCAGGGACCCGATGGACATCAATACTGGAAATCGTGATCAGACCATTGGAATATTCATTTTGGAATACCTCCTAGCAAAGGTAAGGACTATATGACATCAATCCTACTTTGATCCTACAATGATTTCACCTCGATCGCAACGATCATATGTCACGTACTCCAAAATGTAAGCCGTTGCCGACGATCAGAGCATCACAAAACGACCCCCTCCCCCTTTGATGCCTTCATGATGAAACATAATACCTATTATATACCTTTGATATGGAAATAATATCGTGTCCAAGCGAGCAACGCGAACGACTTTCGCAAAATGCACATAGCGCTCCTTATACAATGGCATGCAAATTTCTTGATTCTGATTGGCTGAAACACTTCTTTCAGACGTTGTTATTTCTTATAACACACTCCATGTGATCCCAGAACCCGCCCACAACCGAATTAAGTTTTTTCCGAATCACTCCGCCGTTCGTGTTTTTAGGAATGAAACCAAGATGGCGGACAATAATCTTTATGAATGGATGTATTGATAGCGTCATAACGACTCATTCAAAAACAATTCTGTCACATGGAATGTGTTAGTTGCTTACACAATGTTGGATTATGTAATTGGTTGGTCATGACTCATTGTGAAACTAAATATAAATTGCGGGAAGTGTGTTGTTAGATGCCATTCATTGTAGAACCTCCATCTCCTTCAAAAGGACACTGTCGTTTCACTGTTAATAAAATGTTCAATCAATCAATCCAATAACAACCGCTCACTTCACTGTTAGATGGCATGCTTTGAAGCAACTGTTTCAGATGCTGCTTCAAGATGTTGGTCGGGTGTAATTGACTATTCATGTTGACAGCAAGCAGCCACGTAACATCCACGTAGTACATACATTAACATACGCTACCACTAGGTGGCAGTGAGATCCTGTAACAGCAACCTATGTATAGATGTCGCACTGTCTATCTGTATGTCATATGTTATGATACAATATTCTCTGCTTCGAAGTGGTTATGCTTTGGCCCTCTTTCGAAGTGGGTTATGCTTAGAGTTTATCTTTAGAGCAGGGCGATGGACCACCAGCCCTGTTTCCAAACTCTAAGCATAACCCACTTCGAAAGAGGGCCAAAGCATAACCACTTCGAAGCAGAGAATATATATGTACATTTCACTGTTAATAAAATGTTCAATCAATCAATCCAATAACAACCGCTAACTTCACTCTTAGATGGCATGCTTTGAAACACTGCACCTCCCAGCTGCTTCTAGACACGGAGGCAACTTCTATTTTATTTTTTGACCTACTTTTTCTGCGAATGGTTTTTGTGAATAAATCTCCATTATGCTTCAATTAATGTCTGTTTATTGTATAGCAATAAGGTTGGATGAATTTGGCAATTGTATAAAAGATATTATACAACGGCATGCAAATTTCTCGATTCTGATTGGCTGAAACAGTCAATTTACACGTATGTATCTGTCATAATTCCACGCTCTTGGTCCCAGGACCCGCCCACAACCGAATCTCTATCACTCCGCATGCGAGTTTAAAAAAAAAACAAGATGGCGGACAATAATCTTTACAAATGGATATGTTGATAGCGTCATAACGACTAAATAAAAACCGATTCTGTCACGGCGAATGTCTTAGTCTCTTACACAATGTTGGATTAGGTAATTGATGGGTCATGAGTCATTGTGGAACAAAATAAAAATCGCGCGGATTGATTGATTGATTAATTGCAAAAATATTTTTTTTTTTCTTCCCCTTCCTTGCCCCTGACTGCAGAGCTCACTCTCTCACACTGTCTGGCTTCCAGACACACTCACTCGGTCGCATACACCCCCCCCCCCCCCCCCACACACACACACACACACACACACACTCCTGTCTGCAACGGCAGAGGAGAGTCAGACTGAGAGACATAGAAGCAGCTGGGTGCTGCGCTGTTTTAAGTGAGGGTGGACTGAATGAATAGATATGTTGATAGCGTCATAACGACTAAATAAAAACCGATTCTGTCTTAGTTGCTTAAACAATGTTGGATTGATGGGTCATGAGTCATTGTGGAACAAAATAAAAATCGCGCGAATTGATTGATTGATTAATTGAATAAAAAACATTTTACCTACTTTCTATGAGAAGCATCTAAGAATGAAGTTCTATAGAAAGTAGGTTAAAAACTAAAGAAAAGTTGGATGTGTTACTGTATTTGTAAATCTAGTATGTCATAAAGTCTTTCTCTGGTCTGCATCCCCTTAACAATTGTGTGTATTGAGCCGTACTGTATTGTACCCATTCTGCATCTGGTAATAAAATGTTCAATCAATCAATCAATCATTCCAATAACACACAGTTGGATGTGTTAGTTTGTTGGATGTCTAGGTGAAAGACAGTTGGATGTGTTAGTTCGTTGGATGTCTTAGTTGAGAGACAGTTGGATGTGTTAGTTTGCTGGATGTTGCTGGATGTCTTACTGAGAACAGTTGGATGCACTTCCGAGCTGCTTCCACATGGAGGCAACTTCTCTTTTTTGTTGTTGTGGGAACTACTTTTTGTGGCGGATGGTTTTTTCAATAAATCTTCGATTAATGTGTGTTTATTGTATAGCAATAAGGTTGGATGAATGTGGCAGTTGTATAAAAGCATTACACCACTTGTAGTCGTGATTTGTGAAAAATAAACAGGCATGGTTTATTTTTCACAAACCACTCCTGCGCGTGATGTAATGCTTAATTACACCACTTGTAGTCATGTATTATAAGAATTAGAGCATGCCTAGGGGGGTCTAACGACCCTCGGCTGCACCTCGGGCCTAACAACCACCCCTAGGAATGCTCTAATTCTTATAACACACTCCTGATGTAATGCTTAAATAACTCAGCTTCCAGGAATTAGCCCGGATCACTCTGAAACTGTACAATATTCACCACGGGATAACACGTGGGATTACATCTCACACACATTCAAAAACTCTAAACCGCTTTGCACACATTAATTTAGATTGAGAGTAAATTAGTTTGAATATGGCCACCAGTGATGTCATCACTGCAGTCCCTATAAGACAAGGTATTGCTATTCTTTCATTGACATCATTTCATGGTGCTGTAATTAATACAATTGTCCTCGATGACATCACTCGTCGCCCATATTCAAACTTATTTAACTCAATAACTGTCAAATGTGTTCAAAACTGTTGTGTTTTTGGATGTGTGTGAGATTGTGTGTGAGATTATGTGCAAAATAAATCAGCATTGTTTTAAATGCCCCTTTAAATACAATGAATGCACAGGAATTTCTCTCAGTGGTGATGCTGACACTCTGGTATGACGAAGGTGCCAATGGTGTGTAATGGGAAATATTAAAGGACTAAACGATGAGCCGTTTACAAATAATAATAATAGTCATTATTAATAATAATAGGAACGTTTATTTCACTGTGGCCACAAATGAAAGGACAGTTTATAGTCAGAGGCAACATGTTAATACAGTAGTGTCTGGCCATAGACTGACCAAGCAAGAGTTCTGTTCAGACATATGTTAAATACACAGTTGTCAGACGTAACATAATATCAGATATGATGATGAAGGTAAACAAAAATGGTTCTCAGTCACTGGAAGCAACAACAATTTTGTTATGGCTGGGGAGATGTTGGAGTCTTTTTAAAGAGATATACACACATTAACCAGTCAAGCTGGTCACACTGAAAGTCACGCTGTATAACATGATATCTCAACACAGATCTATACGGACATGATAATATATTCCACGACAACTCCCCCGTCTGATAATTAATCACAATCATTATCACTTCATAAAGACAACAAAAAATATTATCATCCTTAAACCAAAAATAACACAAATTATAATAACTCAGCAAAAACTATTTTTATTATCTAAAAACAAAAGGTCCTCTGGATTGACCCTGTGTCCCGTGCAGAAGAGAAGTTGCCATAACAGCCAACCATCATTAGTGTCTCTTTGCAAATGTCCAGACGGTGGTCGAAGGACTCAAGGGTACAGTGTCCAGTCTCTGGTTTTGTCAAGGCCGGAGCAGCTGCACCATATTCCTCTAACCACCAAGCTGGAAAATAGAATCACAAAAAAAAACAGGAGAGTATCTCGCCAAAAAGAGCATTTCCCATACAAACTTATTCAAAACAAACAATTCCCATAAAACTCTTTCAGTAGCGAAGAACAGATAACAGCAAGAAACAAACAAAAACTTGCAGACTCTTCACAAAGAATGAAATATAGCCCCAGGGAAATCACACATAACCCAAGTTTACCATTGCAATGTACAGCACATTCAAAAACATCTTCATTCTGAACCAAGTTCAGTACCTAATATTTCTTTTAGATGATACCGTAATATCTGTATGTGTTTGGTTCAAACTTGCCTCATTTATCATCTGTGAAGAATCCCGGAGCGGTCTCTCCTCCTTCCCCTGCCCGCAGTCCAAACACCCCCCTCTGCAGTCCATGGCTCTGATGCAAGGAGCGGCCCGGTGAATGGCCTAGACCCGCTGGCTTAGATCTTTGTCATCAGCTGATGCTCAATGAGTGTCAAGTTTGTTCTTATTTTCCCCACTTGAAGGGCTCAGGCAACGTGATAAAGGAAGGATATAACTCTGTGACTTCTTTGACCTTTGTTTGTCATTTATTTGGTTGACAAATGATGATGCTGGTCACAATAGCAGTCACAATAGCAGGTTATAAACCTGAAAGGGTATGAAAGGAAATGGTTCAACATCAACATAAATACATAGGCTATAATAATACCATAAATTATAGTTAACATTAATACATTTAGCCTATATTATCAGTTCATTCAAATAAACAATTACCAAATGCATTTTCATTAAGAACATTCATTTACAGCATTTACCAATACATTTGACATTTTGTATTATTCTTATTTATTATATATATATATACCATATAACCCACATTATATATATATATTAGGGCTGACCCCTATTAATCGATTAGTCGACTAATCGGTCGAAAGGGGCCGTAGTCGACTGGCCCAAATGGAATGATAAAAAAAAAAAAAAAAATTATACTTTTTTTTTTTTTTTTTTTTTTAAGTCGACCAATAGTCGACTAACGATTAGGATTAGGATTTTGGCCAATCCTAGTCGACCATCCAAATCCTTAGTCGGGGACAGCCCTAATATATATACATATATCTATTTATTTATTTATTTATTTATTTATATATATATATATATATACCACATACCACATACCATATATAACATATATTATATATATATATATATATATATATATTAATTATTTATTTATTACACCAATCAACATTGTTCTTTAAACTTAACCATGTCATGAATGTCATGCATCAAAATGTTCAAACAATATATTCAAACTGTTGTAATGCCAGACATTACAGGCCTAGAGAAACACCATTTCCCAGGGTGCACTGGGGCCGCATGTCAAACATAGCATGTTGAGCAGAGCTAACATGCTACAAACATTTCATGTTGAGCAGAGCTAACATGCTACAAACATATCATGCTGAGCAGAGCTAACATGCTACGAACATTTCATGTTGAGCAGAGATAACATGCTACAAACATTTCATGTTGAGCAGAGCTAACATGCTACAAACATATCATGCTGAGCAGAGCGAACATGCTACGAACATTTCATGTTGAGCAGAGATAACATGCTACAAACATTTCATGTTGAGCAGAGCTAACATGCTACAAACATTTCATGTTGAGCAAAGCTAACATGCTAGTTAATATGCTAGGGAGCTAACAGCTAACACAAGCAAAGCACATGAACAGAGCAAGCAGAGCACATAATCATAGAGCAAGCAGGGCACATGCACATTAAGCAAGCAGGGAAGGTAAATGTAAACATACCATTGGGTCATCACGTTCCTGGTTTGATTGCAGCTAACTCACTGAGCACAATGAGCTGACTCAATGACTGACTGAATGAGCTGGGGTTTCAATGCAAGTCCTCTGGGCTGCCCCCATAGATGCCAGATGGTAAACCAGTCAAGCCCTCCCATGCTGCCCGCATAGATGCCTGATGTAAATTATTCTCTTTTTACCCCTAAAGTTAATTTAATTTCAATTTACTTTGAAAATAGTTGCAAGGAGTACATTTGATCATTTAGGGGACATTTAAATTGTACCATTTGTTTTGGATAAATAATATATGTAATTTTGAGTAAATAAAATACATTTGGCTCTCTTTTCTCCTAAAGAGTTCGACACCTCCCACTTAAGTTCCTGGTCGCTTGGCTTGATCAGAAACGTACTTCACATCAGAGATTGACCCCTCCTAACGACATCATTTTTTTCTTTTTTATATATATTTTTTAATGTCTTGATTTTATTTTTTATTTTTATTTTTTGACGAGTGTGTATAGACGAGCAAGCATAGTCCAAAGTCATCTATGTCTCTTGGCAGGTGTGTGTGGTGCAAAGATCGATGTGGGAATGGGGTATGAATGCACTTAGTCTTCTTGTATGACGAGTGTGTGTAGACGAGCAAGCATAGTCCAAAGTCAGCTACGTCTCTTGGCAGGTGTGTGTGGTGCCAAGATCGATGGGGCATGGGGGTATGAATGCTCTTAGTCTTCATGTATGTGCGGAGTGTGGGGTATGGTGGTAGCGCATGGCGTCCACCAACCAGCCGACAGGGGTGGTGACCAGATCCAGGGGCTTGGGCGATGAACTGGGCGAGGGGTGTGGGCAGGGAACTGCATCAGGGCGGCTCGGGCAGATGAGTTTGGTCCTCCACAGGGAGGAGGACCACCAATCTTCTTACGTCTCTCCTGATGACGGTCGTGGGCAGTGGAGAGCTCCTCTTCTTCTGTCCACCTGCAGGGGAGACGATGAGGCCGGCACATGTCTTGATATCAGCGTCCCTGATGATCCCTTTTCTGTCTGGGTATACTGACAAGATTCTTCCCAGACGGAACTGGCCTCTCAGCGCGTTCTGGTCGGCGATCCAGACAAGATCCCCGACCTTGACGTTCCGCTCTGTCCGATGCCATTTGTTGCGGACAAACAGATTTGGGCCAGCTAGCTCACTCCATTTTGCCCAGAATCTGTCCACCTCGATTTGAATCGCTCTCAGTCTGTGCCAGGGATGGGTGCACAGGTTGAGTCCACTTGTATCACCTACAACGGAGGCACGGCCCAGGATGAGGGAGTTAGGCGTTAAATACTCGACTACATCCTCTTGGCTTTGGGCTCTAGCATCAATAGGCCGTTGATTTGTCAGGTTGGCTGCCTGGTAGACCAGGGTTTGAAGTTCTATGGCAACCTGAGCAATGCATCCGGCAGGCTTGTCACCGATGTTAACCCGGACGACTGCAAAGGTTTCGATAGCATCCTCCGGGTTGTCTCTCCATAGGAAACGATGGAGGTGGACTTCCTCGTCCTTCAGCCATATGGAATTATACATCTTCTTTACATCGCCCAAAGCAGCATACAATCCACTCCTGAATCTCACTAGGACCCCTCGGATTGGATTAAGGACATCAGGCCCTTTGTAAAGAAGGTCGTTTAGGCTCATTCCCTTGAATTCCTGGCTGCTGTTCCACACTATCCGCACCGGGGTCGTGGTCGAGTGTGGATTCGAAGCAACCAGATGGCTTATGTACCATATAGGCCCATGCCAGCTGTTGATCTCCTCTGTAGTGAGCTTCACAGCTGCTCCTCTGGAGATCATCTCATGGATCTGTTTTCCGTATGCTGCTTTCCACATCGGTTCCTTTCCCAGTCAAGCCTCTGTGTTCCGGAAGGTTGCTTCCACTGCACAACGGTTGTTTGGTAGACTCCCTGGGTCCCCTTTCCAAGGGTAGGCTGCATCCCAGTGAGGAGCATTGCTGTGTTTGTCTGCCAGCACATAGGTGAGGCAGTCCTTTATTTTCTCGAGGTCCCTTTCTTCTCCAAGGGTCATCTCTTTGCCTCCTGGCGGACACTTGCTGCACTTGCAGCTCCCGCACTTCGGATCACAAGCCGCTCCGATGCTGTCCCACTTGAACCACTCAAACAACTCCTTGTTGGTGGCAGTGGTGTTGCTGAGGACCACGTCCTTTCTTGCTAGGTCTTCAGTCAGGCCTCTTGAGTCCACAAGGACCTCCTTGTACATCCTTGATCTTGCGAAGTGAGTGTCGGACTGGTGCATGGTTAGATCGACCATTTCAAAGAGGTCAGGGTGTGTTCTGCCACGGTCCCCTTGGAGGTTTTCACCCTCAGCCGTAGGGTATACCGCTTGGTTGTCACTGTCTTTTCCATGCCTCCAATACCGTGGACAATCAGCTTGATGTTTACACCAGTCAGTCCGAGGCGTTTGGCCGCATCGTTTGCGATGTAATTGGTATCCGATGCAAGGTCGATGATGGCACCAATCAACTGGCCAGAATTTGTTGTTACTTCCAGCAACATCATAACCACTGGGTATTCCTGTTCAACGCCAGTATTGGTGCACACTGTAGTCGATGCTCTGTTAGAAAATGCCTTTCTGACCTCTGCCCTTATGTTTTCCGGGACTTTAGAAAGGGCCTCTTCTTGGATGCTGGTCAGGCCTTTCTTCTCCACCTTTGAGCCACCTTGCCCTTCATAGCCGCTCTCCTTCCTCTGAGTAGTGGGCCTTGGGCAGAGCAGGTAGTTGTGTGGCGGTTCCGCTTTCCTACAGCCTGATTTGCTGCAGAGGAACCCTTAGTTACAATGGCCATCTCTTGGGTGGATGCTCAAGCACAGATAGCAAGTGCCATGAGCCCTTAGATGAGCCTTTTTCTTTGCCAGGTCCAATTCTTTGAAGGTTCTGCATGCAAAGAGCTTGCCAGGATGCGCCTCATCGCCGCAGCAGGTGCAGGAGCTTAACTGCTGCTTTGTCTGAGGACCTCTTTGGCCTGAAGTGGCTCTGGAAAAGGATCTTCTCACTCCCTTATCTGGTTTGTCATCCAGGCTTTTCTCTGAGGAGTTCTTCTCTCCAGGACTTGCTTCTAGCTGGTCAAGCTCCTCCAGGATTGCCTCCTGCTTTTTTAGGAATTGAAGCAAGCACTCAAAGTGGTCCTGGGGAACAAACCCGTTGGCAGGCTCATTTTTGTGAGCAATCCATTCCTTCTTTAGGGAGCTAGGCAGTTTGCCTTCTAGGGACTGAGCGACCAGACGGTTCTTTATAACGTCCTCTTCTCCCAAAATCAGGAGATTATCTAGAGCCCTCTCCACTGCTTGGATCAGTTCAATAGCCTTCCTTGGGTTGTTTCCCCTCACGGGGGGGTAGGCCCTGGACCTCACATGCTATCAGCTGGACGATCCTAGCTTTATTCCCATACCTGTTGGCAAGGCGATTAAACATGTCCTCTGCAGACTTGCAGCTAGATAGGACTAGGTCCCTTTTCACCTTCTTACTCAGGCTTGCAAGAAGGTGGAACCTTGTACTCCAAAAGTCCTCTGCGGGTTCCCAAGCAGCTCAAGCTCCTCCCACTCCGCCTTCCACCGGTAATAATCGACCATGTCCCCAGAAAATGTGGGGAGGCGTGCTCTCTCGAGTGGAAACTGGACTCTGGGTTGCATATAAGGAAAGACGCCTTGTGGAGCATTTGGGTACCCTAGCGGTGTGCCTGCGACATTTTGTGCAGCGCTGGTCCCAGCCAGAGACAGGATACTGGCTCCAGAACTTCTTGGAAGTGGCCCCGACGGACCGAGCAGGTCTACATGACCTGCAGCGATTTCCTGCTTGACACCGGGAGGCTCACTGAGAGAGAGAGGTTGATCATCTTTACTGGATCCAGGCAGATATGGATTGGCTGGCACTTCAGCCTTTACCCTCTCCTCTTCCTCTTCCTCCTCCTCATTCTGGCTCCAAGCAAAGCCCTTTCGTGACTTCAGGTTCATCCGCCGCCATTTACGCTCCCAGTCACTCTGTAAGTATCTTAGCCCGTCTCCTTGCTTTTTAAGCTCCTTTGTCTTGGTGCTGGAGACAAGACCTTCCCAAGCAGCCATTTTCTGCCCGAACCTGTGGATCTTCTCGTCCAGGCTCTCCCTCTGCACATCAAAGTCCTCCGCTAGTAACTCCTTCAAATCCAGCGCTTCTAATTCAGCCCACTTCTTTTCCGCTTTCTCGGCATCCAATTTGATGTCATCTTCAGCGAATCTGGACCATAGTGCTTCTTCAGTGAGTGTAAGCATTTCTTCATATCGGGTTGAGCACTTCGTTGTTTTCGCTTTTATGCTCTCGACTTCCTCTATCACCTTGGGATCGTCGTTTTCTTCTGCCTCCACTTCGAGAGCATCGACGTATTCAGCCCCTGTGTCGCTGACCCTACCAAAGTCCACAACAAGGCCATTTAACTCATCAATGAGATTCCTCTCCTTGAGCAGGTGAATCGTAAGAGCCATCCTGTTGGTCCTCTTACTGAAGGCAGTCTGCGCGACCGAGCGCTTTCCCTTTAGGGATTCCAGCACAGCTGAATCCATCCTCCTTTCTTAGAGCTGCCCAAGGTTTCTTCCGACACTGGCAGGGGGCCTGTTGGACCTTTCCCTCCCTCTGTGGCGCTCCTCTTCCGGGCAACACTCTTCGGGGCAGATTCAGCTGGACGCTTGGGCCCTTGGTTTATAACTGTCAAGTTTGTTCTTATTTTCCCCACTTGAAGGGCTCAGGCAACGTGATAAAGGAAGGATATAACTCTGTGACTTCTTTTACCTTTATTTGTCATTTATTTGGTTGACAAATGATGCTGGTCACAATAGCAGTCACAATAGCAGGTTATAAACCTGAAAGGGTATGAAAGGAAATGTTTCAACATCAACATAAATACATAGGCTATAATAATACCATAAATTATAGTTAACATTAATACATTTAGCCTATATTATCAGTTCATTCAAATAAACAATTACCAAATGCATTTTCATTAACACTTTGGGTGCCGGGAAACGCCTAAACACGTCATTCCCGGCCATGCTCAAGTTGCCGAAGACGCCTTACAGCGTCTTTAATATCAATATTTCAAAAATCTGGGATCGGATTCATATGTCCCCTCCGCTGGCCTGAGATCCACCAGGAGGACCCACTGAGCTCTCTGGCGGTTCAGGAGCGCCATCTGGTGGCCGATCGGCGCAATCGCTTAACAGGAAGTGCCGTAGAGGTTGTGCTGGACGGCCGTATTACTTCCGGGCACTCGCTAATAGGTCCCGGGACTCGATCTCGACACACTACATAGCGATCGATTGCCAATAACTCGATAAACAACATGATTTGGACGTATATACCATTATACAAGCTGGAGATGGACCGGGTAAATCTACATCCCATAATGATCAAATTTCTACTCTACGATGATCGCCCAACGTCGCGCGGAGACTGGGGTGAGTTTTAGCGTGTAAAGTTACCGTCTTCGATACTAACTGCTATTATCAACATTTGACCCACATTAGATGATTGGTATAACGCTGCCCACGGAATTATAAACGCCCCCTAGCCCATCCGGTCAACATCAGATGACGTGTAGTAACTTCTAGAAGTACGTCTAGTTGGAATTTTTTATATCGCGCTGATTGCCATAAAACTGTATTGCATCATCAATATAATGTATTTGGGGCTATAGATCACGTTCTGGAGAAAGCTGCAGAAAGAGATGAAAACATACTTATACATTAGACCATACTTTACTATGAATATGTGAATGAAAAAGTTTAACGTTGCTACACAATACATATAGGACTTTGAATGGGCCCTAATAATGGCAATGTAGCAATAGAATTTAAAAAGTTATAGCCCTGCAAAGAAGGGGACTTTCTCTATAGACAAATAGAGCCGGCAACCTACGGTTGATAATGAATTTAACCCATGGCAGCCAAAGTGTTAGGAACATTAATTTACAGCATTTACCAATACATTTGACATTTTGTATTATTCTTATTTATTTATTTATATATATATATATATATATATATACCACATATAAATCAAATCAAATCAAATTTATTTATAGGGCCCGACAACACACGTTAATGTCCCCATGGGCCGTACAGATCTTCTTTAAACAAGTCAAGAAGAAAACATAACAATAAGTCAAGAACAGAACAAGAACACCATAAGGTGCAAACATTTTTAGATGAATGCAAATAAATGAAAGAATGCAAGCACTCCCAGACATACCCCACGCGAAGGTAAGGAAAAACTCACTAAAACCTAACAATAGGGAAAAAAAGCTCCACAGGCAGTGTGGAGGAGAGATCGTCATCACGGGACGTCCAACACTCCGGTCAACACTCCAGGACAGCAAGTCATAGGGAGACAGGGAGACGGGACAGGCGTTAGACAGCTCATGAGATTGTAGTAGGCGGACATAGCAATAGATACAAGTGGTAGGCATATATGTGAATGGAGTAGATATATGAAGTAGGCGTATTATGTGAATAGAATAGAAGTACTTAACCCAGCAATGAAACCGCATTGACTGTTAATCTGTTAACAGTCTGTTAATACTGTTAATCAGTTGACAGGACCACGGACAGACGGCGGTGAATAACTGATCCAAGGCCTCGGAGGTGCATGTAGAGCAGTCACTACAATCTTGGCCAAGACCCCGAGGCATCCATCACCTTAGTCAGCGCCAGGAGACGGGCACTCAGAGAGAAGGGGGAGGGGGGGTGGGGGGAAAGGGGGGGGGTGGGGGGAAAGGGGGGGGGGGAGGAGGGGGGGGGAAGAGTTAGAGAGTTCCCATGTTTGTGGTGCTGCAAAGGAGCAGACATGTAGTACCCTGTAGTGCCATGTAGTACCATGTAGTACCCCGTAGTGCCATGTAGTACCCTATAGTACCCTGTAGTGCCATGTAGTACCCTGTAGTACCCTGTAGTGTCATGTAGTACCCTGTAGTGCCCTGTGGTACCCTGTAGTGCCATGTAGTGCCACGTAGAGCCATGTAGAGCCATGTAGAACCCTGTAGTACCATGTAGTATCATGTAGTACCATGTAGTACCCTGTACCCTAACTAAACTACCCTGTAGTAAACTACCCAGTGGTACCATGTAGTACCCTGTACCATAACTAAACTACACAGATTAATCTAAAGGTCAGTCCCCGACCAGGTGAGATCAGGGTAGGTTGAAGGAGAGAGAGAAAAGATGAGTCTTAAGCAGAGCACGAGCGGGCGAGTATCGGGAGATGAGATCGGATAGATAGAGCAGTGCAAGCCCATTTAAAATTTTGTAGGTGAGGAGTAGCACTTTAAAGTCAGAACGGGCTTGGATAGGAAGCCAGTGTAGGGCGGACAAAACTGGTGTGATGTGATCAAATTTTCTAGTTCTAGTTAGTATCCGTGCAGCCGCATTTTGCACGAGTTGAAGATTTTTGATGCTTGAATTAGGTAGGCCTGAAAAAAGTGCATTACAGTAGTCCAGACGTGATGAGACAAAAGCATGAATCAGGGTTTCAGCATCAGCCAGAGTTAAAATGGGGCGTATTTTTGCGATATTACGAAGATGGAAGAATGCAATTTTGGTGAAATTTTTTATATGTGCATTAAATGAGAGGGAGGAATCAAAAATGACTCAGAGGTTTTTTATGGTGGAGCTCTGGGATACATGACAGGTATCAAAGTTGAGGGAGATGTCCTGAAACAGGCCTCTGTGGTTTGGGGGGCCAACAATTAACATCTCAGTTTTATCTGCATTAAGGAGTAGAAAGTTTTGCGACATCCATTTTTTGACGGCAAGCAAGCAGGCCTCAAGGTTTTGTAGTTGGGAGGAATCATTTGGCTTAATAGGTATATATAATTGGGTGTCATCAGCGTAAAAATGAAAGTTTATGCCAAATTTGCGTATGATATCGCCGAGGGGTAGCATGTAAATCGAAAATAGCAAAGGGCCCAGGACAGAGCCTTGTGGGACACCACATTGCACTGGGAGGGTCTCAGATGTTAAATCATTATAGACCACGCAGTGTGTTCTATCAGTTAAATAGGATTTAAACCAAGCTAGTGCGAGACCCCGAATGCCAACATGATTCTCAAGCCGACCTAGAAGAATCGAGTGATCGATAGTGTCAAAGGCTGCACTGAGATCAAGCAATAAGAGCACAGAAGTGAGGTTTAAGTCAAGAGAGAGCAGTAAGTCATTTGTGACTTTGGTAACCGCCGTTTCGGTGGAGTGTAAGGCTCTAAAGCCAGATTGAAATGATTCATTAAGATTATTGTTTGATAAATGGTCAGTAAGTTGCGTTGCGACGATCCGTTCTAACACTTTGGATAGGAATGGAAGATTGGAGATAGGTCTGTAATTTTTCAAGATTAGAGGGTCGAGGTTCGGTTTTTTAAGTAGTGGTTTAATGACGGCTGATTTAAAGGCCAGGGGCACCACGCCAGTAGACAAAGAGGTGTTGAAGATATTGAGTAGGGCAGGGCCTAGAGTTGGGAAGAGTTTTTTGATGAGAGTTGCTGGGAGAGGGTCAAACAGACAGGTTGAAGGTTTAGCCGCGCCAACCAGTTTAGAGAGGGCACTAAGTGAGACGTTTTCAAGGCAGCATAGCGTATGACTGGAATCAAAGTCAGGGGGAATGCCCGTCAAAGGTTGGGAAGGACTCTGATTGTTGAGTAAAGCAACAATTTCATCTCTAATGAGGTCAATTTTCTTGGTAAAAAATGTCATGAATTCGTTAGCCGAGAACGCATGGTTTAGGGCACTTGGTTGTTTCTGCGTACGTTTTGCAACTGTGTCAAACAGAAACTTTGAGTTGTTTTTGTTTTCATTTATGAGCCTGGAAAAATAAGAGGTTTTGGCAAGTGAGAGTGCCTTTTTGTAGTTACGTAAACTATCATTCCAGGCGAGGCGGAATACTTCGAGTTTGGTCGAACGCCATTTATGTTCAAGTTTGCGACAAGCCTTTTTAAAGGAGCGCGTTTCCTCCGTAAACCAGGGAGTTAGTTTTTGCGGAGCACGTTTAATTTTAGGTTTAAGGGGAGCGACAATGTCGAGCGTGCTACGAAGGGCGGCATTAAGTTTGTCTGTAAAGAGATCAAGGGGGCCAGAGTAAGAGAGGAAGGGAGAGAGGGTGTCTGGTAGGCAGTTAACTAGAATTGGGACAGTTGAGGCGTTAATACGACGGCTCATGTAGGATTCTACACTGTCTGGGCGAGAAACCGTCAGATCAATTTGAAATTTGATGAGGTAGTGGTCTGAGAGAGCAGGAACATAGGGGGAGACGGTCAAATTTGACACAGTGAGACCGCGGGCTAGGACTAGGTCAAGGGTGTTCCCACCACTGTGAGTGGGTTGGTCAACGATTTGAATGAGACCGACAGAGTCAATGATGTCGGTAAAAGCCTTATTTAGGGGATCTAGAGTTTTATTGGAATGAATGTTAAAATCACCAACAATTAAAATGTTATCTGAGCGCATAACAAGCTCAGAGATGAAAGTTGAAAATTCATCTAGGAAGAGGGTGTAAGGGCCTGGGGGGCGGTATAGGACAGCCATTACAAAGGATGCAGTGGAGGTAGGAGTCAGACCGCCACACTTTCTGTTGGGTGGAGAGGGATGCAACAGGAGCACCTCAAACGAGGAAAACTTACAGTTTGCGTCGGATGTAAAGTTGTGCTTAGAGTCATAAATTAGAGCAACTCCGCCTCCTTTCTTGGAGGTGCGTGCGATGTGGGAGCTACTAAAATTAGGGGGTGAGGCCTCGTTTAAGGGCAGAAAGTCATTAGGTTTAAGCCATGTCTCAGTGAGGCCCAATAGGTCGAGACTATGGTCTGTTATCAGTTCATTTACCAAAAGAGCTTTGGTTGGCAGAGAGCGGATGTTGATAAGGCCAACCTTCACACACTCTGTATAGTTAGCAGCGCGGTTTTCAGCCATGCGGGTAGGTTTAATCGCAATTAAGTTGGCATGGTTTATCGCACAAGGACGAGCTGGGTAAAGCGTAGCGTAACGGGATATTCTAGTTTTGATTGGGTATACGGGTTTAGGGGTAGAGATAGAAAGAGAGGAGTGGGGAGCCTGGTGGGGGAGGGGCCGAGCAAGAAAGGTATAAGGATTGGCAGGGTCCATCAGTTTAGCATGACTAGCAGGCTCGCTAAGAGCCTGCACCCTGGCATGCTTGTGGGGTGGCTGTCAGCCCGAAGCTATAATCTTGTCTATATTGCGAGATAAGAGAGAGGCGCCTTGCATGTTAGGATGCACGCCGTCCTTTCTCAGCAAGCCAGGGTGCCCCCAGAAAGAGGACCAATTATCCACGAACCCTAAGCCCTGTTCTTTACAGTATTTTTCCAGCCATCGGTGTAGAGAAGCTGTCCTACTCACGAACTCATCATCATGCCGGTTTACAGGCAGGGGGCCAGAGAAGATTACTCGATGCCGACTCATCTTTCTGGCGAGGTCAGAAAGCCTAACTATGTTGATCTTTGTGACCTCAGAGACTTTCATCCTACAGTCATTATTTCCGACGTGTATAACAATATGGTCGAATTTATCTTCAGTGGGTGGGATATGTGGGTTACTTTTTGCCTTGACTATGCTATTCGCCAGAAATCTCAGGTTGGCTTCAATGTCGGTAGCTCTGGCTCCCCCATAACATTTGATCTCGGCTGGCTTATCTAGCATAATATGCCGGGTGATGGAGTCGCCAATCACAAGGACGGGAAGACGGGGTTGCAGTGGGACCGGCTGCGTACTGGGACCGGAACCCGCAACACGTGTAAAATCATGTTGCGGAGCAGGTGCTGTTGAGGCCGAGGCCGAGCGGTTACACTGCCGCTCCGTAATGGGCGCAAAGGCCTTGTCCTGAGCACTATTTCTGGGACTCTTCAGACGAGAAGACCTCGCTAGAGGCTCCTCAGAACAGCCTATAGTGTCCGAGACGTCTAAAGCTAACTGTTTTCCTGACTCAAGTTCAAGGACACGGCTCTCTAACAGAGTTAACCTTTCTAGGAGAGAGGGACAGACAGGACAGACAGAACACATAGCCAAGCTTACACCAGGTAGAGCAGGAACAAATAAAGATACGAAGTACTATGGATCAACTGCTAAAGGCTATGTGTATGAAGCCGATTGAAGGTTTAGCTAATGAGCTAAAACCAGTGGGTCGAGTAAGTTGACAAGCTAACAAGGCAAGATCAGAAAATGCAGGTACAAAGGAGTGGCCTGCTAGAGGAGGGCAGGTGAGGGGCAGTAGATACTCTGATGCACTCGGTTGCCTCCTCGGGTAACTCCAGCAGGAAAACTCCAAGTCTTTGTCTGTCTTTGTCGGTCGCTGGCGCTCTGCTGGCGCTTGGATAGACTACACTTAAATCCCTATTGAATATTGTCCCACACCTGTAGGGGGCTAGTCTCTGACTGATTGGACTAATTACCACAGGCTGCTCAAGTCAAACCCAATGGGGTGAAGAGAGCCTGATTGATTGAGAACAGACAATTATCAAAATATACAATGGATTGAGTACTAACTTACATTACTCAGCAAGAACACAGTGAAGTCAGCTCAGGTTTTAGAGAAATGTGTGCACCGGCAACTGTATTTAACACAAGCTTTGCCTCTGACTGATTGGACTAATTACCACAAGCTGCTCAAGTCAAACCCAATGGGGTGAAGAGAGCCTGATTGATTGAGAACAGACAATTATCAAAATATACAATGGATTGAGTACTAACTTACATTACTCAGCAAGAACACAGTGAAGTCAGCTCAGGTTTTAGAGAAATGTGTGCACAGGCAACTGTATTTAACACAAGCTTTGCCTCTGACTGATTGGACTAATTACCACAGGCTGCTCAAGTCAAACCCAATGGGGTGAAGAGAGCCTGATTGATTGAGAACAGACAATTATCAAAATATACAATGGATTGAGTACTAACTTACATTACTCAGCAAGAACACAGTGAAGTCAGCTCAGGTTTTTTTTTTTTTATTATTATTTATTTATTTATACATATACATACATATATATATACCACATACCATATATAACATATATTATATATATATATATTAATTATTTATTTATTACACCAATCAACATTGTTCTTTAAACTTAACCATGTCATGAATGTCATGCATCAAAATGTTCAAACAATATATTCAAACTGTTGTAATGCCAGACATTACAGGCCTAGAGAAACACCATTTCCCAGGGTGCACTGGGGCCGCATGTCAAACATAGCATGTTGAGCAGAGCTAACATGCTACAAACATTTCATGTTGAGCAGAGCTAACATGCTACAAACATATCATGCTGAGCAGAGCTAATATGCTACGAACATTTCATGTTGAGCAGAGATAACATGCTACAAACATTTCATGTTGAGCAGAGCTAACATGCTACAAACATTTCATGTTGAGCAAAGCTAACATGCTAGTTAATATGCTAGGGAGCTAACAGCTAACACAAGCAAAGCACATGAACAGAGCAAGCAGAGCACATAATCACAAGCAGGGCACATGCACATTAAGCAAGCAGGGAAGGTAAATGTAAACATACCTTGGGTCATCACGTTCCTGGTTTGATTGCAGCTAACTCACTGAGCACAATGAGCTGACTCAATGACTGACTGCATAAAGATGGCCAGGAAGAGAAGTGGTGTTGTGCCATAACTTCTGAGGCATTGATTCAATATCTAGTTGGGAGCTCAGTACAACTAAAAGAGTCTCACCTGTATAAAACCATTTTATAGGAAACTACAGGACAGTTTAGGACCTCTAACATACAGTAAAAAGAAGTACATTTGATATTGATATTGTCTTCAAGTTGCTCAAATGCAGTAATCAACTGTAATGTGGTCTCTTTTTGTTGATTCTGTGCTATGCCATTGGTGCACGTCTCTGGTGGAGGAAACATGGCTTCTTTTTTAAATGATCCTATTTTCATTGACAGGTTGACCACGAACTTGACCTTGGCTCATCTTTATGGAACTTGCTGCTGTTGACTCTCTGCCCAGGACAGATTCCTCCTCGAACATGGACTGAAACAAAGACGTGCCCGGACTGGTACTTTTTTTTTTTTTTTTTTGGTCTTTTTCCCCCTCCATTTTCCGCCGATTTTCTCCCATCCCAATGTTAGTCGTATGCCAATTCCCAGTCCCTTCCTGGTCGCTGCGCACTTACCCCCCACAGTCAGATCATCTGGGAGAGTGGAGGCTACCACGTGCTTCCTCCGACACACGTCCAGCCAATCACCGCTTCTTTTCACCTGGCAGCGCGGATTCTCATTGAGAGGGCGTAGCGTGTGGGAGGACCACACTATCCCCCTCACGTCCAATCCGCGCTTAGCAGGCGCCCCGACCGAACTGTAGGAGTCGCTGTTTACAACGACCCGGACCCAGCCCGCCAGCTTCTCCCACCCTCTGATACAGCCAATTGTATCAGTGCAGACGGCCAGCCAAGCTGGTGACAACCCCGGAGCTGTGAGCTGGATTCGAACAGGCAAATCCAGCTCAGCTCCGGGGCTGGTGACGAACGCAATCTCCGCTCGGCCACCTAACCGCCCCTCGGACTGGTACTTTTAAACAAACAACATATAAAGTCCATTTGTTATCCTCATAAGCTCACACATTTCCCAAAAACTACAAACTGTCTTGTAACAAATCAATTTGGTTTGAAAGTTATTGGGTGAAAGAGTTGAAAGAGACTTTAACCGCCTGCCTCCCTCTGCTGAGTTGATTGCCATTATTTGGTAGCCTATAATTACCTTTAAATACAAAGAAATTGAGAGCCTCTAGTATTTCTCAAAACTATTTCATGTTCATTAAAAGTCTGTACAAGCCGACTGAAGCTCACTGAAACGTAGTTTGCTTCAGTCAGCTTGTACAAACAGGGGCATGGAGCAGGAGCCTGTCATAGGGCTAGGGTTCCAACAATCATTCAGAACTATCCCTTTAAGATTGTTTTGCGAAAACCATCCAATGACGTCGTCTGGTCAGCTTTTGACTGCTGATTATGTGTGACATAGTGAGCAGACGCACTGGAACAAGATGCACACAGTGTTGTGGGAAGTTTGTTCCACCACTGTGGAGCCAGGACAGAGAATAGCTTGCTTCGCTTCGATGACCCCCCCAGGAGCCGGAATAGGAGTGGGACTCAGGCAGCCAGAAGATGCAGAGTGTAGGGATCTTGAGGGTGTGTAGTTAGAGACCATTGACCGGAGGTAGGAGTGAGCCGTTCCCCTCACTGCACGGTATGCCAGGTCAAGAACCTTATTGAAGCAGATTCGTGCAGCAATGGGAAGCCAGTTCATACTGCCCCACCAAGAGTTCAACCATTTCCTCTCACAGAATGATAGGGGTATGGTGGTGTGGTATATACACACACACACACACACACACACACACACACACACACACACACACACACACACAAACTGAGAATAAACCAGGATGGAACGGAAAGACTTATCAGAGTTTACATGAAGGACTGACAGTATGTGGCATATCTGACCTGTGGAGGAATGCTGTTTGTTCTCTAAATACAGAGTGGGTAGACAGATTTAGGTAGACATAAATCACAGTGAAGAGAAGAGAAGCAGCAGGAGGGTGGTGAGGAAGGATGGCATTGGAGGGCAGTAGTTTAACCAGGTATGCAAGGGCATTATTGATAAATAGACTTTGTGACCGACTTCCAGATCGGTATGTGATGAGTGTGTGTAGAAGACACAAATGACATCTCATTGATTTTGACAATCAACCACATGCAACAATTGGACAATTTAGCTTCTAATCCAGTGGTTTGAGCCAGATACCCTGGCACTATATGATATATAGTATCTGTATATGGCCCACATTATTCTTATTCCACTTTTATATTCTATATTCTACACTATACATTCTGAGGACAACAGCAGAGAGGGTAGGATCTTTTAACTGAATAATACTGTGTACATCATTTTGAAGTGTGTGACTAAATTGTGTTGTGGAAATTGTTTGTAATTAGTTTCACCCAGCTGACAGAAACTGGAGGTGTGGCCTTTGTGCATGTAGTTAAGTGGGCACTTGTGACAGTTTTTCTGCTTAAATACCAGCTTTTTCTCTGTTGAATTCATTCTGAGGACAACAGCAGAGAGGGTAGGATCTTTTAACTGAATAATACTGTGTACATCATTTTGAAGTGTGTGACTAAATTGTGTTGTGGAAATTGTTTGTAATTAGTTTCACCCAGCTGACAGAAACTGGAGGTGTGGCCTTTGTGCATGTAGTTAAGTGGGCACTTGTGACAGTTTTTCTGCTTAAATACCAGCTTTTTCTCTGTTGGATTCATTCTGAGGACAACAGCAGAGAGGGTAGGATCTTTTAACTGAATAATACTGTGTACATCATTTTGAAGTGTGTGACTAAATTGTGTTGTGGAAATTGTTTGTAATTAGTTTCACCCAGCTGACAGAAACTGGAGGTGTGGCCTTTGTGCATGTAGTTAAGTGGGCACTTGTGACAGTTTTTCTGCTTAAATACCAGCTTTTTCTCTGTTGGATTCATTCTGAGGACAACAGCAGAGAGGGTAGGATCTTTTAACTGAATAATACTGTGTACATCATTTTGAAGTGTGTGACTAAATTGTGTTGTGGAAATTGTTTGTAATTAGTTTCACCCAGCTGACAGAAACTGGAGGTGTGGCCTTTGTGCATGTAGTTAAGTGGGCACTTGTGACAGTTTTTCTGCTTAAATACCAGCTTTTTCTCTGTTGGATTCATTCTGAGGACAACAGCAGAGAGGGTAGGATCTTTTAACTGAATAATACTGTGTACATCATTTTGAAGTGTGTGACTAAATTGTGTTGTGGAAATTGTTTGTAATTAGTTTCACCCAGCTGACAGAAACTGGAGGTGTGGCCTTTGTGCATGTAGTTAAGTGGGCACTTGTGACAGTTTTTCTGCTTAAATACCAGCTTTTTCTCTGTTGGATTCATTCTGAGGACAACAGCAGAGAGGGTAGGATCTTTTAACTGAATAATACTGTGTACATCATTTTGAAGTGTGTGACTAAATTGTGTTGTGGAAATTGTTTGTAATTAGTTTCACCCAGCTGACAGAAACTGGAGGTGTGGCCTTTTGCTGCAGGTGTCACTCATCAGTAATTAGTGATAGTGATTTAAAGACTTGCTGGCTTAGCGTCAGCGAAGCGGCGAGAAACGAAGAGGGACAAAGAGGAGGAGTTTTCCTGGAGTTCTCAGCAGAGGGATCCACCGATCCACCCAGTGCTAAGTACACCATAATCCCACATTTCCCTCCCACTCTGCTATTCCCCTACTATCTCGCTTCCTCCCTACCCCCTTCAACCTCCTCCTACCACTCTTGACACCACAATGTGCCTCATACCTATATCCACAATCTGCTCCTCAAGAACAGAATCAACCCATCCACGCCAGTTTGCTAGCAACCCGGCTAATCTCTCCTACCCTCCTACAGCCACTAATACACCTGTCACAGTACAGGGAGGCTTATGGAATTGTCAATCAGCAGTCAAGAAAGCTGACTTCATTACTGCCTACGCCCATAGTCTAAATCTGCAGCTCCTGGCTCTAACTGAGACCTGGATAACCCCCAATAACTCGTCAACACCTGCAGCATTATCTACAAACTATAACTTCACTCACACACCTCGACCCTCCAGACGGGGTGGAGGCACTGGCCTCATGACATCTCCTTCATGGGCTACAAACCTAACGCAACTCCCAGAACTGTCACTCTCCTCCCTCGAATATCATGCAGTATCTGTCTCTAATCCTTTCAATCTCACCATTGTTACACTCTATCGCCCTCCAGGTCCCCTCGATCACTTCACAGATGAGCTGGACATGCTTCTAAGCTCCTTACCGGAAGATGGTACCCCGCTCCTTCTATTGGGCGACTTCAACCTGCCTGACTCATCTCAGTCGGTCCCAGTGGTCTCCCTCCTACAACAATTTGACCTGACTCCCACTGCCATGCCTCCCACCCACAAAGCAGGCAACTCCTTGGATCTCATATTTTCCCGTAACTCCAGCATCATTAACACCACGGTAACTCCCCTACATGTATCTGACCATTCCTTCATATCCTTCTCACTAACTCTCATGCTTAACCGAAAAGTCTTCACCCCAACTCAAACCGTCTCACTCAGACGCAACCTGCCCTCCCTATCCCCCTCCACCCTCTCCTCTGACATAATATCCGCTCTACCTTTGAGTGACACCTTCTCTGCTCTCCCCACAGAGATGGCAACCTCCACCCTCCTCTCAGCCCTTGCAACCTCCTTCGACAAGCTCTGTCCCCTCGTTGAGAAACCTGCCCGCCGTTCCCCACCCAGTCCATGGCTGACGGATGCAGTGAGAGAACAAAGACAGGTCCTGAGAGCGGCTGAGAGGAAGTATAGAAAGTCACGCCTCACTGCTGACATCGACACATATCACAACCTCTTGTTAACATTCTCCAAAACCATTACTAATGCCAAAGCTTCTTTCTTTCACCATAGGATCGAGGCCTCTGCCAAGAATCTTCGCAAACTGCATGCTACCATGTCCTCCCTCCTCACTCCCCCCCCCACCTCCTCCTCCCTCATCTTTTTCTGCCGAAGACTTTGCGATCTTCTTTGAGGAAAAAGTGGAGAACATCCGCAGCTCCTTCTCCCAACCCCCACCCATTCCAAACGCTGAATCGAGAACCTCATCCTTCACTCTGTCATCTTTCTCTCCCATTACAGAAGCCGAGACCCTGACACTGGTAACGTCGAACCGTCCGACTACATGCCAGCTGGACCAGCTACCCTCCCCACTCCTCCAGACCATAGCACCGGACATCCTCCCATTCCTAACTGCAACCATCAACTCCTCACTCAACTCGGGGGTGGTCCCCACCTCCCTAAAACAAGCCAGAGTCACGCCCCTCATAAAAAAACCAACCCTGAACCCCACCGTCATAGCCAACTATCGTCCTGTCTCTCTTCTCTCCTTCCTTTCTAAAACACTTGAACGTGCTGTATCCAACCAACTTACTGCTTATCTCTTACAGAATGACCTCCTAGACCCCAATCAGTCTGGCTTCCGGACTGGCCACTCCACAGAAACGGCCCTCATTGCGGTCACAGAGGCACTTCACTTAGCAAAAGCGAAAGGCCTCTCCTCTGTCCTGATTCTCCTAGATCTATCTGCAGCCTTCGACACAGTCAACCATCAGATCCTCCTCGCGGCCCTCGCAGGAATGGGAGTGGCTGGATCTGCGCTGACATGGCTGACATCATACCTCAATGACCGCTCCTACCAAGTGTCATGGAGAGGGACTCTGTCGGCCACCCGCCCCCTCCGGACGGGTGTCCCCCAGGGCTCGGTCCTAGGACCCCTTCTCTTCTCCCTCTACACTAAATCACTGGGTAACATTATCACGTCTCATGGCTTCTCATATCATTGTTATGCCGATGATACTCAACTCTTCCTCTCCTTCCCTCCCTCAGATATCCACGTCTCTGAGCGGATCTCGGCCTGTCTGTCCGACATCTCCGCCTGGATGACGACCAACCACCTCAAACTAAACCTAAGCAAAACAGAATTGCTGCACCTGCCGGCCAAATCCTCCCCCCTGACCGACCTCTCCATCACAGTCGAGAATGCAGCTGTGACCGCGTCGCCGACCGCCAAGAACCTTGGTGTTGTCCTCGACGACCAGCTGAACTTCTCTGCTCACATCGCAGCGACAACCAGAACCTGCAGATTCCTCCTGAGCAACATCAGAAGGATACGCCCCTTCCTGACAAAAGAAGCCACCCAACTCCTCGTCCAATCAACAGTCATCTCCCGCCTCGACTACTGCAACTCACTGCTAGCTGGCCTCCCGGCCACTGCCACCAAGCCTCTTCAACTCATTCAAAACGCAGCGGCCCGCCTGATCTCAAACCTACCGAAGTCGGCCCATGTCACCCCACTTCTTAGGGACCTGCACTGGCTCCCCATTGCTGCACGTATCCGCTTCAAGGCCCTCGACCTAGCATACCGTGCGGCAAAGGGAACCGCTCCCGCCTACCTCCGGTCAATGGTCTCTAACTACACACCCTCAAGACCCCTACGCTCTGCATCTTCTGGCCGCCTCAGATCTACTCCTATCCAAGCTCCCGGAGGGTCATCAAAGAGAAGCCGCCTATTCTCAGTCCTTGCCCCACAATGGTGGAATGAACTACCCATCCCAGTTAGGACAGCCGAATCCCGTCCAATCTTTCGCCGTCGACTAAAGACTCACTTCTTCAACCATTATCTGAAATGATAAAAAAAATAAAAATCTAACCTTAATGTCATGCACTTGTCCTAATAAACTAACCTACACTGTAACACGCAACACTTTGATGAACATTGTTGCTCAGCTGATAGAGTTATACCCTTCTTGCTGTCTTGTCGCACAGAACTTGTAAGTCGCTTTGGATAAAAGCGTCAGCTAAATGACTAAATGTAAATGTAAATGTATATACTTTTCCATAGACATGTATAATCTTACCTACAATGCTGCCGTGATGCCATCATTTCCCAAAGGAGATGAATAAAGTATTTATCTATGCATCTATTTACAGTATCTCATACAAATCCAGATTAGGGCAAAGCTATAATTAGATTGGCAAAATGCACATGCACCTTTGTGTTGACGTTTATGGCAAAAATGTTTCTATAGATTCCTTGATAGTCGTCTTTCCATGCTTGTGTGTAGAATTAGTTATTCAAATACCTTTGTATGTACCAGACTTTAATTGCATGCCAATTAAAGACCTCTGAACAGGTCCTGCATTATAAAAAAAATACTTTAGAATTAAAGCTCACAGTCATAATATATTCCCTTACAGTGGGTTTTAAGATAGCATATTAGCATTACCACCTGCATAGCCAGAAGAAGAGGCAAGTCAAGCAGGGTAAGAAGAATGGGTACTGAAGAAGAGGAGCAGAGGGCAAGAAAGAACAAGGACACTCATGGAAGGTGAAGCACTTTACACATAGCACACTTCCTGTGAGCCCATATATATGGCACTAGTATATAGGTCAAAGTGGCTAACCGTGAGTGTTACAGCCAGTTATATAGATGCACTTCACGACTAATAAAAAGGGATGAAAGAAGCAGAAATACTCAGGAACAAGGGGAACAAAGAACAATAGGAACAGGGGGAACAATGAGAACAGGAGGAACAAGATAATCGAGAGGAACAAGAGTGTTACGTACCCCAGTAAGGGGACACAACACAAGGCCACAGACAGGGTAGGTGAGGGTGCATTGACACTAAAAACCATGAAACGATTGCAAAATAATAGTATTTATTTCACAAACAAAAACTCAGCAACACAGAGCAAGGAGGACTACCTAGTGGCACCAAATAAAATACACAAAAAGGAAATGAAAACCCACCCTCCCCTTTACAGGCACTGAACGCCCAAAAGTACAGGTGGTGGTGCTCACTCTAAAGCTGGTGTCTCTAACATCAGGTCACCTACGTGATGCAAAATGTAGACCCAGGGTATCTTCCTGTCCTCAATGTCCCTGTGTGCAAAAACAAAATGTTAGAAAGAATCACCATAGGCTGGGTGAAAATTGGGAATAACAAAATGCACAGGGTTAATACAGAAATTTACATCAAACTATAATGACCAAAAGATACAATGATCCCACTAAATAACTATTCAAATGAACCAGAGTTCTGCCACCAGCTCTACACCAAAGGTCCTACTCAAAAGGCCACAGGTCTACAATTACAATAATGCTCCAAAAGCCACAGTTCTACAATAATGCTTAACACAAAAGATATTTCCTAAACTAACAGCACAAAGTACCAGAGCCTTCACCAGCTCTACCAAAATGTACCCTAAGAGCCTCAACTGAGTGAGCTCTATTACCAAAAGACACAGAGAGCTTTACCCCCAAAGACACCAAGAGCTCTAGGGGAAAACTGCACACAATGAGATATATAAAGGGAGAGTGTAGGTTGATTTCAGATCAGCCACAGCTGCCGTTGCACTGTTGCTGGAGTGAGATGCTGATTGACCAGCTGCAGCTGGTGACTGGAAAGGAGGACACCTGAGAAAATGGATATGGAGACACAGGGGGGAGACAGAGGACAACAACCAAAACAAGCCTATATACGCAGATAACATACATAACCCCCATATATATATATATAAGGACAGGGTCCGTAACAGAGAATTGAGAGGAACAAGAGAATCAAGAGGAAATGTGTCAACAGACTAAAGCAGGGAACCACAATATTTTGCATACAATTTATGCAGAATGTAATATCATAACTGTCTATTATTTTTCTTGCAATTGAGCCAATTTTCCTTAGGTACGGTTTTGAGGTGTGTGTTCAACAGAATGTAGTATCAAAAACACGTTCACAAAAAGTATGGGTTACTGAATGCTGAACTGCACTGTTATAATCACTAAGCCATTGTAAGACCTTACCTGTGTCCCTGTGTCACTTGTCTCTGCTGCCCTTTGATTAAAAAACATCTGTATGTCCATTTTCCTTTTTTTTGTGGCATATTTGAGTTAGTAGTAAAAGTCACCTAGTAAAAGTAAGATAATTGACAATATCAATACATGCTAGGGCTGTACCGAATAGTTCGAAGCTTCGTTCATAATGTTGACATTCGAATTCTAAATCAACATAAATACCAATACCAAAATGACGCCCCTGGAACAAGAGCAAGATAATCGAGAGCAACAGGAGGAACAAGAGGAGCAAGAGGAACAAGAGGAGTAAGAGGAACAGGAGAATCAAGAGGAACAAGAGAAACAGGGGGAACAAGAGGAACGGGAGAAACAACTAAAGAAGGAAGAAGGTGGGGCGGCTGGGTTGCGCAGTGGAGAATGCACTCGCCTACCACCGCAGAGACTCTGGGATCGAATCCCGCTGTCAGCGGTACCTCCGGCTTGGTCAGTCTTCCCTACTAACACAATTGGCAGTGTTAGCGGGTGGGAAGCCGGTGGGGTATGTGTCCTGGTCGTTGTAAACTGCGGTTCCTACTGGTCAGTCGGGAGCCTGTTCAGCAGGGAAGGGATCGGGGGGAAATAGCGGGAACCTCCGCACGTGTTACATTCCCCCAGTGAGAGTCCTGGCTGTCAGGTGAAAAGAAGCGGCTGGCTGACTCCACATGTATCGGAGGAGGCATGTGGTAGTTCTACACCCTCCCTAGGCCGACAGTGGGACAATGCACGCAATGACCAAGAAGGGAATTGGCATAACGACTCAATTGGGATGGGAGCAAAAATACAGAAAAAGTTAGAACAAAAAAATTATAAAAAAATAAATAAAAAAGGGAAGGTACAAGTAAGGATTGGACAGTAACAAAAGTATAACTGGTGTAAAGAATAATTTAGAATAGTTTATTTTAAGAAATGTTAGGTTACTTCTTCTTACTGCACTGACATAATAGAAATAGTACTGCTTCATGATATGACTTGTTTAACAAATAATTAAAGAGTAAGGGAACTCCACCAGACACACCCTCTGCCAACTCCTATTTTATAAGTGGTCTTTTGTTTAAGCTATACATTAATGACTTCACTCAGTTGTAAAACCACTGCCACTGATCCTAAGTGAGGTGGAAACACGTGGTCATGAATATTCATTATGGACTAAAAACTCTAGACTAGAAAATTGGAATAGATTAACCCTTTCACTGCGACAATACAGGTTAACCCTTTCACTACTACACTACATACGGTTAACCCTTTCACTGCCACATGACAGGTTAACCTTTTCACAACACCTTCTGTTGTGTGGTAGTGAAAGGGTTAAGTTCCCTCTGGCGGGTTTTGAAATGCCACAACTTTTGAGGAAACCATTAACACTTTGAGTGCCACTCACGGCTTTTCTCGGGTTTACGCCCCGACCGCTGAATGCCATGGTCACGAGTATTCTCTGGTATTTTTTTATTTATTTTTTATTAGCGATCTGAAATCATATTGCATCACGCAAGCCTACTGTTACAAAGGATCAGATTAAACCGAATATATATATTTATTGATTGATATATATTGCATAGTATTTGTATATCGTCTGATATCCCTTGTATATTCCTTGTACATATACACGGAATATCCCTTTAGCCTATTACAGACCATAATATTTCATTCTCCTATTGGACAGCGGTCCACAGGCGCCAGAGCCATGCCTCCGGAGTCAGGTTCAAAGTCACCGTCAAGACATGTCTGTGCATGCCCGGCCTTGCCCAGGAATACGAGACAGAAATGAGGTTGGCACTAGTTTGTTCGCCGTGCATATAAATATGGCGCAGGTGAATACAGAAGTAGAGTTACCCAATAAGTTGAAGCCTCACCCACGATACTCCGTGCGGTGAAGTATGGCCTGTTTTGGCCCCAAATAGAGCATTGAGACCGCGTGCGAATTAATAACTGAATTGTCAGAGTTTGGCGCTATACCGTCGAGTGCGACATATTTCTATTAAGTCAGTAATAGTCTATTTGTGTATAGTGTATCGTGCGGCTAAAGTTCTACAGTGACCAGCATCACCAACGCTTCCTCGTACCAGCTAGAGTGCTTATCCAGGCTGGGCTGCTTTCATGGCGCTTTCACCCGAGGAGACCTAGACGAGAACCGTGTGGACATGTACACTGGATTAATCTACCCGACGACTACATAGCCCTTTGCGGCTGGATTATATTTGTTTTGGTCCTGTGATTTATGGAGCGGAGAATCGCCGACGCCTACACGTGTTGGATTTACCCTGTGAGGAGCCAAGTCGAGTCGGCGCCTCAGAGAGCCTGAGGCCGGCTAGCTTTCTTCACTGTGGAGCTACAGTCTACGGAGAACAGCTGTATTCGTCTGTGGATCAAGAGGCTATTGCACCGTCTCCTGTACTTGGAGTCTCCTTAGTCATCGTTGACCAGACTCTCTACTACCGACAGATCCTCTACCCCTGCTGGCTTACAACCGGGGGGACCCTTCCAGTATCTCCCGCTATATATTACTAGTGTACCATAGATATAATTCCCTAAGATTCAGGTTGTATAATTACCTCCTGCGTAACCAGAGAATGGACATTCATTATTGATTTGCCTACGCATATTCCTTTGCCTTATAAGCGCATCCAAAGTATAATAGAGAAGTATATTATGTACCTTTTGCTGCAATAAATACTTGATTATACCTTTGTGTGGAACCGATTCAATGTGGGAAGTGTTCATCATATTTATATATCATGTACTGTATGGCCAGTAATTAAAGTACATAAAGCGGTAGTGGTTTAATGATACCATACTTATCAATACAGTCAGGGAATTGTACCCCTCAGTTACAATTGGTCCTTCGAGCCGGAGGGTAACTAGCGTAATATTAATATAGTGGTATTAATATTGACATGGCCTATGATGAACACTCCACAAAACGGTTCTCCTAAAGTAGATCGCCCGCAGCGTAGACGGCAGACACCTCAGTACTTAGAGGATTACGTTGCCAATATACTACCTAGCTTTCTACAGACGGTAAACGCGGAAAAAGTAGATAGTAAAATTATGTCCGACCCTATCGACCAGGCTACCCCGCCAATAGAGGCCCTAGTGGGTTCTAACGTAACTGACCAAGCTCACGGTAGGGACCAGGAGGGACCCGACATGACTTTACCCCCCGCCAAGACCGAAGAAGTAGTCCCCGGAGAGCTCCAGGATAAAGACAGCTCTCCAGGGATGGAACTCTACCCACTACAAGAAGAGGAGAGCACCCCGGAGATGGATCTCCAGGACTCGCCACAGGAGAACAGATCTCCAACGAGTACTGCCAGGAGCGGATCACCTCAACCAGCGTCTTCCCCCAGCGAGGCGGACAAGATGCTGGCACAGGCATTCCTCGCCAGCCTAGCAGCCTCAAGAGAGCGCGATCGACTCCAAGCACAGACGCTTAGTGAGCGCGAACATTCTTCCATGGAAAGAGAACGCCTTCAAGCGCAGCAACGGAGCGACGAAGATCGTATACGTCTAGAGATTAGACGCCTTCAGACGGAAGAGAATATGGGAAGGGACCGGGCCGAAGCCCAGCGCGCCGCCGCCGAAGCCCAGCGCGCCGCTGCCGGTGCCCAAAGAGAAGCAGAGCGCGACCTCGCTCTCACCAAGCGCGAAGCCGAGCGCGACCGATTACAAGCGCAGATAATGGAGCAGCTGATCACCAGGGCAACACCCCCTCCCTCCGCACGGGGTTCCAGGGCCTCGTCAAGACAAGAGTCAAGGGCACCCTCCCCTACCCGATCAAGCGACCCTGAGCCCGACCACCAGAGAGAGCCTATACCCCCCTCCGAACCCCTTCCCCGACCGGTCCAAGTGAGACCCAGCTACAAGGAAGAAACGGTCTACACCGCGGAGAGGCTAAATAGACGACTACAGGATCTAGAGGACCTGCCAGAGGAAGAAGAAGAGGGAGAGGAGGAGAGTCAAGCCCGACAGCAGCACAGTACTCCACAGGACCAGGAGGTCCAGTACAGCCCAGGCTCTACCCCCGCGGCTCTGCGCTACAGACCCCGACTCAATTCACGGGTGAGCTTGACGCACGACCAGCCCCGAGGAACAGCACCTGGATACGCGGGCCATGGTACCCAGCAGGTACCAGCCCACCAAGAGGCGTAAGAGGAGACTCGCCTAGGAGGCCTCTCGTCCAACGCTCACCGATGTGCCAGCCATCCATGGCATCATACATTGGCACACCGATGTTTCCGGACTTCACCCACGAGAACAGAGCACAGTACACGGAGCTACGAATGTGCTTAGAGACAATGATGTCCGATGTAGCTGATGAACCGTACAAGTATGCTATCCTACTGAAGCACCTCAAGGTGCCCCGAGCGCACAATATAGCGCTGGCCTATGCCACCTCTACTACCCCATACACAGCGGCTCTAGCAGCACTCGACCAAAGATATGGACGCATATGGGACTACGTAATACAAGAGATAAGGCATATTGACCGCCTACCCCCAGCCACAGACAATCGCTCACTAGATGACCTGTCTATCAAGGTACAATCCCTGGTAGGGATGCTGGGGGCGCAAAGAGAAAAGGGTATGCACGAACTGTACGCGAACTCTAATGTCGAGAGGATTTTAGAGAAGCTTCCGCCCGCCCGACAAGAGCGCTTCAGGCGGCAAAGAGACCACCATGATCCTAACGGTCCCGAGCCATCCCTCCTACACCTAGCCGACTTCCTGGCGAGAGAAGTCAACAGCCTACGGTTGGATACGTTCATGCGGAGCACCCCAAGCTCCAGAGAGGGACCTAGGAGAGCAAACGATGGCCGAAGATTGGTGACCGTCATGCACCAATCAGAATCAGTACCGAGCAGCAAGAACCACAGTACCCCCTCGATGAAAGAGAAGTGGAAGATGGTGTGCCCGTACTGCGAAAAGGAACACTGGTTGTCACAATGTGACACGTTCAAGAAGATGACCGCCGACGAGGTGAGTCAATGGATAAAGTCCAACCGACGCTGTTACCGATGTGCGCGCAGTCACATGGCAGCCGATTGCCGCTTAAAGAAGAGGTGTAGTCGGTGTGACGGAGCCCACCTAGATGTCCTACACGACAGTAACAGAAGAAAGCCTGCACCCTCAAGCAGCACAAAGGCAAGTGTTATGTACATTGACCCCGCCAGCAGCGGGGGCGCCCGGGTGCTCTTAAAGGTGGTCCGCGTAACACTGAGTTACCAAGATAAGGTCATGGACACTTACGCCGTCCTTGACGACGGGTCAGAGAAGACCCTTCTCCTCGCGTCCGCTGCGGCCCAGCTGGGGCTGCGGGGGAGCGAAAACCAGATGACGATTCGGACAATAAGAAGAGATCTAAAGACGATAAAGGGCGAGAATGTCTCCTTCACTATCGCAGCAAGCGGGCAGCCAGAGAGACGGTATAGGATTACTAACGCTTTCACCAGCCAATAAATAGGCCTGTCGCAGTACACCTACCCCATCGCCAAGCTGATGGATAAATATGTGCACCTGCGTCAACTACCTATACCGCTCATAGACGGTGCCACCCCGACCCTGCTGATAGGCTCCGACCATGCAGACCTCATCGTCCCGATAGACCGGGTCCACACAGGGCCCAGAGGCTGTCCTGCAGCAGTCGAGACCCGCCTAGGATGGACATTACAAGGCCCCCTCGCTAAGTCTCTTAACCGAACAGCAGCCACTAACTGCCTCCACTCCAGAGTGACAGAAGAAGACACCACCCTCCTACAGCATGTCGAGAGGCTATGGACACTAGAGACAATGCCCTTTAAGAACGAAAAGAAAGACATTCGTTCCAAGGAAGACATTTACGCTATAGCCCTCCTCGAGCAAGGGACAAAGAGAGTCAAAGTCAACGGAGTGATGAGATACGCAACTCCACTCCTGAGGCGAGAGGGTATGCCTACCTTCCACGCCTCAAAAGAAGCGACGGAGCGGTATCTATTGAACACAGAGCGGCGCCTAGCCAGAGACCCCGCTCAAGAGACGGTGTACCGCGCTGAGATTAACAAGCTAATCACAGCGGGACACATAAAGAAAATTGACATTAAAGAGGCCGATCAGACGACCGAATCATGGTACGTGCCGCACCACAAAGTCCACCACAACGGCAAGGATCGTATTGTGTTCAACTGCAGCTACCAGATCGGATCACAAAATCTGAATAAAGAGCTCTTGCCCGGCCCAACACTCGGCCCCTCTCTACTAGGCGTGGTACTACGTTTCCGCCAAGACAAGGTGGCCACCAGCGGCGACATCAAAGGGATGTTCCTGCAGGTGAGACTAGTGGAGGAGGACAAGCCCCTGCTGCGGTTCCTATGGAGAGAGAGGATCGGGGATGAGCAACCAGCCATCTATCAATGGGAAGTCCTCCCTTTCGGAACCACATGCAGCCCATGCTGTGCTACGTTTGCACTGCAAAAACACGTCGCAGAGGACCCAGCAGCTGATGAAGAGGTCCGACAAAGTGTAGGAAATAGTTTCTACGTGGACAACTGTCTGCAAAGCGTCTCGACGCCAGAAGAAGCCGAGGCCCTTCTACTCAAGCTCCGCGCCTCCCTGATCAAAGGCGGCTTTAATCTCAGGCAGTGGGCCAGCAGCGACCCGCAAGTATTGCGCAGCCTCTCCCCCGAGGACAAGGCAGCAAGCAGCGAGACCTGGATGGCGACCATCCCAGGAGAAGCCCAAGAAATGACATTAGGACTAGTCTGGCGCTTCAAAACAGACTCGCTCCATTATAAACACACACCCCTGACCAAGGAGCAGGGAAGGTCGACTGCACTACCGACCACCAGACGGAGTGTATACAGAACACTCGCCAGACAATATGACCCGTTGGAATGTATTCTACCTTACACCACCAGGGCAAAGATGATTGTAAGAGCGTTATGGGACAAGGACCAGGGCTGGGACGACCCCATACCCGAACACCTTGCATCCACATGGAGAGAGTGGGAGACGGAACTCAGCTCACTCCCAGGTGTCAACATACGCCGCAGCTACTTCCCACCCACAGTGAGGCCGGAGACGTGCCAGATGGACCTGCACGTCTTCAGCGACGCCTCCGAAGTAGCCTACGGTTCGGTGGCCTACTTGCGTGCCCGAGAGGAGGGAGGAGAAATACATACTGCTTTCATCGTGGCTCGCTCAAGAATAGCCCCACGAAAGCAACAATCTATCCCGCGTCTAGAGCTCTGCGCAGCCCTAGCAGGAGCGCAACTCGCCACGTTAATCCAACGTGAACTCACCATTCCGGTGCAAAGAACAATCTTGTGGTCAGACTCCACGACAGTACTCACATGGATCCGGTCTGATTCGTGCAGATACAAGGTCTTCGTGGGAGTCAGAGTCACAGAGATTCAAGATTTAACAGAAGTAGCAAGCTGGAGGTATGTGGACACAAAACACAACCCAGCTGACGTCATCACCCGGGGAATGTCCCTGGATGACCTCACCCGTCACAACCTATACAGTGACGGGCCAGAGTTCCTCAAGCTCCCGGAAGAAGAGTGGCCTACACCCACCCCACGGGAAGCGAGTAAAGAGGAGGCCGAAAACAAGAAATCTATGTTCTGTGGATTGAACACACTCGTCTCCACAGACCCCGACATAGACGATTGCCTCACCCTAGAGAGTGCGCAGCTAAAGACATTCCTGTGGCACCACCCAGAGGTTCAGCTCACTACTGACATTACAGCAGCTGACTACGAAGAAGCAGAACTTCTTCTACTACAACGAGCCCAGAGAGACTCGTTCCCCGATGAGCTAGACTGTCTACAGGGAGCAAAGCCCGTCCCATCAGACAGCAGACTGCTCCACCTAGCCCCCGAGAGCGACGCCCATGGTCTCATCAGAGTGGGTGGTCGTCTGCGGAGAGCTCCAGACTTACCGGATGACGTCAAGTACCCGATAGTCTTAAACAGCCGACACAAGGTCACAGAGCTGATCATAAAGAAATACGACGAGGATGTGCATCACGCCGGGGCAGAGAGAGTCTTCGCGGAGATCAGACGTCGTTATTGGATACTGCAAGGGAGAGAAGCAGTGCGGCGCTTCCAGCGAACCTGTCTAGACTGTCGTAAGTGGCGAGCGCAGCCCAGTATACCCCGGATGGCTGACCTACCTCCCTGTCGCCTCCGACTCGGCGACAAGCCCTTTCACTCCACCGGTATGGACTGTTTCGGCCCGCTGTATATAAAGAAAGGAAGAGGAACCGAGAAGCGGTGGGGTATTGTATTCAAATGCATGACCACCCGAGCGATGCATATAGAACTCCTTCCAACCATGAGCACAGACTCATTCCTTATGGCCTTCCGAAGATTCACATCGCGGAAAGGCAAACCGTCTATATTATTGTCTGATCACGGGACAAACTTCAAAGGCGGAGAAAGAGAGCTGAGAGAGAGCTTCCAAGCTATGGGCCCAGAACTTAAGACCCACCTCGCTCCATCCCAGATTGACTTCCAGTTTAATCCCCCGAACGCACCTCACTTCGGTGGAACTTGGGAACGAGAAGTACGTTCAATAAAGACAGCCCTGTACGCCGTGCTTGGGGCCCAGACCGTGGCGGAAGAAGTCCTAATGACAGTCCTCACGGAGATCGAGGGAGTATTGAACTCAAAGCCCCTCGGTTACGTCTCAAGTGATGTAGCAGATGTCGACCCAGTCACCCCCAACACACTCTTGATGGGGCGGCTGGACCCCGCGCTACCACAGACAATGTACAGGCCTGAAGAAGCGAACGGCCGAAGAATGTGGAGGTACAGTCAAGTATTGGCTGACAAGTTTTGGAACAGCTTCCTACTCCACTATCTACCGTCTCTACAGACCCGCCAGAAATGGGTGAAAGAGAGAGACAATTTGACAGAAGGAACAGTCGTCATGATTATCGACCAGTCACTACCCCGAGCTATGTGGCCGGCTGGCCGCGTAAGCAAAGTGATCACCGGTGCCGACGGAAAGGTCCGAGCAGCCGAAGTGCTCGTCCAAGGACGGATCTACACCCGACCCGTGGCGAGGCTAATAGAACTGCCAAGGCTCCCCGATACTATCGATGACGACCATGACCCCATGACTTTGTGAACTGCCCGACCCCTCACAACAGACATTGAGTAGTGGACAGTGCGGTTAATCTGTCTCTGCTTAGCTAATTAGGTGGGACTAATTAGGGGGCGGCTGTTACAAAGGATCAGATTAAACCGAATATATATATTTATTGATTGATATATATTGCATAGTATTTGTATATCGTCTGATATCCCTTGTATATTCCTTGTACATATACACGGAATATCCCTTTAGCCTATTACAGACCATAATATTTCATTCTCCTATTGGACAGCGGTCCACAGGCGCCAGAGCCATGCCTCCGGAGTCAGGTTCAAAGTCACCGTCAAGACATGTCTGTGCATGCCCGGCCTTGCCCAGGAATACGAGACAGAAATGAGGTTGGCACTAGTTTGTTCGCCGTGCATATAAATATGGCGCAGGTGAATACAGAAGTAGAGTTACCCAATAAGTTGAAGCCTCACCCACGATACTCCGTGCGGTGAAGTATGGCCTGTTTTGGCCCCAAATAGAGCATTGAGACCGCGTGCGAATTAATAACTGAATTGTCAGAGTTTGGCGCTATACCGTCGAGTGCGACATATTTCTATTAAGTCAGTAATAGTCTATTTGTGTATAGTGTATCGTGCGGCTAAAGTTCTACAGTGACCAGCATCACCAACGCTTCCTCGTACCAGCTAGAGTGCTTATCCAGGCTGGGCTGCTTTCATGGCGCTTTCACCCGAGGAGACCTAGACGAGAACCGTGTGGACATGTACACTGGATTAATCTACCCGACGACTACATAGCCCTTTGCGGCTGGATTATATTTGTTTTGGTCCTGTGATTTATGGAGCGGAGAATCACCGACGCCTACACGTGTTGGATTTACCCTGTGACGAGCCAAGTCGAGTCGGCGCCTCAGAGAGCCTGAGGCCGGCTAGCTTTCTTCACTGTGGAGCTACAGTCTACGGAGAACAGCTGTATTCGTCTGTGGATCAAGAGGCTATTGCACTGTCTCCTGTACTTGGAGTCTCCTTAGTCATCGTTGACCAGACTCTCTACTACCGACAGATCCTCTACCCCTGCTGGCTTACAACCGGGGGGACCCTTCCAGTATCTCCCGCTATATATTACTAGTGTACCATAGATATAATTCCCTAAGATTCAGGTTGTATAATTACCTCCTGCGTAACCAGAGAATGGACATTCATTATTGATTTGCCTACGCATATTCCTTTGCCTTATAAGCGCATCCAAAGTATAATAGAGAAGTATATTATGTACCTTTTGCTGCAATAAATACTTGATTATACCTTTGTGTGGAACGATTCAATGTGGGAAGTGTTCATCATATTTATATATCATGTACTTAAAGTACATAAAGCGGTAGTGGTTTAATGATACCATACTTATCAATACAGTCAGGGAATTGTACCCCTCAGTTACACCTACCGTTGTGGATCCAGGGACCACCGGTGCTCAGATGTGAAAAAAGCGCCCCCTATCGTCTCCCAGATGGTAAATCACCCTTTTGGAATGGACTCAATGAAAGTGAATGGGAGAACGGATTTCTGACTCCACATTTTACTTCTCACTGATGCAGCCGGGGTCTACCAGAGTTCATTCTGGAGCCTCTGAGCCGCGCGGATCATGTGTTATACTGTACACACGATGGATCAATACATTTATCGATTTTTCCGAATGGCGATCGGAAATTGGAATAAACCATTTGGATACCATCGGACCTCAGGTAAGGAATCTGTTATCAGTGTTAGGATAATCAGACTCGTTTTCACGGATATATAAGAGTTTATGTGATATGGCTGTTTTGACTGTAAAAGCCATGAGGAAATAAGAGCAGCGATTATCAACGCACGGCACGAGCGTGCGTGCGCACACATACTATCGATCATCTAGCGTTTATTTGAAAACGATTCATAAATAGGCAGACAAATGACAACGTTTTTCCCCCGGAAAACGGGTGATTTTCAAAATGCTATCAAACGGAAATGAAGCGATAAAAATACAATCTGCCTTGCCAATGTTGACTGGAAAATTAGTCTTTGATAAGCAACGGGCAGATTAGACACATAGCCATAATTTAAAACATAGATTAGGCAATATTAACGTTAACATTGGCCGTGGATGGTGGCATTCAACGGGGTAAAAAGGAAAACACGGCCGGCACTGAGTGTTAAAAGAAGAAACCATTTTCTTTTGTGGTGTCTGTAATAGTATACGTAGATTTTTTTATGTTATGTTCAGTTTATTTTTTGTTATTGCTAATGCCATTGTTGTTAATGTGGTATTGTGAGGTCTTGTTATTGTTACTGTATTGAGTTTGTCTCGTGTATACAAAAAAATAAAAATGTATAAAAAAAAAAAATTAAATCAGGTTTTATATAATCAAGATGCTTATAAATAATCACTTGTAAAGAAAATATTTTCTCAAAATAGCAACATGTTATTAAACCAACAGACTAAATACTGATTATTTTACACCCTTTCCTTTTTGTGGATTAATAAATATGCTGCAGGGCAGGCCACTTTGGCCAGCCTCGGTGTAGTAGAGCCACAACAACCAACTCATCGCTGGTGAGGAAGAAAGAGCAGTGCTGCCTCCTAATGGAAGGTGGGAGATACTACAGTTAGAAATTAAATAAACAAACAAGGATGGGGCCAGCCTCAACATCAGTGTGGATTATGACGTTTTAATAATTAACTACCACAATGAGACTGCTTGTATCATTAGTCATTATTTAGCATTTAAAAAAAACTGCACAAAAGGGTGAGTTTTTAAAAAGTTCATATCAAGCCTTTTATTTGGTATACAGATATTCATAGATTTATACAGTATATATATAGATATATATATATAAGACATGTGCCACTGCAAAGTCACAGACAAACTCATCTTTAATTGGAACCGTTAAGGAAAAAAGAAAAAATATATATGTAATAATGCGTTTAACATAAAAAAGAGTAACAGTGAAGCGTGTGTCGTCAAGGCGATGATGAAAAAGGGAATGGTGAGGTAACTGTTAGGCAGAGAGAACAATCGCTTATAATGACTGATCAATTATAGTACTAATAGATTAATCAATTGAAACAGAAACGGACCAATCACGCAACCAAGAGGCGAAGTGGCAGCATGGACCCTTAGTGTCACAAACTATATACGGAGAAAAAGTCTATTAGACACACACACACACATACATACACACATACAGTGCATACACATACATACAGTTAAGTATTAGCCAGTCATCCATGAGAAACAAAACTCTCAGACACCCGTTACTCTTGTCAGATACATAATATAAACCCAGGCATGCTCCAGGACACACTAAAATATCACACCATACATACATTCTCTCATAGTCATATGCATGTATCAAAGCCCAGAATCATTAAGGGAGGCCAAACGATGCTTGCATGCGTGCACATGCACACACACACACACACACACACACACACACTGCAGCATAAAGACGCAGCAGAGCCTGTGTCAGAGGTTGGTAGTCTACAGTGCCCGCCCCCTCTCTGGTAATATAAGTATTTTCTCTATGGTCATAGCCTCTGGCGAAAATCTTTATTAGCCGAAAAAATGTCATTGAGCAGTTGCATGGAATGTCTTTTGTGCTTGTTGAAACCAGGAAGCAGTATTCAGAAACATTGCTTAAAAAAGAAAAAGAAAGAGATTCAAACCCTAACAACCAATGGACAGTTATCTTTTGTTAATATGCAACTGCTTAACAAGCTCTGAGAACAGTGTTGCACAGTACGATCAGTGTCGAATCTTCATTTTAACAATTGAAGAACTTGTACATCCAATATATATTTTACAGGTGCATTGAGAGAAGAGTTTATCCTAGAAATGAAGAAACTACAACACCTGCTCTTGCAATAAAGACACTTATCCATTTATTAAATACAATTTCAGCCCATATGGACCTTCATCAGAGTATTCGATTTAATAAATAACTATCACAAGAGCAGTGTGTGGGAATTTCTTAATTTCTATTTTAACCAGAGGATATGGCATATAGGTGGGTGGGCGCTGTAGGGCCTACTCAGAGGCAAGGTGGGTTGAGGAAAGGAGTGGCTAAACAGTTAGAATGGTGTGCTGTTGGTAGGGCTGGGAATCGCCGGAGGCCCGGCGATACCATATCGCAATACTTAAGTCACAATGAGATAGTAATGCAATTTTAAACATTTAAACCAGCAAGTATTGCGATTTATTATCTTTTCTCAACCGCAAATTACGTCCCCAAAAGGAAAAATCTGTTTTATCCAATAAGATACAGTTTGTTCATCTCACTTAAATCCTTTTTATTGCAGCAAAACTAAAAAAATTATTGATACTTTGCGTCCGTGACAGGGAAAATGATCGCAATAATATGCTGCATCATACTGCAGATACTCTCACAGCTCTGCCCCACTACAGCCATTGAAGAATAGATACACGGCTCTGCTCCACTACAGCCATTGAAGAATAGATACTCTCATTGCGCTGCTCCACTACAGCAATTGAAGGAACGCTTCCCTTGAAAGCACTGAAAGGTGTTCCACTGCCATGTGTTGCGAGCTAAAGAATCGCTGGTTCTATTGACGAGCTATGTATGTGTATATATATATATACACACACAATGCTCTATAACGACCCACTGATGATTCTGAGGGTTAAGTCAAAACTCGTCCTAACATTGCATTGTGTTTTCGAAGGGATCAACAGAAAACTCAGTCTTGACAAAGGCTGGTGGGGTGAAAACACAAGCCGCTTCTGAAATACAGTATAAAATTACCCTTTTCTCTCAAGTCTCCTTTCAAATCCTCCAGCCAAGCCTTCTTCTGTGGTTTTCTGGGAAAGCTCGACAAACACTCGGTGCTGCCACCACTGGTCGCCAATAAAACACATTACTATCACTGTTACCTGTCAAGTCAAGGTGCTGATCTTATTGGTAACCAGTGGTGGCAGCACCGAGCATTTGTTGACTGGAGGATATGAAAGGAGATTTCAGAGAGAAAAGGGTAATTTTATAATGTATTCCAGCAGCGGCTTGTGTTTTCACCCCCCTGGCTTTTGTCAAGACTCTGATCTTTCCGTTAATCCCTTTAAAAACACAATGCAAACTTGCTATAATTAGTTAGGACGACGAGTTGTGATTTGACCCTCAGAATCCATGGGGGCTGGTTATACAAAGCTCGTCAATAGAGCTAAAGAATCGCCACGGTTACACTCATCCTCATACGGTGCATTGAAATAGAGAAATTAAAGTTGATTTTGGTTGTTTTCTGGTGTATTGCCTCAAGTGAAAAATGGTAGAATGAATTTGGATCCATATAGGCCATGACGCTCAGCTGGAAGTGACGTGTGTAATTGTACTAGTTTGTCGCTGTACTGTAGTTGGTCTCAGCAGGCTAATGACACAGCCTGTATTGTTTTACAGAGTAACTGTTCGTTGCTTCTATGAGTTGTACAGACATTCTTCCCCTCAGTTCCCGTCTCCAAGTCAACACAACACGTTTTGTGGAGCAGGTAGAAACGGCAGTTTACCGCGGCACTGAGGGCAGCGAGACACAATGCTTGTAGTGGAGCTAATACGGTAGGCATTCCCAATGGACGAGACCAGGTATACTATACTTATCTGAGATGAGTGCAACATGGGAAGGCTCTCTGTGTTTGGGGGGAGGAGGGTGTAAGGGTAAATGGTTGACAGAAACTTTGGGGGAGGTGTAAACGGAAAGCAGCTGACACAGAAAACTGAGATTATTCAATTTAAAAATCTAGAATAATGGAAGGGGGAGTAAAGATACAAGTGCTGTCCAAGGGAACAGAGACAGGTGAGGGGGACAAGAGGTGGTGTGTCTGTGTGGCAGTCAGCATGTTGGGATAGGGAGGGGGGGCAGTGCTGAGACAGTTTAACAGTTAGGGGTGTCTGGCTCCCTCTTGTGGTCACTCGGAGTCTCGCTGGACCTCGGAGGCATCAGCTCGACATATGGGGCACGTCCTGTTAGCCTGAGGGGAGACAGAGAGCAAGAGGTTAGGGAGAGAGAGACACGAGACCAGCACACAAACCACTTAAAGGTGAAGGAAATCGATGATTTGCATTTGGTGTATAACCGATATAGAGATGTTTTAAGAGGATAATACCATTATCATAATTTTTAGCATGTATGTCTGTCTCCAATCAAACTGGGCAGAGGGCCGTTATCAGCTGGGTGAAACAGAGCAGAGAGGTGAAGTGGTAAGCGTCCAAACAACAGCCTAATTAATTGAAAAACCAAGTAGTTTGTTGATCCTGAAGGTTGATTAAGGATGTCTATGTTTTTCTATATGCATATAATGTATATATATATATATATATCGGTGGGTGACAGCGTCTACTGAGATGAGTCTATAGATCTTAAAAGTAGCTGGCAGTCAGAGAGGGTGTTGCAGAGTAGGCTGTGCTGTTTAACATCAACAGCTGATAGCCACAGCATCAAGGTCAAGTGTCTACAGCAGCGCTGGCGTCACATAGCAGTGTAGCCACAGAGGGGGGATGATATCAACAGTGCCGTTGCTATGGTGATCTGGGTCAAATAGCTGTGGTCAAAGATGGCAGCGTCACATAGTAACGAGGAAAGGGGGCGGGCCCGTCGTTGCTATGACGAAGATCATATAAATAAGGTTTCTTCCGGGTAAGGGCAGACTAAGAAACGATCTAGACACGAAGCTGACGCGAGCGGACGTGGATCAGAGTCGTTCATCTCTCTCTCACCCTCACCGGTGGGGGAGGGGAGATGACACATCATTCGCTTCGGCTAACAGGAGAAGGGTTGTGGCTAACGACGAGGCCTTAGCCACCATTGGACTAAACAGCAGAAGACGACAGAATAATGAATTTAGTGTTCCATCAAAGACTTTTTCAAGGACAATACGAAATGGGTAACATCTGAGGCTTTTGTTTATGTAATAAACAACGTTTTCCAAGAAAGGTACTACGCGGCCTAGTGTCAAATTCGTATGCTTACGGATTGCATTAAAGGGGGATGACAAAGATTGTACAGCCAGTATGAGACGTCGGAGAGATAAAACACAACGTAGAGTCAACGGATACAGAGGTGATAAGTGACACAAGCCAACAGATGAAGAGGTGATACTGGCTGATTGATCTAAATCTAACAAAGGGGACATGCATTGCTATTCCTTTCACCATTTGGGCAACTTTACACAATTCCTGTGAGTCTATGGAACACATCTGTAAAGTTCATTGTTTTATATTTTTAATCAAGTACTCAAAAGCAAAAAATTTCAACTTCAAGATTTCAAGCTGTTTTGGCTGGGCTCCGCCCATAAGCACTTTGAGTGACAGTCACCCACAGTCTGCGACTGGCAGACAGAGAAATATAGAGAGATCGAGGGGGATACTAATTAATTTCGCCGCAGGGGGGCATAATCCCACGGGACAATGCATTGGTAATTTGTTTCAAATTACAATATATACCCTTGTGAATATTATTGCACGGATCGGAATATGGGCGCGCGCGTGGGAGTCAAAGATATTTTGACAGTGATATGCGAGTGCTCCCAAGGAGAAGACCCACACCAGCCCCGCGCGACGGTCAAGGTTGTGTGTAAATGCGTGTGTGTTTCCCGACAGAAGCTCCTGTCCCTCCATCTCCCTCTCTCCCGCTCGCTCTCTGCCTCTCGCTGTCAAAACCCACTTGAGGAAGTGTCGGGTATTTCCACTCGCTCTGCTGTTGAGCGAATGGTTGCGCTACAACGATAGAGGGGGCGTTACTGCAGATCAGCTCCTTGCTACGTCGCATTGCGAGTCAAATCAGAATGACCTAATTCACTGGGGGAAGAGATTGTCTCAACTGAATTAGAGCAATCCACCAAAATGGTAATTAGAGACACAGACCCATTGATACTAACCCCCATTGCTATAAAACAATGCTAAACACTGGAAAAGGCAATTTATAAGACATGGGACCTTTAACCAATATTTATATCTTATTTCTTTATTAGGGCGGCTACGTGGCGTAGTGGGCAAGGCGCTCGCCACGAAATCTGGAGACACTGGGCTTGCCTGTTCGAGCCCAGCGCTCCACATTTGCTTTCAGTTTAGCTGGTCGTCCGTACTAATACACATTGCCGTATTAGGGGGTGGGAAACTGATGGGTGGGGATCGGGCGTTGTGGACAGCGACTCCTACAGGTCGGTTGGTGCGCCTGCGCAGTAGAATCAGGAAGTGTCGGGGGCAGCGTGAGCCTCCCACGCGTTACTCCTCGCCACTGAGAGATCGAGCTGCGCAGGTGAAAAGATGCGACTGCTGTTACCTCAAGTACCGGAGGGGACTTGTGCTATGTATGACTTAGTCCACATTGCAGCCGGCTTGTGGGAGGCAAGAAACAGCGTTCGTGACAGGGGAGGGTTGAATTGGATGATATGAAATTGGGATGGGAGAAAAATATAGAAAATGGGAGAAAAAGTGGATCAAAAAAAAAATCTTATTTCTTTATTATGTTAGATTATTCTGTTATCCATTTTATCATAATTTTTTACCCTTTTGACAACGCAACAACCACTCCCTCAGGCATAAGGTTATCTTATCAATTTCATTATCTGCCGTAGTTTACAAATGGCTCTCATTTGAATACTTTGACTACGGTATGGAATAATTGTATATTATTGTGCATTTGTTTCACGCGAGCAGTAGGTCCAGATTATACGTTTGACAGCAGTGGAGAACTGCCACTACAGACTGAATACTGACAAATCAGTGGCACTTACTGTCCTTATGTCCAAACAGAATTGAAACGGCCTGAAAGCCTTGCTTTAAGATAGGATGATGTGAGTTATAGAAAGGATGTGAGTTATAGAAAGTATCATATGAGTTATAGATAGGATGATATGAGTTATAGATAGGATGATATGAGTTATAGATAGGATGATATGAGTTACAGAAAGGATATGAGTTATAGATAGGATGATATGAGTAATAAATAGGATATGAGTTATAGATAAGATGATATGAGTTACAGAAAGGATATGAGTTATAGATAGGATGATATGAGTAATAAATAGGATACAAGTTATAGATAGGATGATATGCGTTACAGAAAGGATGATATGCGTTACAGAAAGGATGATACAAGTTATAAATAGGATGATATGAGTAATAAATAGGATATGAGTTATAGATAGGATGATATTAGTTATAGAAAGGATTATACAAGAGGCGGTCAGGTGGCGTAGTGGAGATTGCGCTCGTCACCAATGCAAGAGATTGCCTTGGCTTGGGCTGATCGCTATACTAACTCGTTTGGCTGGGTTAGGGGGAGGGAAGCCGTGGGTGGGAAAACTGGCGATGTAGACAGCGACGCCTACAGGTCAGGTCTGGGCGCTTGCTCAGCGGAGGCAGGACTTGAGGAAGGCAGCGTGACCTCCCACGCGTTACACTTCACCAATGAGACCCCTCGCTGCCAGGTGAGAAGAGAGCCACTGGCTGTCGCCGCACGTGTCGGAGGAAGCGTGCGGTTACTTCAGGGTTCCCTTGTACCGACCAGTAGGAGAACATGCGCACAACAACCAGGTAGGGGAGGGGGGGGAATTGGCACAACGACTAAATTGGGACGGGGAGAAAACAGAGAAAAATCGGAGAAAGAGAGATAAAAAAATTAAATAAAAATAAAAAGGATTATATAGGGTGGCTAGGTGGTGCAGTGGGCAAGGCGGTCACCACCAATGCAGGAGACGCTGGGTTTGAGCCCAGCTCTCCACATTGCTATCAGCTTGGCTGGTCGTTCATACTAATACATTTGGCAGTATTAGGGGGTGGGAAGCTGATGGGTGGGGATCGGACGTTGTGGACAGCGACTCCTACAGGTCGGTTGGTGCGCCTGCGCAGTAGAATCAGGAAGCGACGGGGGCGGCGTGCCCTCCAAAACGCAGACCCCCGACGCTGAAAGATCGTGCTGTGCAGGTGAAAAGATGCGACGGCTGCTACCTCGAGTACCGGAGGGGACACGTTCAATGTATGGCTTCGTCCACATTACAGCCGGCTTATGGGAGGCATGGCCTAACAGCGTTCGAGACAGGGGAGGGTAGAATTGGACGATACGAAATTGGGATGGGAGAAAAATAGAAAATGGGAGAAATAGTAGATAAAAAAAAATAATAATGATTATACGAGTTATAGATAGTATCATATGAGTTATAGATGGGATGATATGAGTTATAGATGGGATGATATTAGTTATAGAAAGGATATCAGTTACATGACAGTGGGTGAACAGTGAACTCACCCTGAGCCATTTGTCAACACACTTCCCGTGGAACTCGTGGCTACAGGGCAGGACTCTCAGCAGCTGGCGGGACTCAAAGTCACTCATGCACACCACGCACCTGTAACACAACAGCAACGTCAGTACGACACCGAAACCACACGACACAGTGCAGAAAGCACCATCAGTACAACGTCATCAGTGTGTTGCCTTTGAAGTCCACATGGTTGTTTCACACCACTGCAACGGAACATCCCAGCAACAATAATATAACCACAATTACAATTCAAATACCATTTCACCTGTTGCTTAAACTGGACATGCTTGTTTCAAGACATCACCTTTTTCATTAGGTTATATTGGTTGAAATGTATTTACACCACACTAGTGGCGTCTAGATCTTATTGCCTGGAAGGACCTGGGCTGTGACTGGTGAAGTTAAGGTAAAGGATAAGGTCCAAGATAACGTCTTAGGTCAAAACTTTTACAAGTTACAGGAAGGCTTCAGGAAGGAACATTCCTACTGATATGAGACTGGTGCAAAAGGGGCGGGACTCACAGTGTTTGTTCCGATTGCTGGTTGTTGGGGTTGAACCTATAGGAAGGCAGCTGTTCTATGTCTACCTTGGTCAGTCCTCGGAGCTTGGCCTCTCCCAGGCGCTCAGCCAGGTTCAGGAGAGCCTGGGAGACAAACAATGACACAAGATTCTGATTTCTGTCTTCATAGTATTCGATTGCAGGCATCTTGGTCGCTAAAAACAAGGGGATTGTAATCAAATAGCAGTTGATAACCATTAAATGACAACTGTGGCCAATGAGCTGTGACATTGCAACATATTGTATGACAAAACACTCTCATCATCGGACCCAGACTGATTGAAAAGTTTAACAAACATATTACTACTGTTGCCATGTGGGGAGCCACTATAAGTCAGCTCAGGCCATTTTGAGTCTCAGCCCATAGTTCAAGGAATTAGACTGAATGTCTGGTTAGTTATTGGTCTACACAAAGACATGAAGCCAAAAGGAATGATACCCTGCTTTATAAGGCTGTCCTTTCTTAGTAGATAAGTCAATTTATAGAGTGTCTTAGGGGGGGGAGGGATATATATATATATATATGCATCCGTTTTTGTTTAAGTTTGATTCATACTGGATAACATTTAAAAAGAAAGAAACAATGAGTCAAACCTCATAGTTTTCCACTTCTCCATCCTCCACGTCAAGCTCTAGGCTGATGGCTGGACCTGCAGGCTGGACTGGCAGCATTGAACTGGACAAGAGGTCATAGACAAAATAATTACATATTTTCACCAAAGGGCCACATTAAAGCTGCACAGTGGAAGATTGGCTCCCTGTGGCCATGATGGGTACCTGCACCTTTTTAAAATATATAAAACATGTCAGATAAGAGAAAAAAACAAGAGGAATTTATTTTGTGTCGTTCAGCAATATATTTTCATGAAGGTTACATAGTGCAGGTTTAAGGTAAAGTAAACTGGACAAAGGGTAGCAGTAATGTGGTGGAAGAAAGAACGTGTTTGATTTTCGGCGCAATCAAAAGGTATAGAATTACATTAACGGCTCTTCTTGTGTTGCAGTCTTTTACCACTAGTGACTATGAATCGTATTAATTGCCGTTTTCTACCACAACAAATAACCCAAGAAGCTGTGGGAAACCTTCACAAATAGAAAACCTATAAATCAAATTCACTGTGACACATTTATGTCAATAATCAGGCATTTCCAGTCACTGAAGCAAAATGAGTGAGAACTTCCGTTTGCCGCTCCAAAGAGGGTCAAATGTTTAAATGTAAAGGTTGTACTCTAGGGGTGTAACAATCTCAATACAGAACTGAAAATCTGAGTAAGATTACTGGTGTTGAAGATCTGGTGTATTCAATTTGACTTAATCACAGAGTTTCACCCATTACTGCTGGCCGGATGTCATCTTGCCGAGCGACACTGGTCTACTTACAGGAAGTAAGGCAGGAAGCTGGGGTGGTAAGGCGAGGGTGGCAGTGGCTGCTGGGACCGGTAGCGTCGACCCGGGATACGCCGGGGCATGAAGTTGGGATAGGACTAGTGGGAGGGCAGAAAAGACATGAGTAACTGATAAAAACTGCAGAAAACAGAATAGACTACTACACCCATTCTAGGTCTCAGGTAAGGTCCTGGACAAAATCAATCATTAAAACAATGTAGTGTCAACTGTCAACACAAACGTTTAATGTTGCCATAGTGAATCTTGTGATTCTATCGATTGAGAAAAAATATATACATATCAATTCATTCTAGGTGGGGTCTCATTTTCAACTGTATTGGAAGAGCCAAAAACATGAAAGTGAGAGCTTCCATGATCTAATGGGGGAACAATTCATGTTTTACCATACAATATGGCGCAACAATCATGATGATTATCACCTGCTATTTTCATTACAATCACTGGTTGAGACCAAGATGTCTGTAATCAAATACTAAGAAGTCATCCCTACTGGATTCAAAGTGTATAAGTGCAGACGTTTTGTGAAGAGGCCACAGAAGACTAGCAAGATGCTGCTCACCACTCAACAGTTGTAAATTCTTATTCGAGTCATGTATTTCAAAACATAAGCAGAGGCAGTGATCCATTCCTAGTGTCGACTCGTCACAATACCAGAATTTTTACTTCTATGCCAACACCAAGTTAACCATCACGATTAATACCCCGACAATAAAAGACGAAGTTATGAAAACATCATAATTAAATTATAATTGATACATTATATGTTGAATGTGCAATGTTGAAAACATTTAAAATAGAAAACATTTTAACTTTTCCCAGAAGTTGGCTTCAAACTGATGGTAAACGTCACTTTGGCATTAACCAAAGAATGCTCAGCATGCCTGAACATCACCGGTCACAACTGGCAATCATGGGGTGAACTGTGTGTGAGATGAACAGAGTTTGCTTGTGCCCAGGCCGAGACTACCCGCACAAACATCAAAGAAGCATGGTCATGCATCCACAACACAGAAGAAAAGCAATGACTGCAATGTGTTCCTAAACATAAACAAAGAGCGTTTTTTTCCAAACATGTTGAGGGGCTTAAGATAACGTTCAAAAGACAAATATAACAATACATATCACGTTATAGTACATTTTCTGTCAATTCAATAACATATTTGTCTATACAAAGTAACCACATACTTCATGACTACTCTTTGATAATCCTGAGTGTGAACTAAATACAAATGAAAGGCACGCACACACACAACACGGAGAAAACATGTCACCCCGGCATCCCTTTCTACGGTCGCTTTTACTTATCTTGCACAAAAACAATCATTTCCACGGATTTGATCAGAGTAGGTATTGGATGGATGCAACTAAATAATAACAAAACGGATGACTGACTAGTAGGGATGTCCGATATTATCGGCGGATATGGTCATTAAAATGTGATATCGGAAAATATCGGTATCGTTTTCTTTTTACATTTCTATAACCTTTATTTACCCAGGCAAGCAAGTAAGAACAAATTCTGATTTTATTTATTGTCAAAAGTATGCATAATGTTGTGTTAATTCCACAACAAGAGATATGTAATGTTAATTACCTGAAATTATTCAGTTTTTGGGGGGGGGGAAACCCTGCATATATCGGTATCGGTTGATATCGGTATCGGAAATTAAGAGTTGGACAATATCGGTATAGGTAAAAAAGCCAATATCGAGCATCCCTACTGACTAGCTATTAAAAGCGAAAGTAAATCAAAATTAAAAACATAAGGTACTGTAGGCTAAATAGTGGGTAATAGTTTAGCCAATAGTGGCCTCGCACAGAATGTTTGTGTAGTGGTATTTCGTCCAACATGGATGCCTGTAACCACTTTCGAAAGAAAATGACAAATTTCTGTGCAGTGGTAGAGTACCGGTAGGTAAAACATTGGAAAAGCATAATATCATTGTTCTACTGTGACTTGTTTACAAGATCCAGTAATAAAACACCAATATATTACATTGATATAGTATGTAGGTTGCTCACCACGCCAAAGAATTCCTGTGGCAGTGGATCATGGGAGAGGAAGTGAAGCTGTGTGGAGTGAGGGGTGAGGGCAGGGTGTGCAGCTGGAGGGTAGTGGAGCCCCGCCCCCAGAGACAGGTGCTCTCCTAACAGCTCCACATCATTCTCTATCCTCTGTAACGGCTGGGGGGAGGGGAACAAGAAAGACTGTCACAAAGCTGACTCAGAAGAACAAATACATACAACCATCTAAAAGAGCTGCAACTAACAACTATTTTGATAATCAATTCATCTGTCAATTATTACTTTGATTAATCACAAAAAAGCTACATTTATGCAAGAAACAAAATGCTATTCCTTGTCTTGTACAATGCTCTTTCAAAAAACCTGCAAAGTGACGGTTATAAAACAAAAGGAAATGTATAGAGCAAGAGTGCAAAAAATATCTTAATATAGACCCAACTAATCGATTATAAAAATAGTTGCTAACCCTACCCTCTTATAATATAATAAATTGTATGGGAATAAACAAAATTTAAAAATATTTACACATCATTTTATTTTATGAACCCCTATTTTCTGAAAATGCATACCTATGTAAATGGAATATTGCTCCACTTCTACCAGGGTAATTTGCATATTATTGGTATCTAGGGGCATCTATGGACCTCAGTGAATGTATTCCCAGTGTCAGAAATATTGTGTCTATTACTAGGCTTGCTTAAATTGTAATGAAACAAAAAGGAGAATATGAATTGTGATTTTTCTTTGCATCTTTGACAGTGAATAACACCATGCTAAAAATGACCAGACATGAAAAACTGCCACTGATCTCGTGCAGGACCTTCTTGAGATAATGTGTACAAAAAATCTAAGGAAATGCATAAAGGGAAGATGATTAAACAGAAGGTTTTGTAGATGCAGTACTGAATTCTCCCATCCGGACCAATGCGATTTGAAATATTATTATTATACTTTATTTTTGCCAGGGTGGCACAATTTTGAAACTAATTTAAAATCTAATTGTTGCTACATGCAAAAAATAGGGAAGATAAACTAACTGTGCTTCAATACCAATAACATTAAGTTTTGTGGTTAATTATCCAGAGTAATAAGAGATATTAAAAAAATGCATACAGAAGTAATTTGCTTGAAACCCCATAGAGGCCTTTGGGAAGTGTCGTTCGGAAAAATTCCAACGCTCATCGAAAGCTGTCGGTGTCCTCTTCAAAATGGCCCCAAACAAACTACAATTCCCGAAGTTCAAACTTTCCAAAATGGTCGACTTTCACGAACTAAACAACCTAAACGAAACCGAAAATCGATCTAATAACACTTTAACCTATTGGTAAACTAACGTATTGATGATAATATACATTATAACTGCTGTTGTGACATGGTTATGATGTTTATACTTGAATACGTTTGAAAAATAAAACAATACTTTTGTCAGAAAGTCTAGACAGATTGATTTATGACGTGATGTCATTTGCGGTCCGCCGATGGACCACACGGGTGGAAGAGGTTAAGGCGAGACTACCCAGGTGAATAGGCAAAAGAAATATTTGAATAGATCTATGAAACTTTCCCAGTTTGTTATGTAACGGAACGTAGACCAAATGCGTCCACATTTTTATAGGATTCTAGCACATTTTCATAATAGCGAATATTACCGTTTTCATTGAGGTTTCTTACAAATTAACGATGCTTTGTGTTGTCCTTTATATGCCGATTATAATTCAAATCTTAAATTGTACCATATGTCCCCATTTAGACAACATATGTAACGCTACCAGCGCACTTTTGTTAAGATAATTAGTTTACCATTCGCGGTCGCTATACCGCAGTCGCATACCGCTGTTTAGATCACGTCGAAGAATAGACACATCCCAGTGACATGTGACCTGTGCTAACGCTCTTGGGAAATGTATTCATGTAGTTTTCAACATTTTCACCTTTTAATTTTAAACCAATGCTGCCATCTACTGACAACAGAAAGTGTTGTCTAATCGTCACCTTGAGAGCCACTTCCGTATACAGCGTCGCCCGAAACCCATTCTAGAGATTCACACTTTTTGCTGGGAATGGGGCGTGGCCGTATTTGGTCCCAGACAATAAGAGTGGCTGCAATTGGTCACTGTGACGTTACATAACTACTAAGAAAAAATGTATTGCAAGTTTTCTGAGATCTTATGTTTATATATGCAAAATAGGCGTTACCTAATTAAATATGCACTCATTTGCATATGTTTCCAGGGTAGACATCACCAACATTGGATGATGCCAGATAAAAAAAAATCATTATGTTGACACATAACACAATGAACTTTGTTCAGAAGGGATTGTGGCTATGTCTTTTTATCATCCCATACATCAGGAAATGCTGTCTACAGTCATAAAAAATCTATTTCCGCCAGGTTTTTTGGTATAAATGTACTATAAATCAGGCTATGAATGATATATCAACAAACCCCTCTGAACAAAGATGCAGGGTATATATAGGAAGAAATGTGGAAAGCATTTATCACTGGAAACACAATACCCATCTCGTTTCTCCCTACTCACTGATCGGGCCTGCTGTGTGGGGTAGGGTCCGAACTGTCCGGGCTGCGGGAGGTGAGGCGGGTGATGGGAGAGGTGTTGGGGAGGGTGGGGGAGGTGGGGCGGGGGCAGGAGGAAGGCAGGGTCGCTGGTGAGCAGAGAGGGGAACGGGTAGGGCATGGGCAGGTGCTGCACCGAGCAGGTCTGGAGAACCTGGGGAGGAGGCACAGCATTTCAATACAGTTTCAAAACAGAAATAAAACATAAATTCATGCCATGTCATTACAGGTGACATGACACACAGTAGTCGTGTCATGCAGTAAAGAAAAAAAAAGACATTAAAGTAAAAGACATAAAATGCAGCAACATCTGACCATCATTTGACAAATGATATTGGAACAATAATGATAAGCAAATAGACATTTACTGAGAGAAAAAAAAAGACGCACGTATAAATCTGTTTAGAAACCGTGCTCGTGGGATTTGTAAACCGTACCCTTGGATTACAAATCCACTCGGACACAAATCCAAGGGCAGTTTACAAATCCGTGGGCATGGATTCATAATCCGAGGGCACGGTTTACAAAACCGCCAATTCAATTAGATTAAAATATTGCAGAGGTTTAATATTATGGGCAAGATATAGTTAGAATCAGCTCAAGCTCAACCACACAACCTGGCTACACTATAAGAAAGTATATTTAAGCCACTAAGAGCAAGTTTATGAACATGCCTGAGAATGACAAATATGAATACCATTAGCCTTAGGGATGGGAATCGAAAACCGGTTCGCGTTGGGAGCCGGTTCTTAATTGTCCGATTCCTGGAATCGCATGCCTCCGTGACTATCGATTCCTCTTATCGCTGCCAGGTTTTTCCTACAGTTGCGCATAACGTTAGCGTTAGCATGCAGCCATAGAGCAGACTATTTGATTCCTTAAGGGCTCGAAATTGCCTGGTTTTTAGTCATATGCTCCCGAAACGCTCCCGCTGTTTGACTGTTTCTAAGTGCAGTGATTGAAAACTACTCTAATGCTTTAGAACCGAGTCATTCATTTAATTCGGGGCAACCTACCAGCCGCGGAGCTAACGTTAGCTAACGCTAGCTCATACAGACACACAGAGAGAGATAACAGCTGACAGCAGGTAGTACAGGTACAAATACAAAAAAAGTGGATGGGGGCTGTTGTGTAAACCTTGTACTCTTTAGTTCACATATAATAAGAGATGGAGAGAAGGGCGGCTACGTGGCGTAGTGGGCAAGGCGCTCGCCACGAAATGCTAGAGACGCTGGGCTCGTCAGTTCGAGCCCAGCGCTCCACATTTGCTTTCAGTTTAGCTGGTCGTCCGTACTAATACACATTGGCCGTATTAGGGGGTGGGAAACTGATGGGTGGGGATCGGGCGTTGTGGACAGCGACTCCTACAGGTCGGTTGGTGCGCCTGCGCAGTAGAATCAGGAAGTGTCGGGGGCAGCGTGAGCCTCCCACGCGTTACTCCTCGCCACTGAGAGATCGAGCTGCGCAGGTGAAAAGATGCGACTGCTGTTACCTCAAGTACCGGAGGGGACTTGTGCTATGTATGACTTAGTCCACATTGCAGCCGGCTTGTGGGAGGCAAGAAACAGCGTCCGTGACAGGGGAGGGTTGAATTGGATGATACGAAATTGGGATGGGAGAAAATATAGAAAATGGGAGAAAAAGTGGATATAAAAAAAAAAAAAAAGAGACGGAGAGAGTGTGATCACGTTGACTGTTTACTAGTAGGCAAGTCAGGAAGTACCGTGCAACATACAAACATGTCCGTGTGCAACACGAGCCAATACCTTACAGGACAGGGGCGAGCGGGGACTGGGGAGGGAGCTCTGTGTGTGTGTGTGTGTGTGTGTGCGCTGCTCTTCTGAAAGACAAGATGACAGAGTCGAAGGAATAACGACCAGTTGAATGCAACTACGATTCAATAGATTAAATTAGTTTAAGAATAAAAAAATTCAAAAAATAAAAAATATTTAAGAGAATCTCAAATACATTAGTTTATTTAAGTGTAGGCTATCTTTTGTTTTGTTTTGTTTTTTTTGTATTATTTTTCTTTAAAAAAACATAACATAAAATTAGACACACAAGCATTAACAGTAAACATCCAATGTAAATCACCATTTGAATCAATATAAATGTACTGTAGTTTACGAGATATAATCCTATATCTTACCTTACATATACCTATATCTATAGTCCTTGCCCCACAACTACCCACCCCAGTTAGGACAGCGAAACACGTCCAATCTTTCGCCGTCGACTAAAGACGCAGTTCTTCAACCATTATCTGAATTAAAAAAAAATTATAATAATTCTAACCCTAACTAACCGTAGTCATGCACTTGTCCTAATAAACTAACCTACACTGTAGCACTCAACACTTTGATGAACATTGTTGCTCAGCTGATAAGAGTTGTGCCCTTCCTGATGGCTTGTCGTACAGAACATGTAAGTCGCTTTGAATAAAAGCGTCAGCTAAATCAGGGGTTCCCAAACTTTTCAGGCCAGGGCCCAGAAAATAAGGCGTCAGAGAGCCGCGGCCCAATGCACATCGTCTGGCTTTTTTTTATTTATTTTTTTTGCCAGGCGACCGATTTTTTAAGCCAAATATCACTTCAATCCTATTAAGTTAGTTCAAGTTAGTTATTCATTTATATGTGCTATTTATGAGAGGGCTAACTTGTTGCAAAATAATAATGATAATAATAATAGCCTCATTAAAATACTATTGTTGCTTCGGTTGTTTTCAGCGTTTTATGTGCATACTCTGTTATTTAGTTTGAAATGTTCGTTGAAATAAGTAGATTTTTCGTTTTTGTTTATTTATTAAGTTAATATAAAACCATATAGTCACATTTTAGAATACAATAGAATCGAATTTTAGAATACAACTAGAAACACTGTCCTGGCCTGCTTCTAAGTTCAGTGGCCTGACAAAAAAATAAAAAATAAAAAAATAAAAAATAATTTTTTATAATTTTTTTTTTTTTAAATCATCTCGCGGCCCACCCGTGGCTGTTCGCGGCCCACCTTTGGGTCGCGACCCCGACTTTGGGAACCACTGAGCTAAATGACTAAATGTACTTGCTATCTAATACAATACATATTATGCTCTTGCTCGCTCTCCCCCCCCGGACCCCCACTTGGATAATCCATCCATTTTCATTCGCTTCTAATCAGGCATTACAATTCATATGCTAGCTTTTATTCTCTCCACCACTTCTAACCAGATTGCAATGTTGGTTTCACTGACACCTAAAATTCTTGCTGTAGATATCTCTAGATAAATCACATCGAGATAGGTAATAACCCATACCTTCCGGCACATTTTATCCAGTTGAATCCATCGTGATGCTATCAACTTTTTAGCAGCTGTGAGACCGGATAAAACTAGTCTCTTTAGTTGTATAGGGGCTGCAAACTGAAAAACATCATTCAACAGCAATACAGAGGGATGTACAGGTATGTTCAGAAATAAGAATTCTGATAATTGCTGGGTCACTTCTTCCCAGAATATTTTAACCGGTGGGCAATCCCAATACATGTGCATAAATGTACCCTCATCCCCATTTGAACATAAGGAACATAGAGAATCTTGTTTAAGTCCCATTCTGTTCAATCTTATATGAGTCAGGTATGTCCTCTGAATATAATTAAGATTAATTTGTTGATGGTCCGGGTTGCGTGACGCAATTCGAACGTTTGCCCAGACTTCTTGCCAATCAAAATCTATTTCCAAGTCTGGTAAATCCCTCCTCCAGACTGAGTCTAGGGGAAGGATTCCATACGAAGACGTTAGTAAGTGATGATAAAAAACAGATACGAAGCCTCTCGATGTCTCTCTTTCATAGAATAATTTGTGATATCTGTGGTGCTCAATTGGTATCCTTAATGGGACTCCATGAGCCTTCAAACAATCCAATAACTGTGCGTAAAAATAATATGTGGAACTGGTGGTTAAATTTGTTATGTATATCTTGATAGCTACAAAAACCCAGTTTGTTGAAAACATCTCCCAATGTGTGTATGCCCTGCTTTTCCCATTTGGGATATCTGATAGGACGTTTTCCAATAAGGAGTGCATTGTTATTGAATAAGGGAGTATGGCTATGCCATTTATGTTGGTTAGAATATTTCTTTTGTGTTTCACGCCATATCCGGATCACATGTGTAATAAGGAGGCCAAATTTCAATTCGCATTGCTTAATTGATAACATGGTGTATACTATGTCCTGCAGTCTATGTGGTGCTACTATATTTTCTTCTAAGTTTCTCCAGGATACAGATGCTTGGGAGTCAAACCAGGTTGTCAGTGGTCTTAAAGAGTACGCTTTAAAATAGTGGTAAAAGTCTGGAAATGCTAAACCTCCGTCGGCTTTGTTTCTCTGTGCGGTGGATCTTTTTATTCGTGGAGGTTTGTTATTCCAAATAAATGTATATGCGATGGAGTGTAATTTTTTCCAGTAACCATCAGGAGGGGGTAACGGTAACATTGAGCTAATGAAGTTGATTCTAGGTAAAACAACCATCTTAACTATTGATACTCGTGCCTGTACTGAGTTTTTAAGTTTGGACCACCTGTCAAAGTCGTATTTGATCTTATCTTGGAATTTTGTGTAATTGTACTTCACCGTTTGGCTTATAGTAGGGAATACCTCAACTCCTAAACATCTGAAGTGTTTTACCATTGGTATTTTTTCTGGAAGGAGTATATTCTTTGCAGGGGCATTAAGTGGTAGGAAGGCCGACTTTGGCCAATTTATCCTAAATCCCGATAGATTGCCAAAGTCATCAATCAACTTGAGAAGATGAGACATTGAGGTGGTAGGGTTTTGCATGAACAATATTACGTCGTCCGCATATAAACTAATATGATGTTGTGTGCCCTTAATTGCGATTGGTTCTATGGATTGGGATTGTCTTATATATTGTGCTAAAGGCTCTAATGATAAAGCGAATAGTCCGGGACTAAGAGGGCAACCCTGTCTGGAAGAGCGCAATACCGGAAAGATTTCGGAGGTGATTATACCTGTTGTAATCATGGCCGATGGGTCTTTGTATAATACTTTTATCATATCAATGAATCCTTTTCCTAACCCCATCCTTTCTAGTACTGCCCATAAATAAGACCATTCCAACCTATCAAAGGCTTTCATCGCATCCAGGGACAGCATCGCTATAGGTGGAGTGTCATCCTTGCTGGCATCTAGCACATGTAATAACCATCTTATATTATCCGTGATCAAGCGGCCTCTTATGAAACCAGTCTGATCAGGATGAACTAAAGACGTCATATGCTTTTGAAGTCTGATGGCTAATACCTTGGAATACAGCTTGATATCGGTTCCGAGGAGGCTCAAGGGTCTATAACTACCGCAATCGGTGGGGTCTTTGTCCTTTTTAAGGAGGACTGTTATGAGTGCAATATTGTCGATCTTATGAAAATTCCCCTCCTTGATTGAGTATAAAATCATATTAAGTAATAGGGGTCAAATTACATCCCAGCATGAGAGGTACATTTCTGGTGGGATACCGTCCCTTCCAGGAGCCTTACCACTTTGCATTTCAGATATAGCCTCCCTAAGTTCATCTAGTGTGATGGGTGTTTCTAACTGTTTAGCGTCATCCTCTGATAGTTTAGGAAGGTTAATTTGATTAAGATACATGTCCATTTTGTTTTGATCGAAGGCCATTTCTGATTTGTACAAGTTGGAGTAAAACTTTTTGAATGTCTCGTTGATTTTTTTAGGGTCTGTAACAAGTCCTTACTGTGCCTTAATAGTAGGGATATCTGCAAATTTTGCGTTGGCTCGTATCTGCATAGCTAGTAGGTGACTTGGTTTAGAACCATGAAAGCAATACTGTTGTCTTGTGCTACGTATTTGAACTTCAGATTGTTGTTTAAAAATGGCATTAATCTCTTTTTTTAACACATTAATTTCAGATTCCAATCGAACAGAGTAGTTGTATTGTAAAGAGGAAAATAACGTAGAGTAAAGCGTTTCCAGCTCTGCCAGTTTTGAACAACGATTCTTGCATAGTTTGGAGGCAAAGACCATAGTGAAATCCTTGATAAATCCCTTTACCGCCATCCATAATATTCTGGGGTCCTGTACCGATTGCGCATTCTCCAGCAGGAATTCAACAAGAGCTTCTTTAAATTGTGTATTGAATTCCTTGTTTTTCAGCAATATCGAGTTAAATCGCCATCTTGGGGCTCGGGATGACAGTATACCAAATGAACCTTTTAGGATTAAATAACAGTGATCTGATCTGCATTGGGTACCATTTCCACGTCATAGTTATCAAATAGTCTAGGTGCGAAAACATAATCTATTCTGGAGAATGTATTGTGTCTTGCAGAGTACTTTCGGGCCGTTGGGTTGAGTGATCGCCATAGGTCATTTACACCTGTATTCTTAGACCAATCCTTTAGTGCATTAGATGAATTTTTCAGATCATTGGAAAAGGTGTGATAAGATTTATCCATCCCGGGATCCCAAATGGCATTAAAATCTGCGCCAATTATAAATGAGTATTCAGGAAAGTTTAACATTGTTCTGGTAAGTGTAGCGTAGAAGTTAGCCTCGTAAAGATTTGGGGCATATGCCGCTACCAACGCTATTTTCCTGTTACTGTATACAATTATAGCTATGGTTATCCGACCATCCGTATCAGACCATACGTCCTGCAATTCAATATTCAACTTCCGTTTCGCGACTATAGCAACTCCACGGGATCTCGTTCCAAAGGAAGAGTGGCTAATGTTATGATATATGTTGTCCGCTAGCATTACTTTGTCTTCCACTAAAAGGTGCGTTTCGCTTAGAAGAGCCACATCAAACTGTTTGTTTTTCATCAGTGTGAGCACGCTTTTGCGTTTGTTGTTTATTTATTCCCCCAGTATTCCAAATCATTATATTCAAACTAGCCATAATCTATGCAGGTTGTTGTGTACTTGTTAGTAATGCGTCTAGAGTACGAATTCACAATGGATACATATCCAATTATTGAGGTCCCGTTGAGAGCCGAGCTTAAAAACATACATATATACAAATAATCCCCTAAACCCCCCTCCCTCAAAGAGCCGTACCTGTGTTCCTTTGACACCCCCTTTGCGTACAACTCCACCCTCCCTTACACCACCGGTTAGCCCAGAATGAGCCATTTATCCTTAACTTTCCTATGCAAATTGCCATAGGATCTAAAACTTAAATTCTAATTTAATAGAATGTCACCCGTGGCCTAGCCACTCTCCCGTTAATGTAATAAAAAAAAATGAAAAAGAAAATGCCTCAATTAGTATACTCATTTGAACCTTCTACTAACATGTATAGGTTGGAACATTTCAGAAAACCAAGAAAAAGAAAGAAAGATGTTTAGAACTAAATTATAGATATCCCAAAAATTAGGGAACAATTGCTTAAATTTTCAAATAACTTTGCCAAGCTTACACATCCAAGGGTGGGCATTAATCCGTTATGAAGGTTTATTGATCTTCCATATCTGGTTCATGTGCAGGTCACATACCGATTTTATTGTTCCAGGGCCTTCATTGAAAAAGTCCAGTGTATTCCAAAAAGTTAGCCACCGATCATGACTTGTGGAAAACTGATGTTTATGTTCCAGTGCATTCTTCCTGCCATAGAGTTATGTCATTCCAGTGTATTCCAGTATATTCCAATATGACAGAGCGTTCGAAAAAATCCAGAATGTTCCAAAATGTCAACATCAGACCATGACCTGCACAAAACCATAAATCTATAAATATAGTGTCTAGCATTTCGTATTAAACTATTTGTACCTCAATGTTGTCAAAAGCTTGTTTGATGCCGTTTTTGATGTCATAACATAGCAAAGTTATCCACATAGATAAAAAAAAAAGATGAATAAACTTGTCATCCACGTTGTATATTCTTCATGTATTCTTCGGCCACTTCAGGCAAACGGAGCCCGAACCTTTTTCCATTTCCCTCCACAATGGAAAGATTCGCTGGATAACGTAGGATAGGACGGATATTTTTCTCATAGAGCTGATGCATCACAACCTTGTAACGGGCTCGTAGAGTTATAGCCTCCTTGCACATATCTTCGTAGAACGACACTTGTTTCCCTTTGTACGTCAGTTTTCCCCACTTCTTACGTGCATCCCTGATGATCGTGTCTCTTATTTCAGCTTTACGCAGGCTAGCAATGATCACCCTCGCTTTGTTGCTGCTGTAGTCTCGGGTGCCGACTCTGTAGCGTTGGTCCACTGTCGGTGCTGTAGGGAGGGTATCTGAACCTAGAATTTCAGCTAACACTGTCGCGAACGAGTCGTCTGTGCATTTGACTGATTCATCCAATCCCACTATACGGATATTAAATATACGGGAGTAACGTTCGATTTCGAGCAACCTATTCGTTGTTTTCTTGTTGTTGTCATGTATCTTCTGCAAAAGCTCCTCGTCACCCTCTTGCATCTCCACCGCTAGTTCCGCGATATTATCATGTAGAGCCTTATTGCCCTCAACGAGTTTCAGTGTATATTCGCCCATGGTATTTTCAACTGCAATAATGCGCTCGGTTTGTACTGCAGCCGCTGCTTTAAATTCTTCGAATTTAGCTTCGATAGATAACTTGAAAGCGTTAGCATTAGCGTCAGCCCTATCAGCAATATTATCAGCCTTGGCGTCAACTTTATCAACCTTGTCGGTTAAGATCTTTACCTTGTCGGTCAAGTTCTTTATCAGAATAGCCAGAGACTCGAAATCGTGTGATGTATTCTCCATGACTGTCTCGGGTGAGGTTGCAGGAGCGGTGGAAGCGATGGTATTATCGTTTGTTTTATTCTCGATCTCGATTGTCCGAGCCTTCACGGAGCGCGTCTCCGCAGGGTCTGCCGTTAGATTGTCTGCTCCACGTCTCTTTACAGGTTCTTTCTTTGATGTCATGTTGATTCTTTCTGTTGATATAGTTAGTAGAAGGTCTTAGTTAATATATACGTCGAGGTTTAAACACATTAGTGTTGTAAAAAGTGGGTTTTGAAGCAAAATTAACATGAACGGGAGCGGAGCTATTGACCAATGCGACCGCTACATGCTGTTGTCAAACCGGAAGTCCAATTATTTATTTATTTTTTTTACAGTTTTTGTATTTTTCTGACATGGGGGCTCAACAATAAATGACAATCAGAAATGTCAAGTTGCATGTTGTTATTCTAACCAGCTTAGTTCTGTTGCATTTCCAATTTATTTATTTTAATTATAAATTTATCAGGATTCGATAAGGGAATCGATAATAGAATCGTATCGATAAAATCTTATAAATTCCCATCCCTAATTAGCCTACAAACACATCGCCATGGTCTCTAACAAGATAAAATGGTCCTTTATTAATCCCCACTGTCTGCATGAATATCATAGCTAGCTCAATAGCATAGAGAATGTGGTTTAAAGTTAGTAGAGAGGACATCAGTGACTCATTCAATTGTATTACCTAAATATAAATTCATCATTAGTGATAGATTAAGCTATATAGAATAGAATATAGAATAGATTAGAACATGCAATGTGAACTAGTTTGTTTCCAGGTCAAATATAATTCAGTTAAGGTCTTTTTAAATATATGCATTTTCTTTTTTTACAGGTGGCTGAGGGTGGAAGTAGTAAGGTGTGGGACTACATTATAATAATAATATGTATATATATATGTATTTATTTGTTTGTTTAAATAAGTATAATAGAGTGAGGAGCAGAGTGAGGAGCAGAGTGAGGAGCAGAGTGAGGAGCAGAGTGAGGAGCAGAGTGAGGAGCAGAGAGAGGAGCAGAGAGAGGAGCAGAGCAAGTGAAAACCCCATAATATGTTGTTTTCACTCAAAAAAGTGGAATAGTCTACCTTTTCACCCTTCTCCTCCTTAGCAAGAGTGGACGCCAATCCAAGAGCAGATGTCCGGTCATGTGGACCGCATCAGCAACGATTTGTTACACTTGAAACGATAGCGCGCGCGCGCCCCCCCCCCCCCCCCCCCCACACACACAAAACTCACAGAAGGGGCGACACTGCAGACGGGGTAGTGCTGTCCACTGAAGACCACAGAGCAGGCTGGGAGGTGCTGTGGGGGAGAGCGGGGAGGCAGGCCCGGTGACGCCCCTGGAGGAGAAACGGGGTATGACACTGGAGAACCCTAAAATAAAAAGCATCAAAGGGCAGCGGTAAACATACTTACAGATGTATTCATGTCACAGGACATTTGGCAGCGGCCCTATACCATCCATTGTAAAACCTTTGGTCCTCAATAGCATGATAGAACAGCATTTAGGGCTGAGGACGTTCTGGAATGATTCTAACATGAAATGACTTAAATGGCTTCTCAACTGTGAAACTGAAATCAATAATACTTTATATAATACTATTTACACAGTAGATGTAGATTTGTAATTAAATACTAATGTAATTCAGAGTTCCAGCATATTTCCCATATTCAAAAGTCCATACTTTCCCATAGGGCTGGGCGATATAACAATAATTATCGCTGTATATTTTAATAAGAAAATATCGAAAAAAGAAAATATCGTTTTATTTATTTATTTATTTTACCTGCAACAGGGCCGTTTTAAAACCAGAGACAGTGGACAGACTTGTCTTTCTTGCCTGCAACTTAAAGTAATGGCTTTGCTTGTCCAAATGACAATACTGACCAAATTGAGATTTATTTTTCTCTTGTCCATTTATTTTGTTTGCCTTCTAATTTAAAATACAGTTTGAAACCGTCTGTACACAGGCTATGTGTGCTAGCGCCAAAAGATAGAAAAGAAACTAGCAGAGCCAGAACTGTTCAACTCCCCTGGAGTCACAGCCAGCAGAGAAGCCGGTTTACTTTAGCTTTCGCAACGACAAAGAATTGCTGCAAAATAAACATGAATCGGTTGTTTAAAAAATAAAAAAATAAAAAATAATACTTATAACAATATCGATAATATCGAATATCGAGTGATATGATATTGTTATAGATATCGTTATCGCGATATCATTTTTGGCCATATCGCCCAGCCCTACTTTCCCATGACCACAACCTCTTAACCCCAGATTTAGCAAGAAGAATTTCCATCTGTAGCCTTACAGTAAACAAAAAGGTACAATACAATCATATACAGTACAAGTACAAACAATACAAGAATACAGTGGTAAAAAAAATATGATCCATTCTTTGATGGCTTTATATGAAATGGCAGTTTGAGCTAAAGCAGATGCTCGTCTTTGGAACACTGCAGTCACCCCTAGAGGTGGACCTAGAGGCTCTGCTCATCGACTCAGAGCGAGACTGTACAACTGTCTTCAGAGGGGAGGGAGGGCATTATGGATTATCTAGGGCTCGACAGGCTTGTCCTATTGTCCGGGACAAGTAAAAAAAATTGTTGGACAAGCATAATACAATTTAACTTGTCCGACCAGACAAGTACAAAAAAATATATATATATATTCCCCAAACTAATAGTAACGTTATTCCATCTGATCAGAAAGTGCCTGTCTCACAGTGTCACACTGGAAACTCTCAATCTCTGTATTGTCAATATTACTTGTCCTGGACAAACAGCAAGCGTCTTCTGAGTGCTCGCTTAGTTGACACTGACAGTGGCACGAGACCCGCGGAAATATCAGAATGTTTAATAGAATGTTTAATAAAAGTTCCCGCGATACTGGCCATTCTCTCAGTCAAGGGAGCACTCGCAAACATGCTGCGCTATTTGAAAAGGATAACGTTAAACACAGCAGAAGATGGAGAACATACACAGACTGACCAACAGGGAACTGCATCCAACCCTAGTACAACCCTCGAGTCGAAGGTAAGGACACATTAAAATCACAGGTGTAATGTTAGTCTATTTGGAACTGTATACAGTAGTCAGCTGCTAGTTAGCGTTCTAGCTCGATAGTGGGCTGCTTGCTAGCTAATGTTAGCCCTGTGTGTGAAAACACTTTACACAGCAGTAATAGCTAACAGTTGAGCAGTTGATTTGATTGCGAGTGTGTATCATTCGCTCAAAGCAGCCCGCCCCATGTTAGCTAGGTGTATCTGTTATATTGACGAGGCTTGACAACAGAGGTTCAAATTTAACTTCACATTTATTGGCTGTTCGTTTACATGTCGTTAATGCATCGGAGTCCAGCATACAACTGTGTTTTTCTTGACTTCCGGACCTAGTGTGACGCACTTGTGATCACTCAAATACGGTATCCAAGAGGCTCAAACGCAAACCCAATACATCACAGTGTCTGTTGTATGACTACGCACGCTGCCACCGAAAATGCCAGTTTGGATTTCTGTACTTTTCACTACATGTTTTATTACTTCATAAACTATCCCATCAGTCCTTAAAAGAATAGAATTGCAAATATCCATAATAATCTACAAGACATCATTAACTCATTCCCGGCCGGGGATTAGTCGGGCCCCATTCTAGCACTGCCACGCTTTAAAGGATATGAGTGCGTCACCTTGTTTGTAGAGCTATAACTATATTCTATATTATAGCTATGGATACAATACTATGGCCCATTTGACATCACCTATCAATCGTTCAATATGTGAAAAAGAATTAATTTCTTCACCCATACGTTCCCATGTTATACCGTGGTGAATATAAGTATGGTTATAGCGTGGTCTGGGGTAATTACCTTATAATAATAATAAGTAATAGCCTTATACGTTTCTACTATAAACGTTGCCGTTTCTTGCCTGTACACGCTATTATTCCCAAATCAAAATCTATATCATAGGTTAGGGGTGGACGGTATGGTATAAAAATTTATATCACGGTATAATTTGAAGCATAGACGGTAACGGTATATGTCACGGTATTAGGGTTTCCGTTAGAATTTTTTTTTCCCCCGAAAGGCAGGCTATATAATGAATGACATCCTCAAGGCATGTAGATTTATAATATTTTAACTTAAAACTAGGCTACTTTTGCGTATACAGTCATTATATTCCAAATAAAATAAGTCCTGAGTCGAGACTCTGTGCTGCTCCCAACGAATCCCAATAGTATGCAACTGCAGAGCCGCAGAGCAGGGGCGCTTTCAGGTCCGGTCACAGGCCCGCTCAACAGCGCCCCCCACCCAACGGCTGAATTGCCAATGGCTGAATTGGAGTATTGCACTGTGCAGCCACAGCTGTCCAGCTCTGCGGCTCTGCAGCTGCATGCTTCTCGCAAAATCCAGCATCCAGCTCCCGCTGCCCAGCCGTCGTTATCAGAACACTACACACATATCATAATGTTCACAGCAAACTGTAGTTGATCACCAGGTATGTTTTATTAACATAGAATAATTCATATAAGAAAAACGATAGGGAAATCTCTTACCTTTCTCCACTGGTTAGAAATGCCAGGAACTGAAATTGATATGTGTTAATATGTGTTTATTATGAAATGACAATTGCGTGTTGACACGCCCACTGCGTGAAGCCTCCTAAATAACTTTTTCCAGTTTGCACATATGTATTATCTATGACTAATTCTATCTATTTTTAGGGGCAAATGAGTGAAATAGTCGCGCTGTGGTTACATGACATCATTGCTATTTTAGAGCTGCTCTACCGGTTACAAGGTATAGTCAAAATCCATACCGTAGAGCAAATTCATACCGTTTATACCGTATACCGTTTATACCGTCCACCCCTATCATAGGTATTATGTTTCATCATGAATGCATGAAAGGGGGGGGGGGGGGGGGGTCGTTTCTGATTATTTGATTGCCAGTAACGGCATTCGTATTGAACACTAAAAACGCTTATCAGCCCGATCGGTATAAAAGCATTGCACGATCAAGCTAAAATTGACGTCAGATTGACGTCAGTCCTTACCTGTGATCGGGAGTATTCCGAAAATAATATTCCAATTGTTTGATCGCCATCTGGTACATCTGATGTCCATTTGGTCTACGACATAACCCACCACAACATATGGATCGGGGATATTTGACACGCTTCAATGTAACCGGGAGAACCGCTAGACTGGCCCGACAAAGAAAAGTGAGCCCGGTGACATTTGGCCGTTGCACAGGCCAAGATACAAGGTTTCAAAGGGTGCTCGATACCGCCGTCTAGCTGGATGCGGCCGGTATTACACTTTGGCGACCTCAGACTCATTTCCTATGGTAACACCAAGGTCCCTGGATGGATAATGGATAAAGCGGCGGCTCCCAATAACGAGTAAACTCGTTGGCGGGGAATGAGTTAACACTAACAATATATATATTTTTATTTGTATGTCATAATGATTGTGAAATATTTCCACCTGGGAGCCTTTTCACTAAATCTATTTATTTTCTCTTTCTCTACAGAAACAAAGACTGAGGCAACTGACTGAGATTTGATGCTCGCTCTCTCTCTCTCTCATTCATCTCTCTCTCTCTCACACACACACTAGTATTACTCTGACAATAGTATAAGAAAGGTGTTACAATATTGTTATTGTTTTGGTTGTTACCTGTTGATCTAATGTGCCTATTGTTAAAAGAAATTATTTCAAATAAAAATACATTTATTTGAATGGTGTTTTTTATGGCAATAACAACTATACCGTAATAACTATAGGCGTAGACCAGGGTTTAACCCTTGGTCGTCAAGAGAAGGGAGATGAGAAAGATGAGCTGGTGCTGATGGGGAGTGAAGATGAGCTGGAGGACTGATCATACAGTATATACCCCAAGTTATTAAATCATAATAATTGTCCAAATCTCTTGTCGGTTTTATTTATTTTTTTAATAGGCCTTTATTTTCACAAGTACATTTCGGACAAGTAAGTTTAGCTTTCGGACAAGTAAAATATCTGAGCCACTTGTCCGAAGGAAAGTTAATGTCAAGCCCTGGATTATATTTTGTACTAAGCGGATATCTGAGAAAGTGATTAAATTGTCTAAGCTTAACATGGGCTACTTATCAAGTAGCTCACAGTGGTGATGGTGCTGCTGCGGTTTCCTATCCAGAACCTTCAGTGCTCATCCATAGAAGGCGCTTTCACACCGGCAGGGCTCCGGTTCAGGCTCCAGCTCTGTTCTGGAGCCTCTGAACCTTGGTGCTCTCTGGCGAACCAGCCTGCGTTCACACCTATTTAAGCAGAACCAACGTTCCACCGTCTCCGTCATCAACGGGGGTGTTGCTCAGGCGGAGGTAAACATAATGCGTGGAGAAAGGCTTAGCGAGCCTTAGCGCGCGAGTGCACACACACTCACTGTATACGTTTGAAATGAATCGTTCCAGCAAAGTAGGCTTCTATTATTCAAATTACTTGTTTTAACACATTGATTGCCACGCAGTATGCCTATTAGGGGTGGGGGAAAAAATCGATACATAGTAGTATCGCGATACTTTGCGTGGCGATACTGTATCGATACAGGGACACCAAGTATCGATATTTAATTATTCATTAAATTTTTTTTTTTTTTTTTTTTTTTTGTATAAGGAAGTTGCATTGTTAATTTCAATACCTGTAATAGTACAGTAGTCCACACACACATGTGGATTCAGTTAAGTTGGAATATGACTAATACAAACAGTTCAGTTTGTCAGGTACATGCAACACAGATTACAGTGTTTACATCTGTCTGCTTGATTGGTTGGATGGTGTATTGTACTTGTGCTGTATAATGACAATACATTTTAATCGAATCTCATTTTGAAATCACTACCTGTTGAGTGGATCAGCAATGCATGGTGCGATGCCACACCTCTGAAGCTGTCTGCCACTGTGTCCATAGGCAGTGTACCGATTTCAAAATGAGATTAGATTCAAATGTATTGTCATTATACAGCACAAGTACAATACACCATCCAACCAGAGTGGATAAGTGAATTAACGTTAAAAAAATTTTTACTTTTGTAACCAAGAGATTTGAACCCGAGACCATAGGATCCACAGGCAGCCGAACTAACCAGTTGAGCTAAACGGTCCGACATTAACCCTTTAATCGCCAATGACGTGTTTAGACGTCATTCCTCGCCATGCGTAATCTGCCAATGACGTCGTACATCGTCTTTGAGATCAATATTTCAAAAATCTGTCATGGCAATCATATTTCACCCACAGAGACTTGACGGGTGCTGTAGATCTCCTCTCAACTCTCCAACGGTTCAAGACCGCCATCTGGTGGCCGATCGGCGAGTTGCCAAAACCGGAAGTGAGCGGCCAGAAGTGGTGCTCACCAATATTTCGTCCGGGCAAAGTAAAATATATTGTTGGTTTCCTGTTGGTTGTCAGTTTGGCCATGGGTAGGTAGGGAATTTATTTTATTTTATTATATTTTTTTATTTTATTCTTTCCCACGGCGACTATGGATAGGGAATTTATTTATTTAATTAAAATGTTCACAACAACATGGATGCATGTACTCTGCCAGCATGTTTAATATCCATAATACTAAATGTTTGACTAAGATTTCTATGAAACTTTATTCTAAAAAAGAAAAAAAAAATCGATTTTTTTCTTTTTCTTTATAATTTTTTTTAAAAAAACTCATAAAATATATTGGGTCGCACCTAAATCGGCAGGGTCGGTCGGCAACCGGAAACCATCTATTAATTTTGTTAGGCTCCGGCCACTCGCTATCGCTCCATCTCGACACACTGGATAATCGATCGGTTGCCATAATTCAATAAACAACGTTATTGGGACGTATATAGTATTATACAACCTGGAAATGGATCGCATATATCAACATCCCATTATAGCAATCTTTTTGCTCCACGCTAATCACCCAACGCTACGAGGAGACTGGGGTGAGTTTCAGCCTGTTTGTTTACCATTTTCGATACAAACTGCTATGATCAATATATCATCCATACTACATGATTCATTTAACGTCGGTCATTGCATTATAAACAACCCCCCCCCCCCCCCCCCCCCCCCCCCTCCGGTCAACATCAGATGATGAGTCATGACGTTTAGGACCTTGTACAATTGAAATTTTTTATCTGACGTCAATCGGTATCAAACTACATTTGATGATCTAATATATGTATTTATGGCTATAACTCACGTTCTATGGAATGCTGCAGAAAGACTAATTTAAAACGTATACAGTGCGTGTGTGTGCGCTCGCTGAGGCTCGCTAAGCCTTTCTCCATGCATTTCTCCACGCATTTCTTTATCCACTCTGGTTGGATGGTGTATTGTACTTTGGCTGTATCATAACAATACACTTGAATCTAATCTCGTTTTGAGATCAGTCGCAATTCGCTTCCTGTTGAATGGATCGATTGAGTGCAATGCCGACTCTCTACTTTCCCGCGTTTACGCTCGTCTTCACAGCCTAGAATATGACACGCCCACTGATGATGTCACGGTTCGCAGGGGGGGGGGAAATTTCAAATCTGTGCCAGCTGAGCACTGATTTGTCACGTTCTGAACCAATTAATCCCGGTGTTAACGCGCCGGCCGGTGCGAGATTACATTCGGGAACCGGCTCCAGCACAGAGCCCGGCCGGTGTGAAAGGCCTAAGAGTGATCTAATTAGATTTAGAGTAGTCTTGTTGGCCTGGGAGGCTGGGACCAACATGATATACAGTGCTGAATACCTGGTCGGTATTCACTGGGTTTAAATTGGTGATTCAGTGTTTTTTGTTTCAAAGTAATGGATTTAGCACCGGAATGACCCTCGTCAGAGGCTTTTCTTTTCTACTAACCTGCTCATGGAGATCCAGCACCACGCTGCTCTGCTGCTGGGCCGGGTGGGGGTGCTGGGGATGAGCGGCCGGGTGCAGCAGCCTAGGCGACAGGTTGGGCGGGTGGTGGAGGGGCCTCGGGGAGAGGTTGGGTGTGTGGTGGAGGGGCCTCGGGGAGAGGTTGGGCGGGTGGTGGAGGGGCCTCGGGGAGAGGTTGGGCGGGTGGTGGAGGAGCCTCGGGGAGAGGTTGGGCGTGTGGTAGCCCTGCCGCTCCTCGGGGCCAGGCGCCGGACCCCGGGGAGGCTGCTGGGCGTAGGGGGAGTAGCTCTGGGGGGGAACCAGGTGGCGGTAGTTCTCGTCCTGGTGGCCCGCAGAGGGGCCATGGTGGGAGTGAGGGTGGTGATGGTGGTGGGGGTTGAGGTGGTGGTGGTTGTTGTTGTTGTAGTGATGGTGGTGGTGGTTGTTGTTGTTGTTATTGTTGTGGGAGTGGGGGTGGTGGTGGCGGGTCTGCCGGTCCCTGCGGCCACGCTGGCGTCTCATTGGAGGACTGATATATGAGGGAAAGAGAGGGAAGGTGAAAAAGGAAGAGACAGGCAAACGGAGAGGTAGAAACAGACACCATGAGTGTTTACTCACCGTCATAATTACCATAATACAATATACAGCTTTAACACTTTCAGTGCCAGACCCGAGATATCTCGGGTTAACTCGCCATACGTTGGAGGCCAGACCCGAGATATCTCTGGTTTTTGTCGTTTTTTCTTTTATTCAATATTTGTATTCATTATTCATCCACGGTCCTCGGTGTTACCATAGGAAATGATTCTGAGATCGCCAAAGTGCAATACCGGCCGCATCCTAATAGGTGGCAGTATCGCCCACCCTTTGAAACCTTATATCTCACCGTGTGTTACACTTAAACCCCCCTGGGCTCTGAATTTAGACGCAGCCAAGTAAATCGCTTCATCCGACCACTTCGAAACGCATCTAGCACACGCGATCCATAAATTGTGCCAAATTATGTCCGGGACCAGATGGACACAAATACTAGAAATCGCGAGCAGACAATTGGAATATTCTTTTTGGAATACCCCCGATCAAAGGTAAGGACTATCTGAAGTCAATTCCAGCTGGATCGTACAATGTTTTCATATCGATCCAGCTGATCAGCATGTGTGGTGTTCAAAACGAATGCCGTTACTGGCCATCAAAGCATAACCCCCCCCCTTTCATGCATTCATGATGAAACATAATACCTATTATATACATTTGATTTGGAAATAGTAGCGTGTCCAGGCAAGAAACGCCAATGCTTATAGCAGAATTCAAGTAGCGCCCTATAACTCAGCTTTTCACTCCTAAACTATACAATACTCACCACGGTATAACGTGCAAACATACATGAAAAAGTATCTCTTTTTTGCATGTTCAACGGAAGAAAAACACTGTCAAATGACCATAGTATTGTCTCCATAGCTATAATATAGAATATAGATATAGCTCTCCAAACATAGTGACACAGTGAAAGTAGGCTATGGAAACCTGGCGCTCTAGCTACAAGGATAAGGCTAATGGCTGGCGACCAATGTGTTAATGCACCATGGTCAATAACAAAGGAACGACAATACACTAATCCATACCAAATAAATTTGCATTATTATAAAGAGACACTGCATGAAAATCAGTTTGATGACATCACAAACTCTTACCTGCGACGGTTACGAACTGGCGTGTGGCATCTCTCCGGCATGTAGTGAGGGTGTGGTCTGCGACTGGGAGGGAGCTCCCATGGACGAATGGGAGATGAGGGAGTAGACGGAGGGGGGGAGTTTAGATCCAACATGGACTGCTGAGAAAGACGCTGTCTTTTGGGGCTGGGACTGTCCTCCATCTACAGAGGGAGATCGAAGGGAGGGAGGGATAGAGGGAAGAAAGGAGAGAGAGCGGTAAGAAGAGTAATGGACAGACAGGATTAGTATTATATATTATATAAAAACCTTAATGAATGTCTCCATCCTTCAGGGAAGAGATGAAATACAATTCCTATTTGTGAAAAGAACAATAAACCAGTGGCTCTGTCCAAAATGTATTAAGTGTATACATTACACACACAAAACTAACTATTAATATACATACTAACCATACTGTATACTGTATCAACTGTTTAGTTGGCAAAAGCACTAGATAAAAATACCAACATACTACATTCAAACTATACATCGATACATGTCTAGTGTGCATGTTGTCGTTTTCTGCAATTTACTCCTTTTATCATAACTTATGTCTCACAACTTCATACTGGTTAGTGTTCCTAACTATAGCCTATATCTGGCATGTTTAGCATACTGATGTTGGATAACATTTTCATATCTCACTGGATCCCATCATATAGATGTAGTTGTGACGACACCCCCCAAATAGTCTTCCCAAACCTACACAACATATTAAAAGGGGTATTTCGCAGATTTTTTACATGAATTCTGACGTTCTGTTGCGAGGAGGACATGTGATAATGCAGTTCACTAGAGTTTCTTTGGGGTGGGGGGGGCAATGCAGCTGACCTCTCAAGACACAGAACACAGGCAAGTTTTATGTCCTCCTTTATGTCCTCTTTGTGTCCTCACATCAAAACCATAGGATTAAGGTTGAAAATCTGCGCTTTATTGTGTTGCAAGCAGTGTTGCAAAGGTTTCTTTCAAAATGTAATAATTTACTTATTACTCCCAATTAAATGTAGTGTGTGATTAGGTTACATTATTACTTGTTTTTCAACGCATTGCCCCCCACACAGGGTTTTCCACCTAACCCATCCTACCAATGCTGAACCATCGCACAAATAACCCCACAATAAGACCCACTGAATTCACCCAGTATTGTGAAAAAGCCTACTGATCAATACTACTGCTACTACACAGACATTTTGGACTCACTTTGTCGCGGTCCTCACTGCACACATTATCTGGGTGGAAGTGGAGTACTCCTGCTGTAGGCAAAGACAAGAGAAGAGCAGAGGTTCATCAGCGAGAGCCATGTGAAACGGAAGACATCACAAGACTTAAAGAGGTCATACGCCTGCCTGCTAAAACAAACCGAAATAAACCAGTCAGATCAAGTAGATGCCTAAAAGGTCTGCATCCTGGTATAGATTTGTCTTTGTGTCCCGAGGTGTAGCCTGAATTTAAAGAGCAACACTGACATAAAGACCCAAATTTAAAACTAGACCATGAAGCTTGTGTAGAACCCATTCCTCTTTCTTTCAGCTCACAGTGAACAACAGGCCAACATACTAATTGCTGGGTAACACTGCTATGGTCGCCTTGTCCTCAGCCTGGGCCTGGCTTTACAAGAAGGCCCCTTTTGAATTCCCTGCTTCAGACAGATAAGACGGGAGAGAGAAAGCAGACTGCTCACAGACGAACCAAACCCTCCCATCGCACATTGATCATCATGGGGGACGGCATGTCTCCATCCGGGGAGCGGTGACTCATGAGTCATGTCACCCTGGAGCTCTGGTGGCAGACGTCGCAGGGCATACTGGACCAGGCCCCATCTGCCAAAAATGTGGCGATCCCCGTTGGGGCAAATAACATAAAACGGGAGAAATCAGAGAAGCTTAAGGAGGACTTAATTTCTCTCATAGACACAGAATCAAGCTGGTAGGAAAATTGTTATCTTGGGTCCCTTTTCACTTGATCTTGGCAATATGAGGTTCAGTAGGCTTCAATATAAAAATGGGATCTCATTTTCTCAAACGGACCAGACAGAAACTTGGTTAAAGAAAAATGACAGCAATTCTAGGTATTCTTTTTTTTTTATCCACTTTTTCTCCCATTTTCAATTTTTCTCCCATCCCAATTTCGTATCATCCAATTCAACCCTCCCCTGTCTCGAACGCTGTTTCTTGCCTCCCACAAGCCGGCTGCAATGTGGACTAAGTCATACATAGCACGAGTCCCCTCCGATACTCGAGGTAACAGCAGTCGCATCTTTTCACCTGCGCGGCGCAATCTTTCAGCGTCAGGGGTCTGGGCTTTGGAGGGGCGCCGCCCCCATCGCTTCCTGATTCTACTGCGCAGGCGCACCAACCGACCTGTAGGAGTCGCTGTCCACAACGCCCGATCCCCACCCATCAGTCGCTGTCCACAACGCCCGATCCCCACCCATCAGTTTCCCACCCCCTAATACTGCCAATGTGTATTAGTACGGACGACCAGCTAAACTGAAAGCAATATGGAGCGCTGGGCTCGAACAGGCGAACCCAGCGTCTCCAGTATTCGTGGTGAGCGCCTTGCCCACTGCACAACGTAGCCGCCCTTAGCAATTCTAGGTATCCTTAACACTTTCAGCGCCGGACCCGAGTATAGTCATGTTAGCTCGCCGAACGTTCGGCGCCAGACCCGAGTATAGTCGGGTTTTGGTCATTATTTCTTTTATTCGCTATTTCCATTCATAATCCATCGAGGGAGCCTGATGTTATCATTGGGAATGGGTCTGAGATCGCAAACGTCCAATACCGCCACCTGCCGCCCGGTATTGCACATCCTTGGAAACTCTCTGGCTTGGGCTGTGCGTCCGGTCCGGGTTTTCCTTGTCGGGCAGGACAAGCGTTTATAATGCATGGATTGAGGAGAATCAAGCATTCCCGGTTCATGTTCTTTGGTGGATTATGTTGGCAACACGATCCACATCAATACTTGGAATGGCGATCAGATAATTGGAATATTCTTTTTAGAGTACAACCTAGTCAAGGCAAGGGCTATATGGTATCAATCTTGCATTGATCCAAGAATCAATTCACAGCGATCCGACCGTATGTGTGTAATGTGTGTGTGTAACGTATTCCGTTGGTGGCGATCAAAGCATGGAAAAACGACATCTCCCCCCACCCTTTCATGCATTCATGATGAAACATAATACCGATAATATAGCGTTGATTTCAGATCGATTGTTGATACAGGCGAGAAATGGCACGGTTTTGAGTTAAATGCACTAAATGCTGCATAGCGTCGTTTTCTGGGATTAGACAGGATTACTCTAAAACTATACTCATATTCACCACAGTATAAAACGGGAATGTATGTCAAATGGGCAATAGTATTATATCCATAGCTATGATATTTAATATAGTTTGAGCCCTGCAAACACCGCCATGTATCCGTATACTTTAAAGCGGTGGCCTTCTTACCACACGGTACACAGCGCCCTCTGGCGCTGAAAGTGTTAAATTAATACAACTTGTTTTGTTTTTCTGTTACCGTTTTTAATGCCGTCGCTGTGCAAACATGTTTTGAATGTACTGCTTTGAAGGTAAATTTAGGGCCTAACAATTGTTGTTGTGATTTATAGACCCCCCTCTGTCGAATCTGTAGATTTTGTAGATGAGATACATCTTGTAACTCAGACGATAATCTTAGGGCTGAATCGATACCGGTACCAACTGTACCTTTTTTTCTGTACTTTACTCTCCCTCTCTGAAGTCTAAACTTCACAACACACAATCTAAAACCCCTTACCTCCCTCTCCCAAACCGATCTTGTATCTCAATGGGACTTCCTGGTTAAACAAAAAATAAAGTTTAAAAAAAATAAAGTTTAAAAAAAAAGATTTATTTTTTTGCGATTTGATAATTGCATCATTCCAAATCACGATTTCGATTTTTAAAATGGATTAATCGTGCAGCCCTACTTATCACGTTGAAATTTTTCGCCAGATTATCAAATCTTCCTGAAATCAATGCTAGATTATCGTTATTATCCTTCCTCATGCAAGAATGAAACAGGGCTTGTAGCGATTTATTATCGACCACGTTTCATATCGACATAATGTTGGGTGATTTTTATTGAAATGGTTGACTAATGCGTCTGATTGTTGGAGGGAGGTGTGAGGTAATCTCAATCTAACCCAATTGATTACTGACCCCATCAGGCCTAATGCCCTAATCTAAGAAATAATAGATCTGATCCCATCCAATAGGAGTGATAAAACTGTTACTCCTGGTGTCTTTGACCTTGGAATATGTGACCATTGCCCCATAGCCTGCATTAGGGATACAAAACTAAAGAAAGTTTGTCAAGATAAATCTTTTATAGGCCTTCTTAAATTATCTTTATCACAGTGACATTTAAAATACATTACAAATCCCGGGCCCTCATTTATCAACAATGCTTAGAAAGTGTTATAATTTTGTTCTTAAGCACAGAATTTAGAATGTGTGTACGTACAGAAAAATCGGGATTTATCACACATGCGTACACAGGTTCTATGCACACTCCGTGTTGATAAATACCATTTGTTCTACGCTCCACGCTCGTGCATGATTTTAAGTATTTGCATATAGAACCGCCCGTAATTAACCATATACTGTAATGAAACACCCCCATGAAATGTGGAAAAGTGGACTAAGCTGAGCGAAGCGTGTTATGGGAGAAATACGCGACAGGCTGACAGACATGTACACGTACGGTGATGTCGGATACAATATCTATTAACTTCCTAAGACCATAGCTGCCTGGGCAGCGCAAACACTAATAAAGACCGTTAACCACTGTTTGCCATTGGTGTCATTAATAACCATGCTGGAATATGACTGCCTTTTCTTAGTTTCGTTCGATTAATACCCAGGGATTAAAGTTCTGTCAATTTGATTCCAAATCGCAACGGATTTCCCATACATTTTCTACCTGCATATGATTTGTAGAGGCATACAATCTATTTTGATGTCGGTAGCCTATATAAACAATAATACAAGAGCATATAAGTATGCTCGTATATACGCATAACGAGAACAAAACTGAAATTCTAATTATCTGCCCCAAAACAAAAAAAGAAACGTTAATAAAGAACCTGGGAGGACTAACCCCTTGGATCAAATCTGAGGACACTAGTCTCGGGGTTATCATAAATTCAGAACTGAACTTCAATTCTCATTGTAGGAGCTAGGCTTGGGCGGTATGACGGTATTAAGGTATACCAGGGTATTTAGAAATACCTACGGTATTGATTTTCAATACCGTCCGTCACCGTCAAAATCACAGATGCGCTTCAGTTTCTATAACAGTGAAACGGAGTTTTGAGTGTAGTGCACACACTGAGTGTAGTGCACACACGCGCCAGCAGAGGGCGAGACCGCTCTAGTGGAGCGAGTGGGTCACAGCGGTGTTCACGTTTTACGGTAATGTTGCGACAGTGCTGTGAAAATACCGTAAAGCGTTGTGACGAGAGCAGTGTTGTTGTGGCGCAATCCGTCTCTTATTATGTGAACTAAAGAGTACATAGTTTACACAACAGCCCCCACCCGCCTTTTTATTGTATTTGTACCGTCCTGTACTATCCGCTGTCAGCTGTTTATCTCTCTCTGTGAGCTACTGAGCTTGAATAACTAGCGTTAGCTCACGTTAAGTAGCGTTAGCTCTGCGGCTAATCTTAGATTACCCTGAACTAAATCAATGACTAGGTTATAAAGCATTCGAGTAGTTTTCACTGCACATAGAAGTAGCCAAACAACGGGAGCATTTCGGGAGCATATGACCAAAACCCAGGCAATTTCTAGCCCTTAAGGAATCAAATAGTCTGCCATGGCTATAGGCTAGATGCTAACGCTAAAACGGTGCAGGCTTCTACCGGTGCGGGACTACCATTCTGAGAGCTGATGATGATTTGTTTACTTGGTAACACGTAACCCCCCCCCGGCTGATGAAAATGAAAGTCATACCGTCAAATACCGTGCACCGGGGTATTATAACAAAGGTTTGCCGGTTTGAAAATAAGGATACCGCCCAAGCCTAGTAGGAGCTATTTGATGGTTTTTGTGCTTAGTTTGTAGTTTGTTAAGTTCATCACTGGGTGGCAGCACGGAGCACTGGGTGGCAGCACAGAGCGCATATGTTTTGAATAAAGGCACAGGTGTAGGCTATGTTCAATCAAGGTATCTAGGTATGGGTGACGGAGAGATCTCACGGTTTTTACCGCATGAACACACGCACGTACCCTCGCTCGGTTTAGGTATTATTAACAGCATTATGAAGTAATTATTGTTTGGCTCATCACGTGTATTATGCTAAATACTTGAATTAAATGGGAACTTCACCCAACGGCAGGTGACACAGACTCGACATTGTGTATTTTCTAATTGCGCGTCAAAGACGAGGAATCCCCGCACCCAACCGAGCGTCTACCAGGACATCAGGATAGTCGCTACACAAGTAAAAACCCGATCTTACTTGGACAATGGAGGATTTTGGAACCTGGCTTGGAATGCTGCTTCTGGATAAAGATCATCATCCCGAGATAGCACACCAAAGGACTGGTTAGTGTATCGCTATGGGTTGCTTGCTAATGGAGCAGCAGCATTGAAAGTTTTGTTATTGTATCGACTTTTTTTTCACGAGAGAGACTGTCGTGCCAGTCTCTTAAAGGAACAGTACGTATTATCAAAATGGATTCATGTCATGATATTGTGGAGCCCAGCCAAGGGCAAAATGTTTGTGAGCCAAGAATAAGAAAGCCTTCTTTAAAGGGATTATCAATTTTGATTGAAAGGCTCCAAACGGACAGAAATGCATATTGTACACAAGCAAGGAAATTGAAAAGGAAAATCATCACTCTTCTAGTTTCCAACGACAATGTAAATCTTGTGCACCAAAATCTAAAACAGTTCAAAGCTCTATGTCAAGTTGCCTCTGAGGATACGCAGAGAAAGCAGGACGAATGGTTTTATGCAACAAAGGAAACAAATGATACATTTGTAAATGAAGTGTCAACATGGTTGAGCGAAAATGGGATTTTTCAGGTCAATGATGATAATGCTGAATTGGAAAAAATGAAATCTGATTTGCATGAGGAAATTAAAGCTGGAGACAGTGCGTCTAATGTGTCTAGTAAAAGGTCAAGCAGAAGAAGCAATGCCAGTAGAGCATCAGGTTCTAGTACTGCATCTGCACGCTTAAATGCCATGGCAGAGAAAGCGGCTTTAATGGAGCAAACCGCTGCTCTGCAAAGGAAACATGAAATAGAGGCACAAGAGGAGAAACTCAGACAGGAACAAGAGAAACTCAGAAAAGTTAAGGAGCAACTGGAGCTTGATACACAAATGGCTGTTGTTACTGCAAGACTTTGTGCTGGAAGGCAGTGCTGTTGGAGGAAAGGCCCCTTCAGATGGAATGAATTCCTACCTGAGCAAATCTATGAAAGAGCTGAGACCTCAATTCAACCTACAGGCAACTGCATTTGTGCCGAAGGAGAACACCCTGATTTCGGATCAAGGCTCAAGAGCGCCACCTATCTTTTCCACATATGATGTGCGACCAAAGGTGAATATGCACACACACTTTCAGGAGAAAGTACAACATCATGGAATTCCACAAGCAAAGGATACTACTCTCATGCCACAGTGGCAACCAAACACTGGGACGTCACTCACCACTACTCTAAAGCATCAGTGTCAAAACGCTTTCACAGCCTCCACTGCTGCACCTCGTAGGTCAGTAGCTGCACAGGAACGACAGTCTACACAGAACGCTGCAGTGCAAAATACAATGGACCAGGATGCCATTTGTGGAATCTTGCAAAGGCAGAATGAACTCACCACATTGCTCATTCAACAGCAAATGTTATCTACTTTACCAAAAAGAGATATAACCGTATTTGATGGTGATCCATTGCACTTCATTTCCTTTGTTAGGACATTAACATTGTGTTGAAGAGGTAACATGCAGTTATCAAGACTGTTTGTATTTTCTGGAGCAGTACACCAGGGGGAAGCCCAGAGAGCTGGTGCGAAGCTGCTTACACATGCCACCACAACAAGGATATCAAAGAGCAAAAGGTCTTTTGAAAGAACACTTTGGTAATGAGCACAGGATAGCAACAGCCTACATGGAAAAAGCCTTTCGCTGGCCTGTTGTTAAAGCAGAGGATGTAGAGGCGCTGCAGGAGTTCACGCTGTTCCTAAGAGGGTGCTGCAACACTATAACAGAGATACAGTACATGGAGGAGATGAACGTTCCATCAAACATGAGGAATGTTATGATGAAATGGCCATACAAGCTGCGGTTAAGATGGAGGTCTACAGCTTATGAGATACAAGAACGGCAAGACTACAGGGCCACCTTCCCAGAGATGGTAAACTTTTTGGAGAAACAAGTCAAAATCTTGTCTCATCCCATTTTTGGCGACATTTCAGATGCACGACCAAGCATCACAATAAAGCCTGTAAATAAGAGCACACCGCTACCCAGGAGCAGCATTAAAGGAAGCAGTTTCGTAACAACCATTGCAACCAACCAAGATGAAACTGCTAAACCAACAGTGCACATGATGCCAAAGCAGCCTACTGTAACTAAGGAGTTGTCCTCAGAGTCCTGCCTTTATTGTGAAGAGTCGCATCCATTTTTCAAGTGTTTTAAACTGAATACGATTTCTCAAAGGGAGAAAATTGATTTTCTGAGGGGAAAAGGAATTTGTTTTGGATGCTTAAAGGCTGGTCACATGAGTAAGGAATGCAGAAGTCGTCTGACCTGTGATGAATGTAATCTTAAACACCCGACTATTCTGCATGTCCACAACAACGACAAATTGAACAAGACACAAGAAACATCAGTCAGTAGTGCACTTGTGTCTCTTCAGGCATGTGGTTGTACTGGGGCCGGAGACCACGACTGTACCCTTTCCATTGTTCCAGTACAGTTGAGATCCAAGAAAGGAAATAGAGTGCTGCAGACCTACGCCTTCTTAGACCCAGGAAGTACAGCAACCTTCTGTACCAACCATCTTATGAAGAAGCTGAATCTACAGGGTACAAAGACCAACATTCTTATGCGCACTATGGGTCAAGAAAAGGTAATTGAAAGCCAAATCCTTACAGGACTGGAGGTGTCGAAGTTGGATAATAACCACTTTATGGAGCTCCCAGAAACGTTCACACATGAAACAATCCCTGTTTCAAAGAGTAACATCCCTACTCAGCGAGATATTGAAAAATGGGAATATCTGAAGGGTATCAGGATCCCAGAATTGGACGCCGATGTTGAACTTTTGATTGGAGCTAATGCATCAAAACTCATGCAACCCTGGGAAATTATCAACAGCCAAGGTGATGGACCTTATGCCGTGAAGACCCTATTGGGGTGGGTCGTCAACGGTCCTTTGAGGTGTAATAATGGTTGTCAGAGAAGCTGCTCGACCATATATGCCAATAGGACATCCATTGTCAAACTGGAGGAGCTGTTGGTCTCTCAGTACAACCAAGAGTTAAACGAGAAGTCACTGGAGGAGCAGCAGGAGATGTCAAGAGAGGACCCAAGTTTTATAGAGATCTTGGAGAAGTCTATTTGCATGCAGGAAGGACATTATTGCATGGACTTGCCTTTTAAAATGGATGACATCACCATGCCAAACAACAGGTGCATTGTGGAACAGCACCTTCAGAGTCCGAAAATAAAGTGTGAACGGAATAAGGACTACCAAAATGAGTACACAGATTTTCTTACTCATGCGAGTGACAGTGGCTACGGAGAAATTGTGCCTCAAGTCCAGTCGGACTACAAAAACGGCAGTGTGTGGTATCGCCCTCATCACTGGGTGTGCCACCCAAAGAAGGAAAGACGGAGAGTGGAAAAGCGAGCACACACCAGACGTGGAATTCTTCCAATCGTCAGTCCCAGTGACCAGTTGGGGTTCTCGTCACCATTCACCTTGCTACCAAAACTATTGTTGCAAGAAATGTGTCGAAGGAACATGTCTTGGGATGACCCCATACCCCAGACATTCTCACAACGATGGGCAAAGGGCTTGTACGGGCAGTACGGTTGAAGACCAAGACAGGGCAGTTGGAGCGGCCCATATCCAAGCTCTTTCTGCTTCAAGAAGCAGTGGAAGGTCTGGCGGTAAAGGTCACGACCCAACGTTGAGTTACGTGCTGGTAACCTCTGGCTCAGAGAAGAACCAAGAACATTTGTTATAGCTCCTTTTTTCTTCTTTAATGTAATTGTTTTCCACCTTCACATTTGGGGCCGGTGTGTAGGAGCTATTTGATGGTTTTTGTGCTTAGTTTGTAGTTTGTTAAGTTCATCACTGGGTGGCAGCACGGAGCACTGGGTGGCAGCACGGAGCGCATATGTTTTGAATAAAGGCACAGGTGTAGGCTAGCTCAGATTTGTTCTGAGCTAGGGAAGTCAGCCTTTTCCTTTGATGCCTCTAACTCATGGAATGTCCTTCAACTCACGCTAAAATTGGAGGTTCTCCCTTCCCTTGGAATGTTTAAATGTATGATTTCAGACCATTGTGTGACTACCTGTAACTGTTTTAGTTGATATTTTAAAATTATTTTTAAACGTTTTTAATTTGTTTTACTCTGGTGTTTAAATTTCTGTGAATATTGTTTTTATTATGTACTGTACAATCGTCGTTTCTGTAAATGAGGGAAACCTCAGATGCTTACGATTTTAAATAAAGGTTGAAATGAAAATGTTCAATCAAGGTATCTAGGTATGGGTGACGGAGAGATCTCACGGTTTTTACCGCATGAACACAAGCACGTACCCTCGCTCGGTTTAAGTATTATTAACAGCATTATGAAGTAATTATTGTTTGGCTCATCACATGTATTATGCTAAATACTTGAATTAAATGGGAACTTCACCCAACGGCAGGTGACACAGACTCGACATTGTGTATTTTCTAATTGCGCGTCAAAGACGAGGAATCCCCGCACCCAACCGAGCGTCTACCAGGACATCAGGATAGTCGCTACACTCATATTAACAAAGTGACAAAAACATTGTTCTTCCATCTCAGAAATATAGCAAAAGTATGACCATTTATTAATCAAAACGATGCTGAGAAGCTAATTCATGCATTCATATCTAGCCGGTTAGACTACTCTGTAATGCACTTTTTCACAGGTCTTCCTAAGAAAACCACAGGGAGGCTTCAGCTTATCCAAAACTCTGCAGCCCGACTGCTAACTAGGACCAAAAGGAGAGAGCACATTAGCCCAGTCTTAGCTGCTTTACATTTAGGTAATAAGGTCCTTCTCCTTACATACAAAGCTCTAAATGGGACCTAGCTACATCACCAAGACTAATAAATTACAGGCCAGCAAGAACACTGCGATCATCAACTGATGGACTACTAGAGGCTCCCAGAAACAGTCAAAAAAGGATCGGTAATGCAGCCTTTATCAACTATGCCCTAAAACTATGGAATAAACTACCCCAAAACATCAGAGAAGCAAACTCACTAAATATCTTCAAAAGACAGCTTCAAACCTACTTCTTTGTTCAGGCATTTAAATGAAAATTCCTCTCTGCCGAGACAACTCACATCTCCACTCCCCAGACTGTCGAGGTCGTCCTCACCCCCACCCCCCCCCCCCCACTCTCAAGTGTGCTGGAGATAACAGAACATGGCGTTCCTCCTACGCGCGTTGCACTCGCCCCCACCCCCCTCACCCCCAGCTGATATGAATTTAAGACTGTGTGCCATTATTACTACCAAATGTAATAATTGTGAAAGCCCCTTGAATATTGAATATTACTATAATGAAGAGCACTGCTCTGTTGTAGTGTTTTCAAAAATATCGAAAAATCGATACATATCTATTCTGAATATTTAAAACGGTTTCGATACTCATTTCCGGAAATATCGATATTTAATTATTCATAAATTATTATTATTATTTTTTTTTTAAGGAAGTTGCATTGTTTATTTCAATACCTGTAATATTACAGTAGTCCACACACACACATGTGCATTCAGTTAAGTCGGAATATGACTGTAATAACAGTTCAGTTTGTCAGGTACATGCAACACAGATTACAGTGTTTACATCTGTCTGCTTGAGAAAATACCATGTTCTGCAATAAAAATGATTGAAGTGAGATGAACAGTTATTTTTAAATGTGTGATCTAAAGATAAACAAAGGGAGTGTTATATTTATCTTCTCTTATAGTACCAGAGAGAAGCTGAGGAGAATCAACCAGCAACAAAAGCTAAATTTGTTAAAAAAAAAAAAAAAAAAATTATAGAAAATATCGATACTTTTCAAGGTATCGTATCGAAGTCGAAATTCCAGTATCGTGACAACACTACTCTGTTGTAATCCAAAATTGAACTATTTTATATGTTAAATACCCTTATCACACTTTTTACTTCTTACTGATGCACTGCTCTGTTGTATGTTAAATACCCTGTTGTATGTCCGTTCTATTTTATAATTTTTAGACTATTTTTAAACCGAATCATTTGAAACTATTTTTATTATTTGTATTACTGAATGAAACTGTAAACAGAGAACCTATTGGGATGCTAGATCCTAATGTGAAACACTGATTTACCTCTATCTTTTTCATGCTCGCTTATGCCTGTATTTTTTACTGTTGTGAAGCACTTTGAACTGCAACTTCTGTATGAAAAGTGCTATACAAATAAAGTTATTAATTATTATTATTATATACAAGAACAATGAATCTCACTGCCATGTAGCCTACGCCATGTGTAGCCTGCCTATATGTGATGTGCGGGAGCTCACAAGGTTGTTGTCACAATGTAAATAAAAACGTGCACTGAAAAGTTACAGTATGTAGTTGGTTGATTATTTGTATAACAGTCAGTAAAGTTTAAACCCTTGCAAAAAGTATCCATTTTATTTAATGAATTGAAAACATGCAGCATTGCCTTCCTCCCGGCATGCAGCAACGACATGTATCAGGCAAATGCGCATCGCAACATTGACTGAGTGGAATCCCTTTCTATTCACATAACTGCATTTGTGATGGAGCTTTGACAGCTACATGGGTGGTACAGTAACAGTCTATTGCTCGATCCATCTCCAATATCACGATGGACCGTGCCGGTGGCCAAAGACCCGAGGGTGGAGAGGACTTGAATGTGCATGGGGATGGCATTTGTGCGTTTTGTTCCACGCTCCAATTTCGGTCTCAAATTGCGGTACAAATGAAGGAGGTGTCTCGGGTATAGCGGACTCTAGTTAATATTATGTTCTCTCGGCAACTAGACTGCCCCTCATTCATTCATTCATTCCTATCTGCTATCTCTGAAAACAGTTCCCCGCGGAGCGCAGTCAGTGCACCCCATAGTATTCCGATAACCCTATATATAAACCATGCTGCATTCATTCGGAAAGAAATACCTATTCCAAATGCTATTGTAAGGGCAACCTAACAAGACAAGATGCCAGTGAGGGAATACTGGGTGAAGCTCTTTCCAACGCGTGGTGCTTGTTGATAATAAAATGATGTCTTCTCCTTGAGTACGTTTGAGAGCTTTTATTCTTACTTGCAGTGTTTAAACTGGAACTTAAACACAGGATAATTGCTACAAAATAAAACCCAAAAAGTGACTCAATATAACTGAAAACAAAACAAACGCGCACGGTAAAAAGAGAGTGAGGCTTCCCTGTGATAATTACCCAATTCCCTCCCGCTGCACACCTGTGAACACATACATATAGGCTGCGCCTGAGCACATCTGAGCCCCGCCTCCTGTGCCCACTGCCAGCTAATTGGTCAACACTTTCATGGTGACACGGTGCCTTCATACAATAACGTAACTGCAGAAAATCATTAAATTGGCTACAACAGCTATATTTATAGGGTTTGACAATAATTACACTACTGTCACTATTTTACAATGAACTATAATGAATTACGGGTCATACAGAACACGCCAGAGTTGAAACTAATGCACGGAAGCTTATTTCCGCGTTGCAATATTCATATTCTACCGCTGGGCGCCAGGTACACATGCACAGAGCTGTGCGTAAATATACGCACAAAGTCAAGCACACGTTCAAATTGATAAGTGACACACTTTGCTTAGAAATGATCGTACGCACGGGTTACGCACATATCTGTGCGTACGCACCATTGATAAATGAGGGCCCTGGACCTTGAATTGGCAGCATTGGATCATATGGGTGTAAGTTAACGGTACACAAAAACCACGGTACGGTACGTACCTCGGTTTTGAAGTCAAGGTTCGGTATGGGTTTTCGGTACAGTGGGGGAAAGTTTGGCTTTCCATGTTCCACTCAGGGGTGATGTAGTGTGCAGTAACTAATTGTACTTGTAGGGCTGTCAACGAATATTCTATATTGAAATTAATAATCGACTTGTAATATATATTCTTTTAATAATTAGATTAGATTGTGAAAAAAACAGCCCCCGGTGGGCGGTCGTTAGTGGTTAACATACCGTTGTATTCGTTCGGTACACAGCCGTTCGGTACGGTACGGAGTACCTTTACACCCCTATTGGATCATTTTATAGATACCTTCAACTCGGTGGTTAACAAACTTGACTCATTTAAAAAGCAAATAAGATAGGTCTAGTCCTTGGTTCACCGTTTAACTATCATTTTTGTTCCATTTAAATAAAAAGGCTTGGGTCCTAGCTAGAAAAGCTGGAGACCTTCCCCATTGGCTTGCTTTTAGTCAGTTTAGAAATAAATTCACATAGTGAGAAAAGCAGAATCAGAGTACTATTTAAATACCATCTTTAGCCGTTATTCAAATCCAGCTAAATTCTGGAAGATAGTGAATTCCACTAAGAATTTAAAAAAAGATTATTGCTCTGCCCACGCATGTAAATTCTGCGTCAGTGTGCGTTATCTGATCACAAGGAAATATGTATAGCTTAACTTTTAATAAACATTTTGCTGTAGCTGGTCACCTTTTTGGAAATACACATGTTTCTGGATATACTGTAAGTCATGCCCCTCAGATCACCCTCCAACTTCTCACTCCCAATGAAGTTACTGGAGCACTTCTTGCCACAGATTCCAAGAAAGCAACTGGAGAAGATGGTCTGGACCCTTTCTTTCGGCTCTCTGCCTTGATGATTTCAGAATATATAACATTATATTCTTAACTTAACCATTTTATCAGGCATAATTCCCAAAGTGTGCTCACATTACTCTATTGCATAAAAGATGAAGATAATAGCGATAATAATAATACAACTTGAAACTAACTATCATCCCAACTCTAAACTGTCCTGTCCGTCAAAGATACTTGAATCATTAGTAAACGATCAACCTGAGACTTTTCTAACTAGGCATTTTTATCGAGCCCTCAGTCTGGTTTCAGGGCTAACCATAGCACCATCTCTGCAACATCTTTCATTTTTGGATTGATATCGTGACTGCAAAAATATGCAACTTTCTTTTAATGTTCTTCAAGAGACACTTGATCTTGACTTGACACTATCTCAAACATGTGTTTAAATGCTGATAAAACTAAATAGCCTATGTTATTCACAAAAGCTGAGAAAATCGCTTATAGAAAACCTCAGATTAGCACTTTATTTGTCCCACATTATAAATAGTTAGTCATCTGGTATGATGATGAATTCACTTTTGAAGTTCATGTTGATAATCTGGTTATTTACAAAGCGCTCCTAAAACAAATTACCAATTTATATTACTTCACTAGTAGATTTCAATGTAAGAGTTTATCAAACCCACTCTATGGACTGGATTACACACATGTTCCTTGGGCCAATACCGAACTTGGAAAGACTGCTTTTGGATTCCGTGCTCGACTCGTGGAATAACCTAAGACCAACTTTGAATATTGACTCCCTGATGACATTGGGACATTTAAAAAATGTGCTTTTAAATCTAGTAATTTTTTGTTATCTGAATTATCTTTGTTTTTTCTTTCTGCCTATTGTAACCTCGACATTATTGAAATTTGAGGGTCCACCCTCAATAATCTCTGAAGATAAAGGTTGAATGAACATGAAACCACCACACTCCCTTTGGTAATGGTACACATGCTTACCCTGACTCATGTACTCACATCTCCCCTTATCAAACACAAACAGTAAAATTATCTGGGACATACTGATGGCTAGGTGGGTCAAGGCACTGTGTACCATGCACTCTCATGCCGCGGGTTTGATTCTACTCACAACCTTTAGCACACGCCTCTCTCCCTCAAGTCTATACCTCAATCTCTTAAAGCAATATTGCACACAAGATTCTTCTATAATATACACACAAAATACTCTCCCAGTTGACAGTCTCAATGTGTAATCATCAGTATGTGCATGCACACACACACCTTTAGTTTGAGGAGCTGACGGGAGTTTCTCTCAAACCACTCCTCTAAAAAGCCTTGAACACTCTTTCCACTCCCTTCTTCCCCTCCTCTTTCTCTCCATGGCCCTCCGGCATCCAACAAGCCCCTTCTCGCTCCTCACAAACAGCAGATTTGACAGCACTCCCCCTTCTCGTTCCTCTCTTCGTGACACAACTCCGGAGCCATGTGAAGTCAGTGGAGAGTGACGGCTCAAAGACGCCCCGACCGGTTGTATGAAGCTCAAGCAGGAAGGGATCAAACAGATGGGCCCTGTGGTTGGTTAGCCTGTTACACCCCAACTTCTGCCATCGGCCGTTCCTGTAAGACCAACAATTCTTAAAAATGGACCATACCGGTCTAAATATGAGTTTTAGCTTGTTTAGTAAATCAACACAATGTTATATTACCCTGTAATGGCCATTTTCCTGAGCTAACTTGGATCGATTTGTTGCTTCCTTTAGCTTTTTTTTTTACCGCCATGGTGATAAACCTAACCTACCCTAAAACAATTTCATGGTTGCGCTAACGAAAGACAAATGCTTTCTTCAGGGACCGTTTTACTCAGACTGATAAGATAGAGAAAAAAATATATATTGTGCAACGTGCTGCATTGCTCTCATTGTGTCTTGTGTGTTGTGTTGTACCCTTCCTTCACAGCGGTGCGTGTGGGTTTATCATCCTAACTCTATGGTCCTATATTAGTATATCTGAACAGATATTTTAAATAGAATGTGTTGTTCTATTAACTTCTTTCATATCAGCCAAGCTCTAAGATGGGTGACAGAGGAGGAGAGACAGAGGAAAACAGATGTAACAGGCATCAGCGTTATTTCCAAGACCTCCAAATCTAGTTGACACATTCTACTGAGGCTGTGGTTACATTAGGGCCAAAACTATTCGTTTGTTTCGTTTTTCAGAACGCTACGTAATGGCAGGCAAGTTAGACGTTGTTTTGTCTCCTGAGCACCGAGTGATGTATATACATGTAGTACAATGCCAAAGCAGTAGGTGGCGATGTAGTTCAAACATGAAGGCCATTTTCAACCAATCAGAAAGGTTGAACGCGCCACTACACTTCCTGCTAAAAAACAACGGTCCACAATCTTTAAATACCTCGTGTGAGCCATTTAGCAACGTAGCATTTATTTTTCAGCAAGAAACAAAGTGCAATAAAAGTGCAATAAACAAAAACGGATACATTCACTGTGTTCTGCCTCTCATTTGTTGATGAACAAAACCAACATCAACACAATTTACCACCAAGAGCGGATAGTTTAGTCTCACAAAAAGATCTCCGATGTTGTTAGCTACATGCTAATGTGAATGGCATTCTCCATGTATATAGTTAGCATCGAGGCTATTAACGTAGTAACTAGTAGAAATGGATGAAAACTTTATTTAACAGATTGCAGAATGGGTACAATACAATACGGCTCAATACACACAATTGTTAAGGGTATGCAGACTGTTGTAGTTTTGGACTGGGCTCCTTATAACAATAACTTGACGGGCGGTCAGGTGGCGTAGCGGAGATTGTGCTCGTCACCAATGCAAGAGGCTGCGGTCTCAACTCCCGGAGAGTCAGCATTGCCTTGGCTCGGGCTGATCGCTATACTAACTCGTTTGGCTGAGTTAGGGGGAGGGGAGCCGTGGGTGGGTCCTGGGCGTTGTGGACAGCGACCCCTACAGTTCGGTCGGGGCGCCTACTCAGCGAAGGTAGGATCTGGTGAGAGGTAGTGCGGCCTCCCACACGTTACACTCTCCCAGTGAGAATCTGCGCGGCCAGGCTGGCTGCCGGCTGGCTGCACATGCGTCGGAGGAAAGCATGCAACAGTCTCCGGCCTCTCGGACCAACAGTAGGGGAAAGTGCGCAACAACCAGGAAGGGGGTTGGGAATTGGCATAACGACTAACAGTGGGATGGGAGAAAAATCGGAAAAAGAAGGAGGGGGAAAAAGATAACAAAAAAAAAATCAAAAAAGAAAATAACTTGACAACATGAGCTTAGTTGAGCTTAGTTGGTAGCCGCAGCTACTTGAGACGCGTCTATATTAAATCCAGCCAAAGAGTGCTTCTGCATTGGCGTTTTGCGCTCTGATTGGCCGAGCGTGCGCATGCGCATGAGCCGCGACGCGCTCCTCTAGCCAGGAATCGAAACTCCGTTTAAGCTCCAGAGAGCGAGGCTGAAAATCCACAGTTCTTGCCCCACTGATGGGAGCCGAATCCCGGATCCGAGTTTTCTGATGAATACCCCCAAAATATGGAGGTCCCGAACGCAATTAAGTATTGATTACGCCGTAACGAATCATTAAAAAAATATACCGTTAACTGGAGTATGTTGTTTCTTTACATATATGTTGGATTAGAGAATTGGTTTGTCATGACAATCCAATAAAGAAATTGCGATTTACCCGGTGGCTACAACAACACACAGTAACTACATGCATCATTGTTTACAATGAACGGTGGGGCTGGGCTGGGGCGCGCGGTGCTCCCACTTAGGGATTTTTTTTTTTATATATATATATATTTTTTTTGTTTTACTCTTATGTTGTGGGACTTGTACAGCACTTTGGTAAACTTTGTTTTTAAATGTGATCTATAAATAAAGTGGATTGGATTAATGAATTAAGTAGCCCCTTTCGTGACTGTGACGCAGCCAACACAGTGTGATTTAATTCAAGTTGGATCGATGTTGTCGTTTGAACAACTTCAGATTTCATGGGAACTACCAATCCCCCAAATCAAGAATGTTTAAGATGAATGAAGTAAGATTTTGATTATTTGAAATATGGCCTGTGTAGACTAAACTATGCACAGAATTATGTCAGTCTACAAGGTCCAGATTCTACAAGGTCCGGCAATGTAGACCTTGTAGACTCCACTACAGACCAATTATCAGTGAATGTTCATGCATTTTTAAGAAGGGCTACTTCCACAAAAAAACAAAGAACTCACCAAAACATCTCAGTAGCACCTTATCTAAATGTTCTATTTCATATATGGAGATTCATATTTATTTATGTATTGCATGCATTTCTACATTTTATTTCCTATTTTGTTTATTCATCCCAGTATCTTTCTTTCTTATGTGTGGAATTCTACAAGGCATTTACATTCACATTTACATTTAGTCATTTAGCTGACGCTTTTATCCAAAGCGACTTACAAGTTCTGTACGACAGGTCATCAGGAAGGATACAACTCTATCAGCTGAGTAACAATATTCATCAAAGTGTTGCGTGCTACAGTGTAGGTTAGTTTATTAGGACAAGTGCATGACAGTAAGGTTAGTTAGGGTTAGATTTTTTTAATTTTATTTTTTAAATTTTATTTCAGATAATGGTTGAAGAAGTGAGTCTTTAGTCGACGGCGAAAAATTGGATGGGATTCGGCTGTCCTAACTGGGGTGGGTAGTTCATTCCACCATTGTGGGGCAAGGACTGAAAATAGGCGTGTAGGTGGTGTATATGTGTTTGAGGATGATATCCTTCAAACAGGCAATAGTGATGATATAATTTGGGCAGTGCTGAGCTGGGTTACTTTCCTCCAGTGTATTTGTCCCCCGGCCCCACCCAATGGCCCCATGCACACACACACACCGAAGTAAAAATAAAAATTAAATAAATTAAAAAAAAAAAGTTAAAAAAAAAAAATTAAACTTAAACCTAGTAGATTGTTGGTTAACAACTAACTTTAGGTTAGTTTAACGCGTCCGTGTCGATTAGCCCCACTGTTCATTGTAAACAATGTTGTGTGTTGTTGTAGCCACCGGGTAAATCGCGATTTTTTTTAATTGGATTGTCATGACAAACCAATTCTCTAATCCAACATATATGTAAAGAAACAACATACTCAGGCGGTTAGGTGGCGTAGCAGAGATTGCGTTCGTCACCAACCCCGGAGCTGTGAGCTGGATTCGCCTGTTCGAATCCAGCTCACAGCTCCGGGGTTGTCACCAGCTTGGCTGGCCGTTCACACTAATACAATTGGCTGTATTAGAGGGTGGGAGAAGCTGGCGGGGTGGGTCCGGGTCGTTGTAAACAGCGACTCCTACAGTTCGGTCGGGGCGCCTGCTAAGCGCGGATAGGACCTGAGTGGGATAATGTGATCCTTCCACACGCTACGCCCTCTCAGGGAGGATCCGCGCTGCCAAGTCAAGTCAAGTCAAGAGTTTTAATTATCACGGCATACAAGTATACAATGAAATGCGGGTGGTCTTGCCCGCAACGATGTGCAATACAGTGGTACAACATATAATAGAATCCAATAAACAAACATTGTGCAATAAACAGGTAACAGGTAACATGGTGTGACATCTCGGTATCTGTACATAGTTATTTACAGAGCATATAGGACATGCTAGGTAGCTTTGGTAGTGCAATACACTGTTCCTGTTGTTATACTAATTTAAAGTGGCCTTTCCTTTTGGCCATAAGTGTGCGTGTGTGCGGCATGAGTGTGTGCCCGCTCATGTTAAAGTGTTAAAGTGGCTGCTAGTGTGCGAGCGTGTCGTGTGTGTGTTCATGTGTGCTTGTGTGTGGATAGTTCAGTGTTCTGTGGCACTCAATGTTCATTGTTCAAGGCTCTGATGGCCTGGGGGAAGAAGCTGAGCCTAAGCCTCTCTGTCCTAGTAGCTGGGGTTCGCAGGCGTCTGCCTGACCTCAGCAGCTGGAACAGGCTGTTATTGGGGTGGTGGGGGTCTTTCATTATTCTGCAGGCTCTGGATTTGCACCTCTTGTTGTATAGAACCTGCAGGGGAGGTAGTGCAATACCCGTGGTACGCTCGGCTGAGCGCACCACTCTCTGTAGGGCCTTCTTGTCCTGTGCCGTGCTGTTTCCATACCAGGCAGTGATGTTTCCAGGTGAAAAGAAGCGGTTGATTGGCTGGACGTGTGTCGGAGGAAGCACGTGATAGCCTCCACTCTCCCAGATGATCTGACTGTGGGGGGTAAGTGCGCAGCGACCAGGAAGGGGATTGGGAATTGGCATACGACTAACATTGGGATGGGAGAAAAATCTCAGAGGAAAATGGAGGGGGAAAAAGATCATAAAAAAAACAAAAAAAAAACAACATACTCCAGTTAACGGTATATTTTTTTTATGATTCGTTACGGCGTAATCAATACTTAATTGCGTTCGGGACCTCCATATTTTGGGGGTAATCATCAGAAAACTCGGATCCGGGATTCGGCTCCCATCAGTGGGGCAAGAACTGTGGATTTTCAGCCTCGCTCTCTGGAGCTTAAACGGAGTTTCGATTCCTGGCTAGAGGAGCGCATCGCGGCTCATGCGCATGCGCGCGCTCGGCCAATCAGAGCGCAAAACGCCAATGCGGAAGCACTCTTCGGCTGGATTTAATATAGACGCACTTGGGACAGCTCTGCTGTAAACACTGGAAATAACCGTGCGTGTTAACACATGAATAAGCAATCTGAGGCGGACGCAGCTGATATCCTGTATAGCCTCCCCATATGGCCGGTTGGTGTCGGGAGACAGCAAATTATATTAATTATAGCGCGATATTGCAAGTGACTCCCAGAAATAGTTCTGATGTTTGGACTAATGGACGGAGGCGAGGTCCAGCCAGGGGAGAATTTGGCGTCGGTCTCTACTGCGCATGCGCATTAACGGCTCCGTATCTGATCTGCGCAAATTACATGGCACTGTTGTCGGCGAGTTTTCAAAACGAAAACACCCTTTCAGCGTTGCCGCTAGGAAAACGCGTTTTCCTGCCAAAACGGCGTTTCCGTTTAAATTGGACATGCAAACGTAATCATTCGAAAATACAACGTTGCCGTTTTCCCCCAGTGTAACCATGGCCTGAAAGTCATGTTAAAGAGGTGTAAAAACCCCAGTGTTCAGCTCAGTATGAGCAAATATATATATATTTTTTTTTACATGAAATCTGACAACACACAGACACACCATGGATGCCTACATCCAACATATTTAACAGGCATACACACAGTCAGACGCACACAGGGGGTTGAAGAAGTAGTATCTTCTGAGCAGGAAGGAGGATCAAACAGCTGGGAGATACAGCATTTCAGTCACAAATGTATCTTTGTGGCGTCACAGTTTGGGAACCAACCTTGCATGCGTTTGTGTGTGTGACTGTGTTCATGCCTGCATGCGTGCGTGCATCCAAACTGTGCTGGTTATTTTGAGTCTGGATGGCAGCAGTACTCCATTAATCCTTAGAGACCCACATAGACCCACACCAAAAAAAGAAATAAAACACTTTTCACTTTACTGTATATTTCTGTATGTTTTTGGCTGGATAGTTGTATATTTAAGATTTTAGCATGTACATACATACCAGAATGTATATCCCGGACTATATTTTATTCCTTATTCTATTTTAAATATTATTATATTCTTATTCCTATTTTAGTCCTATTGACTAACTAAATGTTTACTGTTGTTCAATGTGAGCGATCTGTAGTGCTGAATTTCCCTCGGGATTATTAAAGGATTTCTATTCTAGACACATTTCTCTTTTTAGGAGGGGGGGCAGCAGGTCAACAGTAGATGCCACATAGAAGTGGTGACATCATCTGAAAGCTGGGAACCTGACGATTGATTGGAGATGTGTTAATGCTTTCTAGTCATAAATCTGTAATAAACAGTGTTTTGGTTAGGCGCTCATTACAATGTTGAAAGTTTAGAGTTTAGAGTGGTATCTCCAAGCATGTAAACACAATGAGCAATATCGGGGTAAGCTAAAATCGAGTTCATGTCCATCGGCTATATCGTATATAAGTCAATAACGCAATTATTGCGACAGGCCTATTGCAAAGTTTCATGAGGCTGTGATTAGAGATGTTCCGATACCATTTTTCCCTTTCCGATCCGATTCCGATACCTAAGCTTTGGGTATCGGCCGATACCGATATTTATCCGATACCAGTGCATAAAAAAAATATTAAAAAAAAATATAAATTATACTTTTTTTTTTTTTTTTTTTTTTTTCAGATACTGTTATATTGTTTTTTAGTAATAACTAGAACGTATGGTATTTATTCAACAACAGGTGATTGTATAGATTTGTATTAGTATCATTAATCAATGAGTATGGGCTGCAGCACTGCAGATATACCCTACTCCAATGATCCACACGGACATTAAACGGTGTTGCACTCGCTACTCAGTGGCTCTGCAGATATACCCTATTCAGTCTGTAAACTAGTGGCAGATAGAACGTTCATGTTGTGGTTTTTGATGCAAAATAAATATTCAACATTCTCTTTTGAAACTCCGCCTCAGACTCTTATCCTTTGGCACTTGCTGTACTTTGCTTGCAGGTCTGCAGCCATTATTGCTGGATTATGTGAATAGCACCAACTTTAGACACGGTAACGTTATCAAGCTAAGCTAACTGACCTAGCTCGCCTTCCCGCATCGACATTAAGATAACGTTAGTAATAGTCAGCTAACGCTAGTCCGTAGCTACTTAACTTAAATACAATTCACCGTGGGTGCATTAATGTTGATAGACGGTCACGGACAGTGTTAGGTCCTGGAGAAAGGACAGGCGATCATCTGATTTGATGTAACGTTAAAAGCGGATGTTGTTCCAACTAGCTATCTTTCCAGCTAATGCTATCATAACACCAGCCAAACACATCCCGATTCCCGTCCGAGCTCCCCGTCACACCGCACTGTCGGGGACAATGGAATTTAAGAAAGTGTATCTGCTGTTAAAATGACACAGCATCACACTTTAAAACATGTTCATTTTATAATCCTCACTCTCCGCAGGACTCGGCAGGAGATAAATTACATCATGGGATCGGAGGCTAGAATTTACGTGTACTCGCCGATACCGATACTAGCATTTTAGGCAGTATCGGCGGCATTTCCGATACTAGTATCGGTATCGGAACAACTCTAGCTGTGATTATCCTAGAGGTCAAAATAGGTCATTTTATACAGTGAGGTCAAAGGAAATTGTCTTACTACAATGAAATGGCTACTATATGGGGACTAACATCATCACACATGAATACAGTTGGGCTTATTGGAGTCACAAGAGTCTCAGTTCTCCAGTCATACCAGGTTCCTCGTTATTACTTAGGCAAATGAGTGCACTGATCACTGATGTATGAAAAAGGTCTCTAAGGCATCTACTGTCTCACTAGAACACAGGAAGATTTGTGAACATGGTTAAATCAAGTTCCTTTATTAGTTGTCATACACAAATACAGAATACTTTTATATGAAATGCTTTTTCCTGTTCTGCTCCTGAAAGTGTGCTAGATACAAATTAAATAGATAAGTAAAAAATATAAGTCAAAAGTACGTAACAAGTGTAAACAAAAGTGTTCAATACAATAGAGTAGAAGAAAATTGTGTAACTGAGTTACAATACAATATAAAGTACAATGCAGAAATGGAATGAGGTACAATTTAGGGTATGAGTTGTAGTGCAAATCTCTTTACCAATAAATATAAAGTGTGTTAAAGTGTCTAAAGTGGGTGCTACAGTGAGTTGTTTATTTAAAGTGAGTGTGTGCGTGTGGATGTGTGTGCTGTGAGTGTATTTGATGGTTTGTTACATAGTGTTATTGTCATTGAGCATCCTGATGGCCTGGGCCCAGGAGTTCAAAACTTGTAATCCCTATCTGATTGGATCAGATTTGTATTCATTCATTTCAACTCATTATGAATTGAAAATGGGGGACCCTGATGTAAACAAGACAAAACGTCTTTCTCTGGTCTGCATCCCCATAACAATTGTGTGTATTGAGCTGTACTGTACCCATTCTGCAATCTGTTAATTAAAATGTTCAATCAATCAATCAATAGGGATTCACATCCGGCTTCAACATGGACGGTCGCATTTTACGTAGCTCCCGTAACCAACGCAACAGCCAACGCAACAGAGCAACAACAAAAAAGTACTTTGCGCATTTTCTACTTTCCCTCCTGTGGATTATGGATTTGTACCTGAATTCACAACTCAAGCAGCAACTCCAGACAGAAGTGGAGGGTAGCGAAAACGTAAATCAACAGTCCCATTGCGACTTCTACTTGTTAACGGGCACGGAGAGGAAACATCCAGCCTTCGGAGCCACGGCGATCCACGCAGTACTTACTGCAAATCCGGAACGAAAGAAATTACCCCCGGCAGGCAAGTGTAATAAGAGATCAATGTTTTTATTATATCTGCTCATGTCGGGTGACATACATCAGAACCCTGGTCCCGTAATGACACGGAACCAGAGACTACAGCAAGAAGCGATGGAGGTTCCCATCGCGACCAACAGCATCAACAACGCAACCTGTGGCTACATCCACAGCGCGGGCGGCGAAGCTCCCCCAATGACGCCACAGCAGACGAGCACACGTGAGGCAGTGACGAGAGGAGGTGAACCGAGGGTCGAAACCATGACGACCATCTCGACGCGGGATGTAAACATCTCGACGCCCGATAGCCGGCTAGCTAGCAGAGCTAACAACGAAAACAACCAGGAAAGAGTCCTTTGTTGTTCCAGCACGGCGCGGGACCCGACCCCCCCCTCCCCCCTTCTTTGTTGTTCCAGCACGGCGCGGGACCCGACCCCCCCCTCCCCCCTTCCCACCCACAACAACACAGAGGAACAGATCACAAACGGACAATACTTCGAACCTGCCAACATCAATGAAATAACCAACGCCAATGGACTGAACATTTTTCACATTAACATTAACAGCTTAAAAAACAAATTGGATGAAATCAAACAAATATTCATAAATGGTAAGGCAAACATACTGTGCTTCTCAGAAACTAAGCTCGACGATTCTGTAAAAGATCCAGAGATAGAGATTGAGAACTACTCAATAATCAGGAATGATAGGAACAAACATGGAGGTGGTGTCTGTATGTACATACACAAGGACACCAAATTCATCAACAGAAATGACCTGAATCATAAATCAATTGAAACTGTATGGGTGGAAATCCTATTCGAAAGGGCGAAATCCCTACTGGTTGGCACAGTCTACAGGCCGCCAGATCATAGTGGCTTTTATGATACAATGGATGGGTGTTTAGCTGGAGTTGAGGATGTAGACAAAATTCTTATTGGAGACTGGAACACGGATATGCAACGAAAAGATGCACCCGTCTTCAAGGCCTTCAGTAGGTTTTGTGATCTGCATGGCCTCAGCCAGCTAATCACCCAACCCACACGTGTATGTGAATCAACTCAGACTACCATTGACCTCATTCTGACCTCCGACAAGTCCAAGATCTCAAATAAAGGGGTTATAGCATGTGGGTTAAGTGATCATTATATGATATTCTGTACCCGAAAAAAACTAAAACAAAAGGCTGGCTGCCACAAAACAGTCACATCTAGAGACCTCAAAACCTACTCTAGCGAGGCCTTCAACCTTGAACTGGAGAGTCTGGACTGGTCAGATGAACTCAATGGTACACTGGTTGACGAAACATGGCTTGGTTTCAAAACCAAATTCTCAGCAATACTAAACGACATGGCCCCCCTAAGAACCACCAGGGTAAAAAATCGCGCTGAGCCGTGGATGCACTCCGAAATACTGGCCGCTATGAAAACCAGAGACAAAAAATGCTCTGAGTTTCGTAAAAGTCAGTCAAAGCTTACTAAAAGCACGAGCAGTGAACTCCAAGCCCACGTGACTGAACTCAAACTAGAAAGAAACAGACTAAGAAACGACGTAAACTCCATGATCAAAACTGCAAAAAAGAATTTCATCAATGACAAAACTGAGGAAAACAAAAACAAACCACGTGAACTTTGGAAATTACTCAATAATCAACTAGGATGCAGTAAAAAACTTAAAACCAGATTCTCAAACATAAACATAAAAACTGACAACACGCTCATCACAGACAAGCTGGATGTAGCCAATTACTTAAACATTTTCTTCACAAACATAGCCACAACACTGGTAAACAAACTACACTCCCACTCAGGGCTTTATGGGGTAGAACACATAGTAGCTTACTACAAAAACCTAGGGGTCCGCAAGGACGACTTCAAGCTGGAAATGGTAACAACAGATGAGGTACTCAATAAACTGAGCGCCCTCCAACCTAACAAGGCCACTGGCCATGACAACATCCCCTCCAAATTCCTCAGAGACTCAGCAGCCGCCATCACACACATAATAAACCTCTCCATAAAACAGGGACACGTCCCCAAGGACTTCAAAATTGCGAGGGTGACCCCTCTGCACAAAAAGGGCAGCAAATTAGACCCAGGCAACTACCGCCCTGTTTCTATTCTCACCTCCATCTCGAAAGTCATGGAAAAAATAGTCTACGAACAGGTCGAAAAGTACCTAGCGGAAAAAAATCTAATCTACGAATTCCAATCTGGCTTCAGAACATCCCACTCCACTGACACATGCCTTCTCTATTTGAATGACCACATCAAACAAGAGGTGGACGCAGGCAAATACTGCGGCATGGTCATGCTGGACCTACAAAAGGCCTTTGACACGGTCAATCACTCCATTCTGATTGACAAGCTAAAAGCAATTGGTTTTGATAGTCTATCAGTGAGCTGGATGCAATCCTACCTTGAGGGGAGGGAACAGATGGTGGAGGTAAACGGTACCCTATCCCCCCCCCTCACAGTGAGCTGTGGTGTTCCACAAGGAAGCATACTAGGACCGCTACTGTTCCTAATTTATGCAAATGACATGTCGTCAGCTTGTGACTGCAACTTGTTCCTGTTTGCGGACGACTCAGCCCTGCTGGTCTCTGACAAGAACAAGTTACAGGTTGAAAAAACCCTCAGCTCGGAACTAGGCAGAATCTGCATATGGCTCGCTGATAACAAACTATCATTACACATGGGCAAAACAGAGTCCATTCTCTTCGGTTCAAATAACAAACTCAGCAAGACCGACGGCTTCTCAGTTACAGTGGGTGACAATATTGTCACAAGGAAAGATGAAATTACCTACCTGGGTTCCATCCTAGAGGCTAATCTCTCCTGTGACAAAATGGCATCCAATGTAATAAAAAAAGTCAACCAACGAACTCGATTCTTGTACCGGATCTCCTCTCTGGTAAACAAGAACACCCTGAAGACTCTGGCAGGAGCACTCATTCAGGGGTACTACGACTATGCTTGCACCTCATGGTACCAAAGCACCTCAAAGGCGCTAAAAACAAAATTACAAACATCTCAAAACAAACTGGTCAGACTACTGCTTGACCTTACTCCTAGAACCCACCTCACCCCTGCCCACTTCGACAACCTAGGATGGCTTAGAGTAGACGACAGAGTACAACAACTTGCAATGGGCCTGGTCTACAAGATACACTACACGACCAAGGTACCCATGTACATGTCAAAATACTTCCCAAAGGTCAGTGAATACCACGATCACAACACCAGAGGGAGCTCCACAAATCATGTTAAACCCAGATTCGGCTCAAATAAGGGACTAAACACGTTTCGCAATTATGCCACATCAATGTGGAACGCCCTACCCAAAGCTGTAAAGGAATGTGGATCACTACCCACTTTCAAAACCTCTCTCAAGGGACACCTACGGGAGACTGCAATTCAACACTGGCCCCTGTAAATATCCTAACCCAACCCCCTCCAATGTACAGTCATTTACCTAGTATGGTTGTCAATAGTTCAATGTACAATTGTGTTTGTTTGTACAGTGTCTCCTCCCCCCCCCCCCTCAATGTACAGTGTTACTTGTTTATACAGTGTGCCCCCCGCCCGCCCCCCCCCCCCCCCAACCACCTCCAATGTAAATTACCCAGTATGGTTGTCAATATCCCAATGTACCCAACCCCCCCCACCCAACCTCCTCCAATGTACAGTTTCTACGTCAAATGTATATACTCCCTTTTCTTGACTCCTTCTGTATCACAAACAGTACTGTATTTGCAAATCTGGTATGTCATAAATGTATAGATGTAGCAGTACTGACTATCTGTATGTCATGTATGTCATATATGTCTATGAATTGAAAATGGGGGACCCTGATGGAAACAAGACAAACGTCTTTCTCAGGTCTGCATCCCCTTAACAATTGTATGTATTGAGCCGTACTGTATTGTACCCATTCTGCAATCTGTTAAATAAAGTTCTCATTCATTCATTCATTCATTCATTCATTCATTCATTCAATGTTTTGAACTCCTGGGTCCTGGGGATAGAAGCTCCTTCTCCAGAGGGAGCTCCACAAATCATGTTAAACCCAGATTGGCTCAAACAAGGGACTAAACACGTTTCGCAATTATGCCACATCAATGTGGAACGCCCTACCCAAAGCTGTAAAGGAATGTGAATCACTACCCACTTTCAAAAACACTCAAACAACACCTACGGGAGACTGCAATTCGAAACTGGCCCCCACAAATGTCCTAACCCAGTTGTACAGTAAATTACCAAGTATGGCTTTGTCAGTATTCCAATGTACAGTGTACAGTGCCCCCCCCCCCCCCCCACCTCCAATGTACAGCCCCCACCCACCCACCCAACCCCACCCACCCAACCTCCTCCTACAGTTTCTACGTCAAATGTATATACACTCTTTTTCTGGACACTTTTGTATCACAAACAGTACTGTATTTGCAAATCTGATATGTCATAAATGTATAGATGTAGCAGTACTGTCTATCTGTATGTCATGTATGTCATATATGTTATGATGAATTGAAAATGGGGGACCCTGATGTAAACAAGACGAAAGTCTCTCTGGTCTGCATCCCCTTAATAATTGTATGTATTGAGCTGTACTGTACCCATTCTGCAATCTGTTAATAAACTTTTCAATCAATCAATCAAAAACTCTTCAGTGTCCCAGTTCTTCCCTGAAGATAGTTTATAGTAATGTACATTGTACATCAGTGGCTCAAGCCCCCCTTTAACACTATCAGTGCCCCTTGTTAACATGGTAAAGCATGGTTGAATGCCACCATAATCTCTGTCTTAAATTATGGCTATGTGTCTAATCTGCCTGTCGTTTATCAATTCCTTGTTTGCAGTCAACATTGTCGAGACGAATTTATTTTTATAATCGGTTCATTTCCGTTTTATAGCATTTTGAAAAGCCCTCGTTTTTCAGGAAAATATATAGATTCCGTGATAAACGCCCTTTACTGGAATATTCTGGCATACACAAAAAACTGTCATTTTTCGGCCTATTTATGAATAGTTTTCAAATAAACGCTAGATTATCGATAGTATATATGTGTTAGCTGTCCCCGACTAAGGATTTGGATGGTCGACTATGATTGGCCAAAATTTGCCGTTAGTCGACTATTGGTCGACTAAATAAAAGAAATTTAAAAAAAAAGTATAATATTTAAAAAAATAAATAAATAATTTTTTTTTATTTTTTATTCCATTTGGGCTGTGGGGGTGCTTAATGTCTGAAGGAGTCGACTGAAGGCTTCTTGTCCTCTGCAAAAGCATGCAATTGGTCCACTGATGGATACATCTTGATATTTGTCTAGTCTAGTGTGTTCATTAGATGGGTGAAATCCTCTTTCAGTGCCTCTGTGCCTGCTTTCGTAGGCAGTTAGCCTCTGGTATGCGTGCCATTAGCGTTAGCCAGGCTTCTAGGCCTCTTTTCTTTTGGAAAGAATGATACATTTAAAAAATAAATAAATAAAAAATAAATATATATATTTTTTATTAAGAGGTTGGCCAGTCGACTACGGCTCCTTTCGACCGATTAGTCGACTAATCGACTAATCGGGGTCAGCCCTAATATGTGTACTTATGCACGCTATAGAAGCGATCTGAAAAATATATTCTCTCATTTCCTGATCAGCGAGCACACACACACATGGGGCACACGCTGATATATAGGTCAAAACCGATCCGATTACCCCAAGACTGGTAAAATAAATTGCTTACCTCAGATCAGATGTTATCCAAAAAGATTATTCCAATTCCTGATCGCCATTCCAAATATCGATCGTGTTTATTGATTCAGCGTTGGGTACTGTAAATATATATTCCACGCGTTTTCCGGGCCGGCGATCAACTTTGGTCTCTTCAGATGCCTCGCCGGAGAAGTAACATGAGGAGGCTGGACCCCCCCCCCCCCCCCCCCATCAGTCTAAACCAATGGGGTGCAGTTACACAGGGAGAGATGATAGGGGGCGGTATTTTCCCAATTGAGCTCAGAGAGAGTCTGCAACACTAGCGTGAGGCTCGATTGATGAAATATGAATTCAAATCGCTAATAAATAAAAAAAATACGACAAACAAACGCTATATAGCGTTGGTGGCACTCAACTGGCAGCATGAACTAACGACAAAACACGTCCGTGGCACTCAAAGTAGGGATGTCCCGATCCGATCACGTGATCGGGGCCGATCACGTGATTTTCCGAAGATCGGGATCGGCAAAAATAAAAATAAAATATGCCCTTTTTTTTTATATATATACTTTTTTTTTTATTCAACAAACATGACCATGTTCACGTCTTAAACTCATACTGAGGCCTTAAGTTTTGGTTTTAAATTGCATATCATCATTCATTTATTTATTGTCACACAGAGCAGAATAATTTTGCCAAAACAAACCAATAGTATCCAGCTGCAGAACGGCACCAGCCACACTCTCAGACCCAAATTAAAAAAAATATATACATTTTTTTTTTAATCCCAATTTCTCACATTACATTCACCCTGAATGTTGACGTTATCCAGGTGAAAAGTTAACTTCATGAATCATTTGATGTATAATTAAATCAAAGGAAATGCATTTGGGTCTGAGAGTGTGGCTGGTCTGCCGTTCTGCAGCTGGATACTATTGGTTTGTTTTGGCAAAATTCTTCTGCTCTGTCTGACAATAAATAAATGAATGATGATATGCAATTTAAAACCAAAACTAAGGCCTCGGTATGAGTTTAAGACGTGAACATGGTCATGTTTGTTGAATAAAAAATAAATAAATAAAAATTATAATAATTTGATCGGATCGGGAAATATCTGTATCGGTAGATACTCAAAATCACATGATCGGGATCGAATCGGGAGCAAAAAAACGTGATCGGGACATCCCTAACTCAAAGTGTTAATAAATTTGCATTTAGCTAAAAAAAAATATATATATCTATAGCATGTAATACAATAGAATTGATACATGCAGTTGTTCACTCACTTTAATAAAAACACATTAAAGAGCATAATGTATTAACATGTTTTAGGTAGTAACATGGATGTTTGATTTGTCTATTCCTTTATGTAGTTTGTGGTGGTTGTTGGCAATTCACATCTCAGATCTGCTTGCTCAGGGGAACAATATCCAACCTGAGTAAAATGGTATGTATTCATGAAGGCAGTAGTAATAGTCATATAAATTAAGGTGGTTGTTTTAGTGCCAATAGCAATTTGTAGACATTTGTGGTGGATTTCCCCATACGACATGTGCATACAACATTGGAGTACCAGCTTCTGCTGAAGCAAGAATATCACAGAATTGCAGCAAAGAGGCCATCCAAAAAGGTATGTTCCAAGAAGTTGTGGATAGAACATAAGTGTTCTTGGAGTACATAGTACATTGCTATGCATGTTTCTACCAACCTTAACACATTGGACGCCAGAGGTCGCTGTGGGCGTATGGCCGTTTGTGCCAGAGCTGTAATGAAATGGGGGTAGATGCCGGTGTTTGTAGTGCTAAAACTATATTAAATATTATAGCTATGGATCTAATAACAACGTCGATTGTCAGTGAGTTTCTTCTGGTCAACATGCAAAAACAGAAAAAAAATGTCATCCATACATTTCAGTTTTATACCGTGGTGAATATGAGTATAGTTTTAGAGTGATTGTGTAATCCCAGGGAACGCCACCAAACAGCGCTTTACTGCATTTAATTATAAATCGTGCCATTTCTCGCCTGGATCAATACTCAATCTGAAATCAACGCTAGATTATCGGTATTATGTTTCATCATCGATGCATGAAAAGGGGGGGGGGGGGCACCCCTCCGTGCTTTGATCGCAACCAACGGGACACACACGCACGCTCCGATCGCGGGGAAAAAATCATCGGATCAACTAGGGGTGGAACGGTACGCATTCGAACCGTACACCGTTCGATACGACCTCCACGGTTCGGGGCATGCATGTATTGTTCGGTTATAATGTTAGCCGCAAGCTAACCATGGAGTCACTTTGCTGTGTTCCATTAGCTCCATTAGTGGGGAAGGGGGAGTATATTAACGCGGCTTGACAACAGAGGTTCAAAGATAACTTCACATTTATTGGCTGTTGGTTTATAGTATAATCATCAAGGCTTCTCCTTCCAACGCCATTTTACTGTTGACTATTTACTTCCTTGTGTGACGTCACTTCAAATACGGCTACCAGGGCCCTGTTCCTCGTACCTGCAGGGCTCTACAGTGCGACCATATTGCTCGCATATGCCCCTAAAAATATGTGTGTGCGAACCTCAAAACTCAATTACGCGCACGGTGTGCGAGTGCTGATGACAGCCTAAGTCATACTTTTTATTTCTCCGCAGAGAATCGTTAAAAAACTACAAGTCCCACATTGCACTCAAGCCAACGGTCCAATCACAGTAGAGTGAAGTGACCAATCGGAAGCTCTAATTTTGCTTGTTTACTTCCTGAAACTCTGCCATTGCAATCAGGGCTCTCGTTTTCCGAGACACTAACTTATTATAGTCTCTCTCTTACCAATAGCAATAGATTTTATAACACCTAGATTTATCGATAGCAATAGTAATATAACGTTAATGCAACAAAACGAATGCCTTGCTTTGTTAATCATAACGTTGATGCAGTAGCGTATGTCGGTGTGTTGGCTGTAACGGACATGACAATAACATAACGTGTACACATTAAAATTGCGATAATCTATTCTAACATTTTCAAATCGATGCAGTTGAATTTCCCCCTTAGGATCAATGCATTGTTACACCCCTACACCAAAGTCACTGGCCCACTGTGTATCTGTGTGTATAATAACTTGGCTAGCGTTATCAACAGCAGAGATGGGCAATAGGGTCCAGCTGCAGCGCCGGACGCCTGTACGTTAATGCCAAGCAAGCAGTGCAAAAATGCTTCCGCATTCGTCACCGCACGCTAGTGCGGTAAAGCGCCCTTCTTTTCAGACAAATGCTACCGTGCGTGCACCGGCGGCGGCGGCGTGCTCGCTCAGGTGCGTGCGTGCGCCGGCGTGCTCGCGCGAGGTGCCCGCGCATGCGCATGAGATCCCGCCTTGAGCGGAGCTCAATATATATAAGTCACCGCCCCTTATTCAGTATCTACCAATAGCTCAATTGGCAAGGACACATGGCTGTGGATCCTATGGCTTGTTTGCTGGCGAGTTCGAATCCCATCGAAAATATTTTTTAACGTGATTTTTTTTTAACGTGTATTATTTCGCCGGTTAAGGTTATTTCGCCGGTTAAGGTTAGGCATGGTTAAGGTTAAGGTTAAGGTTAGGCATTGTTTCGGAGTTGGTTAAGGTTAGAACGGTTAAGTTTAGGCGCTGTTAAGGAGCTGGTTAAGGTTAGAGTTTGTCAAAGAGAATGGCAATATAATTTCTATGGTTAAGGTTAGGCATGGTTTCGGAGTTGGTTAAGGTTAGAACGGTTAAGTTTAGGCGTTGTTAAGGAGCTGGTTAAGGTTAGAGTTTGTCAAAGAGAATGGCAATAGACAGCCTATTTCCGCGCGACCTGGGCGCTGGGCGGCGGAAAATGAAAGGCGCATTACTGCATGCCACTACGGTAAATTTTTGCACTGCTTGCTTGGCATAAAGCTACACGCGCGCCGGACGGCCGGAGAGCAAGCGGTGTGATGTAATTGGCAGACTCAACTGTCAATCAATGGTCTACCTGACACGCAAACTCATAAACAATGTTTCTATACTGGAGGTGTACAGTATTTCAATAGGCAACCCTGAAAGGATTATTTTTCTAGAAGAGCAACACAGCCAAAACATAAGCATTGTATGAGCTATGCTCGCTCATGCCTGTATTTTTTATGTCCGTTCTATTTTATAATTTTTTTTTTTTTTTACTATTTTTAAACTGAATCATTTTAAACTATTTTTACTATTTGTGTTACTGAAAACTGTAAGCGGAGAGCCTATTGGGATGCTAGATCCTAATGTGAAACACTGTGATTCTACCTATCTTTTTATGCTCGCTTATGCCTGTATTTTTTACTGTTGTGAAGCACTTTGAACTGCAACCTCTGTATGAAAAGTGCTATACAAATAAAGTTATTATAAAAGGGGCAAAAGCTAAAGTTAAGTGACTGAACCTTTTGTAGCAGTAGTTTGATTTGATAGTTTATTTGATAGGGACAGCACATGTTAATGAACATCAAGTACAAAATACAAAATGTAAACATGCAGGGTTGTAGCAAGAGCTAATTTACACACATGCACGCACAGTACAAATATACATTTATTTTTGAAAAAAAAAAAAACTCTGTTACTTTTTTTGGGTGCTCCTAAATTTCTTTGTGTGCTCCTTGGGAAAAAGGTTAGCGTAGATCCCTGACCTGCCTAACTGAGTTAGCTGGATAATTTTCAGCATAGCTTGACTTAAGCCAGACCTTTCCGTTCCCCGACGTCGGATTGTCTAAATCACTATGGCAACATATCAGAACGTTTGAACCTGGTCGAGGGCAGGGTTTAGTTCAGTTAGCTGGCTAAACCGCGTGATTTTTTTTCGTAGCCGCAGTTTGCGAAGAAGGCTCTCTGATTGGTTTAGCTCCGAAGGGCTCTTCCGCCTCGTACATATATATTCTCTGCTTCGAAGTGGTTATGCTTTGGCCCTCTTTAGAAGTGGGTTATGCTTAGACTTAGGGTTAGGGCCCTAACCCTAACTCTAAGCATAACCCACTTCGAAAGAGGGCCAAAGCATAACCACTTCGAAGCAGAGAATATATATGTACGAGGCGGACATTTCTATCCCAGAGCCCTTCGGAGCTAAACCAATCAGAGAGGGTCTTCGCTGTACACTGGCTAGCCAATCAGAGAGCGTCTTCGCAAACTGCGGCTACGGGAAAAAAAATCACATGGATAAATTATGGCCACGCCCTCGCAAAGAAATGCCAGCTCCCTTCCTGAAATAATTCTCACAGTCTAGATCCCATTATACCATTCTGAATTATGTTTTTGTGCTTCGTTTTTCTAGAGGGGGCTTTTGAAATGTAAAGTAATGGATCTAAAATGCTGATAATAAATCATATTCAGCCTATAGATTTACTTTGTCCTAAATAATGCACGTCATACGGATACAGTGCTCACGCGTCGCGACACACTAGTTATTTTAATAACGTCGGAGCATTGCAAATGTGAATCCTGCAGGGATATTTTTAATGAATGAAACCTATTGGCCGTTTGGCTCTGATTAGTTTCATATTCTTCGCTGTTGATGTATTTGCTTAACGGAGCGCACGGATTGTGTTTCATTCAAGCATAAATTGAAGCGTCTTTTAGGGATGGGTACCTTTCACATTTGAACCGATACCGGTACCGGTACCTGTGAATCGATACCGGTACCCAACGGTACCTTTTTTCGGTACTTTAGTCTCAAGAAATTTAATTTACCTACCTCAGTCGTAAAAAAAAAAAATCCAAACTTCAAATAACTACAATTTCGACAGTTTTCGGCTTGTCATTGCTCCGACTGCTTTGTTGTTGAATCAAGTAAAATCCTAGGTAAGCATATATTGTGCGTGTGAACGTTGACATAAAAAAATAAAAATAAATAAAAAATAATCGGTTTCTCACTTGATTCGATACTCGGTAGTACCGACGTGTTTCGGTTCGGTGCCTCCTTGGCGCTTTTCCACTGCATGGTACCTACTCTACTCTACTCGGTATTTTCGGTTTTCCATTACCAAAGTACTGGTACCAGGTACTTTTTGGGTACTTTTTGGGTACTTTTTTAGTCCCCGTTCTGTCCTGGTTCCAAGCGCGAGCCAAGCGGGTAGAACTGGTACTAGAAAAGTCACGTGAAACACTGCAGACCACTGATTGGTCAGAAGAGAGACGCGTCACTCGTTGTAGAGTCTGAACGAAAACAGAAAGCCGCCATCTTTAATGTCTCGCATAGGATTTCATTCTGTTTGCAGCAGGCACAAGTGCAATAAACAAAGGATACAGTGTATTCTGCCTCATTTATTGATTAAACAAAACCGACATCTCAACACAATTTGCCACTGAGCGGAGAGTTTAGTCTCGCAAAAAGATCGCTGACTTGTTAAGGCTTAAGCTTGTTGCTAGGTTAGGTGCTAATGTTGTGCTAGGGTTTTAGCATGGCTATCGTACATAGCGTGATCAATATAACTCGCTATTGATTGTTTGTATGAGTAACGTTAATGCTAGTAGAATAGACACAACGTGAGGTAATCACCATCCATTTTAAACCGGTTATTACCTAATGCCAACGTTAGCAAATAGACGCGACTGGTAACGTTACAGCTTGTTAGCCTAATGCTAACGTTAACGTTAGCATAGACAGCCTAGCTAACGTTAACGCTTGTAGAATAGACACAAGAGGTAACGTTAGCGTTAGCAGAATAGACACAACGAGAGTCTCGTTAATGTTATTGATTGATTGAAAACTGTTTTACTCTGGCTTGCGCCTACTAGCTCACAGACATAGCTATGCTGGAGCTCAGCCTCTCACAGAGCTATGGAGCTCTCAGCTGTACACCAGCAGCCCCGCCTCCCCACACAGAGACAAACTGAGTACTTTATTTTAGTACCTGCAGTGGAAAAGGAACGAAGTACCAGGTACCTAAAGCGAGTAGAGTAGAGTAGAGTAGACAGTGGTGCGTTCCTGAAATCAACTGGGATTGCACTCGCTATTTGCATATCAATAGCGCCGGTCGTCAGGTGTGTTAAATACGACCGGCTCTATTGATATGCAAATAGCGAGTACTTATCTGGGCTTGCACGTAGTGCACCCCCGTCCCATGAAGAACGCATGCCTGAGAGTAGAGTAGGTACCATGCAGTGGAAAAGCGCCAAAAAGTACGAATTCGGTACCCATCCCTAGCGTCTTTATGCGTGGACTGTGGATATTAATTACGAGGAATCTGAATCTGTGGATTGTTGAATTGTATCACTGTCACTCACACGTTATTGTGATATTGTAACTGGGATTAAAATGTCTGATGAGATGCGCTGTTTGACGGATTTGAGAAATTGAATGAGCCTTTGACGTTTATTAATTTGAGAAATGCATTTATCTGTTCAATCACTGTTATCTGATGATGAACATGAGGTGTCACTGGTATAAACCAAAGGTTAATCAATTCAATGCATGTATGGATGATGTCCGAAACAGATTAAAACCTGATTAATAGTGAAACTGTATAGCCTCCCTCCAAGCCTCTCTGACTTTCATTATTTCGGGGGTCACGCCTTTAACATTTTGGGAACCATGTATTTATATATAAAGTACATGATACCTAAGCTGAGCGCATACAGTACAGATATCCTCACAAGTATCTATTATTTTGTATCATCAATTAGATACTCTTTGGGCTTGTTTGTATCTACTTATTCTGAAAGAGTTTAACTAATTATTTTCACTAGCAAGATCTCATTCGATTATTCATTCCATTAAGCCTACTGCCAGCAGGCACATTTAAAGAAATATAATCTGATTGATTGGGGTAATGAGGGACTTAAAATTTGCCTATAGATTATGCATTTAACTTGTCTGCGAGGCTATTGAGCCGTACTGTATTGTACCCATTCTGCAATCTGTTAATAAAGTTTTAAATCAATCAATCAATGCCGTTAGAAAATCAGGATTTCTGCGATCGACACCTGCTGTCTTTTCAGGTGAGGCGGCCGCGTGCAATTATCCTGAGTATCAAGTCTGGTTTGAATTAACGAGACTGAATCAGCGTTCGAGGAACAGGGAAAGCCTGGATTCAAACATCGGGTTAATTGAATCTGGATAATGGGACTTTTGATCGACTTAGTTGAACCAGGTACGGGGAATAAGGCCCAGGACACTCAAATAGCAAAAGCGAGTCGATTAGGTAGGGCTGGGCGATATGACGATATTATATAAATATCGGGTACAGTTCATTAACGATACACTTTTTTAACGTATTGTGGATATCATGATGTTTTGCCCAAGAGGATTGTGTCGCGTCAATCTGGTCCACACGTTCAAACTTTTGAACAACGCCGCCCCCACACACACACTTATGATTAACAAAGGCATTCGTTTTGTGGGATTAACGTTATATAGTTACACGTTCAATAACATCAGCGTATTTACCCGAACATAGCAACATCCGAGGACAACATAGATATCAAGCATTACTCGTTCATATCTTCATATATTACTCGTGCCCATTCTGCGGTCTGTTAATAAAGTTTTCAATCAGACAGATGTATGGAAAGGCTAATAACATTCGTTGCAGTAAAATCATTATGCCTCGTTTAGTCATGCTGCGGTGCACTGGTAATCTTATCGTCGGCCGCGGGGAGCTAACGTTGTTGTTGTTGAGCTCTCGTCAAAATCAATGGAGGACATTCTGGAAAGTAAAAAACAAATAGCGCTTGCCGATTGGTGCTAAGAACAGCAGGGCGGGTGCAAGCAGTGTGACGTAATTGGCAGACTCGACTGTCAATCAAAATTATTCTGTTGCCGGCTGAATGATTGAATGAATGAAAACTTTATTAACACTTTCTTTGCCAGCCACGCTTATGTACATCATTATACCATCCTCTGCCAGCTCTATTTGTCTATGGAGAAGTTCCCCTTCTTTGCAGGGCTATAACTTTTTAAATTATATTGCTAAATTGACATTACTATGGCCCATTCAACGTCAATTATCTATCGTTCAGGATGTAGGAACGTTATACTTTTTCATTCACATATTCATACTAAAATACGGTCTAAAGTATAAATATGTTTTTATCATTTTCTGCAGCATTCTGCAGAACGTGATTTATAGCCCTAAATGCATTATATTGATGATCAAATACAGTTTGATAGCGATCGGCGCGAGATAAAAAATGTCAAATGGACGTGCTTCTAGAAGTTACTACTTATCGGATGTTGACCGGATGGGGGGGGGGGGGTCGTTTATAATTCCGTGGCCAACGTTAGATGATTCATCTAGTGTGGGTGATATGATCATTAGAGCAGTTTGTATCGAACACGGTAAAAAAAAACGCTGAAACTTACCCCAGTCTCCTCGGGCCGTTGGGCGATGAGCGTGGAGCAAAAATATTCCTATTATGGGTTGTTGAAATATGCGATCCATCTCCAGGTTGTATAATAGTATATACGTCCAAATCATGTTGTTTATCGAGTTATTGGTAACGGATCGCTATCCATTGTGTCGCGCTCAAGTCCCGGGACCTATAGCGAGTGATCGGACCGAATTTGGATGAGCACCAGTTTCCGTTTCCGGTTTCCGGTTTGGGCGATCCGCCAATCGGCCACCAGATGGCGCTCTTGAACCGTTGGAGAGTTGAGAGGGGATCAACAGTAGATCTCAAGTCTCCGCGGGAGAAATATGATTGCGATCACAGATTTTTTAAATATTGATCCCAATGACGTGTTACGGCGTCATTGGCAGAATTAGCATGGCGGGGAATGACGAGTTAAGGCGTCCTTGGCGATTAAAGTGTTAACAGATTGCAGAATGGGTACAATACAGTACAACTCAATACAACAACAGTGGACTGGAGGATGAAGACCAGAAAAAGACTTTCGGCTTTTTTACATAAGGGTCCTCCATTTTCAATTCATCAAAACATTTAGAGACATACAAATATACAGTAGTTTCATAAAAATGCTAAAATGCTATTTATTGATTGATTGGATTGATTTAAAACTTTATTAACATATTGCAGAATGGGTCCAGTACAGCTCAATACATACAATTGTTAAGGGGATGCAGACCAGAGAAAGACTTTCGTCTTGTTTACATCAGGGTCCCCCATTTTCAATTCATCATATTTCATATCTAAATCATATAATATCTCATTGCTAAATATATGCAATATATAATCTAAATCTAATATATAATAAAAAAAAATGCTAAATGCATGGGTATTTTATTTTGTCTTTAACCCTTTCTCCGCCGATGACGTGTTAAGACGTCATTCTCCGCCATGCGTAATCTGCCAATGACGTCTTACAGCGTCTTTGAGATCAATATTTCATATTTTCGTCATGGTATTCACATTTCACCCACGGAGTCTTTGCTGGTGTTGTAGGACTCCGCTCAACTCACCAACGCTTCAATACCGCCACCTGGTGGCCGATCGGCGAGTTGCCAAAACGGAGGTCACCGGAAGTGCTTAGTCCGTCCCCTATTCTGTCCGGCCACTCGCTATCGCTCGCGGGACTCTATCCAGACACCGTGCATATCGATCTGTTGCCATAACTCAATAAACAACATGATTGGACGTGTATTAGTATTATACAAACCGGAACTGGATCACCTAGATCAACATCCCATAATAGCGATCTTTTTGCTCCACGCTCATCACCCAACGGTAAGAGGAGACTGGGGTGAGTTTCAGCGTTTTTCTTTACCATTTTCGATACAAACTGCTCTGATCTATAAATCACCCATACTACATAAATGATTTAACGTCGGTCATTGAATTATAAACGACCCCCCCCCCCCTCCGGTCAACCGCAGATGAAGAGTCATAACGTCTAGGACCGTGTACAGTTGACATTTTTTATCTGGCGTCGATAGGTATCAAACTATATGAATTGAAAATGGGGGACCCTGATGGAAACAAGACAAACGTCTTTCTCAGGTCTGCATCCCCTTAACAATTGTATGTATTGAGCCGTACTGTATTGTACCCATTCTGCAATCTGTTAAATAAAGTTTTCATTCATTCATTCATTCTGCATTTGATGATCTAATATATGCATTTATGGCTATAACTCACGTTCTATGAAATACTGCAGAAAACGATAAAAACATATTTATACTCTAGACCGTATTATTGTATGAATGTGTGAATGAAAAAGTAAAACGTTCCTACATCCTGAACGATAGATAATTGATGTTGAATGGGCCATAGTAATGTCAATTTAGCAATACAATTTAAAAAGTTATAGCCCTGCAAAGAAGGTGAACATCTCCATAGACAAATAGAGCTGGCAGAGAGGCTACAAGGATGGATATAAGCTCCGGCAATGAATAGGTTAATGTTAGCTTGCAAACTCAAATACTGTCTTGGTAAGCCTCATAATCAATTGTTTGTGATGTGTATCGCCGAAAGGTCAGAAAATATCGTGATATCATATTTAGGCCATATGGCCCAGCCCTACGATTAGGTAACATGCAGTGAAAAGCAGCATAAGAGAATACTTCATAATGTAAAATAAAATAAAAACAATGTATATCGAACCAAACCGAAAAACCCAGACACCAAAACCGTGATACGAACCGAACCGTAGATTTTGTGAACCGTTCCACCCCTAGGACAGGGCTCTACGCTAACCTTTTTCCCAAGGAGCACATGTGCTCCTAAATGAAAAAATTTAGGAGCACACAAAGAAATTTAGGAGCACCCAAAAATATTTAGGAGCACAGTGAAAATATTTCAAGTAACAGAGTTTTTTTTTTTTTTTTTTTTACTGTGCGTGCATGTGTGTAAATTAGCTCTTGCTACAACCCTGCATGTTTACATTTTGTATTTTGTACTTGATGTTCATTAACATGTGCTGTCCCTATCAAATAAACTATCAAATCAAACTACTGCTACAAAAGTAAGTCACTTAACTTTAGCTTTTGCCCCTTTTATGCATACCTATGCCTATGTTTTGGCTAGTGTTGCTCTTCTAGAAAAATAATCCTTTCAGGGTTGCCTATTGAAATACTGTACACCTCCAGTACAGAAACATTGTTTATGAGTTTGCGTGTCAGGTAGACCATTGATTGACAGTCGAGTCTGCCAATTACGTCACATCGCTTGCACTCCGGCCGTCCGGCGCTGCAGCTGGACCCTATTGCCCACCTCTGCTGTTCAGCTGTTGATAACGCTAGCCAAGTTATTATACACACAGATACACACAGTGGGCCAGTGACTTTGGTGAAGGGGTGTAACAATGCATCGATCCTAAGGGGAAAATTCAACTGCATCGATTTGAAAATGTTAGAATCGATATCGCAATTTTAATGTGTACACGTTATGTTATTGTCATGTCCGTTACAGCCAACACAACGACATAATACGCTACTGCATCAACGTTATGATTAACAAAGCAAGGCATTCGTTTTGTTGCATTACAGTTATATTACTATTGCTATCGATAAATCTAGGTGTTCTAAAATCTATTGCTATTGGTAAGACTATATAATAAGTTAGTGTCTCGGAAAACGCAGAGCCCTGATCGCAATGGCGGAGTTTCAGGACAAAATGAGAGCTTCCGATTGGTCATTTGCTTTATTTCCCATGAAACCAGTCACGTCACTCTACTGTGATTGGACCGTTGGCTTGAGTGCAATGTGGGACTTGTAGTTTAACGATTCTCAGCAAAAAAAAAAAAAAAAAGGACGACTGAGGCTGTAATCTGCACTCGCACACCGTGCGCGTAATTGATTTTTCAGGTTCGCACACACATTTTTAGGGGCATATGCGAGCAATATGGTCACACTGTAGAGCCCTGTAGGATCAACGCAAGATTGATAACACCTTGTCTATGATGTACTGCAAAAAGAATAATCCAATTATCTGATCACCATTCCAAGTACTGATCGCGATCGTGTGTCCAACGTTATCAAGCCGTGAACATGATAAATGAACATGATGGCTCGTAGGTGCATCGGTTAGAACCGCTTGCCCTGCCCGAGTGTTTAGACCCCGGCCCCACGCTGCAGCTCTGCCCAGACGACAAGCCACATCATTTCAAATGGAGTGGAATAGCGGCCGCAAGGCGTTAGGCGGCGGTATCGGACCATTGCGGTCTCACATTTCCACAGCACGATGAATTATGAATGGAAATAGCGAATAAAAGAAATAACGATCATAATAACGTGTATACTCGTTGTTGGCAATTAATGTGTTAATTGTCGTCATTGTTTTTTCTAAGGCAGCTGTGGTGTCTGGATTTGGAACACCTAAATGATGACAAAGGTATGCCTCTCCTTGTGCAGTTTATTTGGAACACTTCATACCGTGTCCTGCACATATTTGTAAGCTGGACACTTTCTATTTATAACTGGGAAGACCTCCTACTTCCTTCTGAAATCAACACTTGCCCATCGTTCCCCATTTTAGATAGATACTTTCATGAATCAGAGCGTCACAGCAATATTTATCTTTTTTACATTAGGTCAAATATAGACTTTTTACATTAGGTCGCTGTGGTGTCATTCATAACAACACTGGCTGATAGTATCGTCCCCACAAAGAAGGCGAGGGTGTTCCCAAACCAGAAACCATGGGTGGACAGTACCATCAGAGCAGCCCTGAACTCTTGCACAACTGCTTATAACCGGGGCAGAGAGTCAGGAAACATGGAAGAGTATAAGACAACAGTCTACACTCTGCGCAAGGCTGTCAAACTTGCTAAGAGGACGTATGTCGACAAGATGGAGGCACAAATGGCACAGAATGACACAAGAGGCTTATGGCAGGGACTGAGGGCTATAACTGACTACAAAGTCAGCGCCCCCTCAATGGGGAGCGACGACGCCTCCCTTGCGGACCAGCTCAACACCTTCTACGCGCGGTTTGGTGCAAACAGTGGCGCTGCTAGCCCAACGGCTAGTGACGTCACTGGTGCGCCGGCTGTTGTGGAGGGGGGGGGGCATCCGCGGGGGGGCGGGGACGCTCTCTCATTGACGGTACACAGTGTGAGAAGAGCATTTATGCAGGTGAACACCAGGAAGGCTGCTGGCCCAGATGGTATAACAGGACGCATACTTAAGTCCTGTGCCAACCAGCTTGCCCCGGTGTTCACCGCCATATCTAATCAATCCCTGGCGGAGTCGGTGGTCCCTGCCTGCTTCAAGATGTCTACCATCATCCCTGTACCGAAGAAACCCTCCCCAACATGTCCAAATGACTACAGACCGGTGGCACTCACCTCTGTGGTCATGAAATGTTTTGAGAGGCTGGTCAAGGACCACATTTGTGCCTCCCTCCCCAGTGATATGGACCCTATGCAATTTGCATACAGGACAAAAAGGTCCACTGACGACGCTGTCTCCCAGGTACTGCACAGCAGTGACAGCACCCTCTCCCACCTTGACCGTCAGAAGGGGGGCTATGTGAGACTGTTGTTCATTGACTACAGCTCAGCGTTCAACACCATAGTCCCCACCAGACTGGTGGACAAGCTGATCGAGCTGGGTCTGAGCTCCGCCCTGAGCGCCTGGGTACTGGACTTTGAGTGAAAGACCCCAGGCGGTCAGGGTGGGGGGTCAGACCTCCAACACCATCACCCTGAGCATCGGGTCCCCCCAGGGCTGTGTTCTAAGCCCCCTGCTGTACTCACTCTACACACACGATTGTGTGGCCAAGTTCAGCTCCAACTCCATAGTGAAGTTCGCAGACGACACGGTGGTGGTGGGGCTGATCTCGGACAACGACGAGAAGGCCTACCGGGAGGAGGTTGAGGTACTGGAACGCTGGTGCCAGGACAACAGCCTGCTCCTGAACATTGGTAAAACCAAGGAGCTGATCGTGGATTATAGGAGAGGACAGCAGGAGACACACACACCACTGATGATTAACGGGGCTACCGTGGACAGGGTGAGCAGCTTTAAGTACCTGGGGGTCCACATCTCAGAGGATCTGACATGGTCAACACACATAGACACAGTAGTAAAGAAGGCGAAACAGCGCCTCTACCACCTGAGACAGTTAAGGAAGTTCAGAGTATCGGGGAAGATACTCCAGTCCTTCTACTCAGGAGCTGTAGAGAGCATCTTGACCGGAAACATCACTGCCTGGTATGGAAACAGCACGGCACAAGACAAGAAGGCCCTACAGAGAGTGGTGCGCTCAGCCGAGCGTACCACAGGTATTGCACTACCTCCCCTGCAGGTTCTATACAACAAGAGGTGCAAATACAGAGCCTGCAGGATAATGAAAGACCCTCACCACCCCAATAACAGCCTGTTCCAGCTGCTGAGGTCAGGCAGACGCCTGCGAACCCCAGCTACTAGCCTAAGCCGCTACAGAGCGGCTTAGGCTCAGCTTCTTCCCCCAGGCCATCAGAGCCCTGAACAATGAACATTGAGTGCCACAGAACACTGAACTATCCACACACAAGCACACATGAACACACACACGACACGCTCACACACTAGCAGCCACTTAACACTTTAACATGAGCGGGCACACACTCATGCCGCACACTTATGGCCAAAAGGAAAGGCCACTTTAAATTAGAATAACAGGAACAGTGTATTGCACTACCAAAGCTACCTAGCATGTCCTATATGTAGGGATGGGTACCTTTCACATTTGAACCGATACCGGTATCGGTACTTTAGTCTCAAGAAATTGAATTTACCTACCTCAGTCGTAAAAAAAAAATCCAAACTTCAAATAACTACAATTTCGACAGTTTTCGGCTTGTCAATGCTCCGACTGCTTTGTTGTTGAATCAAGACAAATCCTAGGTAAGCATATATTGTGCGTGTGAACGTTGACATGAAAAAATAAAAAAAAATAAAAAAAAATAAAAAAAACAAGTAAAATTTTTTTTTTTTTTTTTTTTTTAGTTTCTCACTTGATTCGATACTCTGTAGTACCGACGTGTTTCGGTTCGGTACCTCAAAAGTACCGAATTCGGTACCCATCCCTACCTATATGCTCTGTAAATAACTATGTACAGATACCGAGATGTCACACCATGTTACCTGTTACCTGTTTATTGCACAATGTTGTTTTTTTATTGGATTCTATTATATGTTGTAACTTGTAACACTGTATTGCACATCGTTGCGGGCAAGACCACCCGCATTTCATTGTATACTTGTATGCCGTGACAATTAAAACTCTTAACTTGACTTGACTTGATTAGGTCAAATAGTAGAGATGTTCCGATATCATTTTTTCCTTCCCGATACTGATCCGATATGAGTGCATAAAAAGAAAATGTATATGTAAGTTTTATATATACTGTTTTTTTTAGTAATAACTAGAAAGTAATGGTATTTTTTCAACAACAGGTGATTGTATAGATTAGTATTAGTATCATTAATTGACAACTATGCTCAATGAGTTCACCCACGGAACGGTTGTTGCGACATTGGTTCTGCACGGACGTTATACGTTGTTGCACTTCCTATCCAGTCTGCTCCGGTTCAGTTAGCTAGTAGCAGAGGCTCTGGCTAGTAGTAATGTATATGTTGTAGGGGTGTAACGATGCATCGATTAATCGAAATGCATCAATTCTAATGTGTTCGATTCGATGGATCGTTTTGAATATGTGTTAGAATCGATTATAATCGAAATTAATCGAATACAATTTTTTTTTTTTTTTTTATTGTTTTATTTACCTATAGTCCATTCATGCTGAGTGAATCAGTTCCCCCAGCCACATTTGTGTATTCAAAAAATTTTGGGGAATTAATCGAAAATGTATCTAATCGTGGTCAAATGAAGAGATTTCATGATGCATTGAATCGTTGCCTGAAGATTCGTAATCGAATCGTTGTGAGGTCGAATCGTTACACCCCTAGTATGTTGTGATTTTTAATGCACAATAACTATTCAACATTCTCTTTTGAGACTCCGCCTCAGACTCTTATCCTTTGGCACTAAAAGCTAAACATTGTCACCAGTATGGCTGTCCGCATTATGTCATTAATTGCGTGCATGTGTGCGAGAGGTCGATCAGTGACGACACTTAATGGAAAGAATGTAACATTACTGGTGAAAAAGTGATTTACCTTGGAATACTCCTTTGCCAACTTGCTGTACTTTGCTTGCAGGTCTGCAGCCATTATTGCTGGATTATGAATAGTCCCAACTTTAGCCAAGGTAACGTTAAGCTAAAACTAGCTCTTCAGCTAATGCTAAATAACACCACGCAAAATTGGTATAAACGCAAAATTAAAAGTGAAACCGCAAGACGACTTTTGCGGTTTCTGTTCAGACTTCCATCCCAAAACGCTCGTCTAAACGTAGCCTTAGACAAAAGACTTGAGTTACAAGATTTAAATGAATATATGATATTCAAAACATTCTCATATTTCAAAGTATGACACATCATTTGAAAGCTTACATTCTGTACTTTTACAATCTGGAAAAATCTGGAAAATGAAAATGGAGACATGTAGTCACAAACCCTGGACTCGGTCACATATGTACATGAGTTATTTACAGAGCATGGTAGGACATGCTAGGACCTGTGGTAGTGCAATACACTTAGCTACAGATGAGGCACTGGATCTTTATGTACATGCTATATTATACAATCTCAAGTTATACTATACTATTCTTAAAGTGACCTTTCCTTTTGTAAAGTGACCATAAGTGTGAGCGTGTGCAGCATGAGTGTGTGTTTGCTCATGTTAAAGTGGCTGCTAGTGTGTGTCAGTGAGCGTGTACAGTGTGGTTTCAACATGATTTCTAGTTATAGTGTTAGGGGAGGGTTATGCTATGGATGGCAGTGTCACCAAGCCATGAAATGGCAAAAACAAACTGCACAATTCAGTAATTATACAAATACATAGTTCAGTATTTTCTGAAGATGTATAATGTGTTTAGAAACAAATCTTTTAATTTGCTTTACCTGGACTTTAAAATACACCATTTTTAGAATAGGTGAAAATAACACATTTGTACTTCTTGCAAAAAGCTGCATGGTTTTTGCCCAAACCTGCATGGGATTAGCATGAAGTGGGGGTGTCTGTAAAGGAAAGACTTGCGAGTACCCATAGAACAATTTCCATTCAGGTATCTTGAGGTGAGAGGTCAAGGGATTGCCACAATTGTGCCTAACCTTGGAGCATTATTTAGGCCCCTTCCTATAGGCTAGCATGACATGCTTGGTACCTCCAGATTCCCAGTGTAGTCTAGTTTCATATGATACCAATATCTTCACTCTAGCTTTAAAAAGGGAGCCAGCTGCTACAGCCTCTGAAAGATGGCCAGCAATCCTGAGAGTCTCAGAAGGTTAAAGCCTGCATTCATTCATAAACCAACCAGGGGTGCCTTGGGGTAATCCACTCTGGTATAACAGCATATTTCCCCAGTCGCTCTCTCCAGAGGTTAGCTAAGGGAACTGAACACTGCTAGTAAACACAACCCTAAAAACAGAACATACCCTACATTCTGCTACTCCAATGATCTTGGACAGTTCAGTCAATATCTATAAACATAAGACAACTGGATCCCTAGGCTGGAAATAAGAGCATCAAGATTAAAATCTGTGAGGTCATCAAGTGACACTTTTTGGTACTGGTCCATTGACAATGAATTAATGGCCGATCATGTGCTCATAACTTATTTATTTGAGCCATTAAATCCAAATAGGGTTGTAAAGGGTCAGAGACTTTCCAGTCAATTTCCATGGAAAGTTAAGCTTGGGAAGTTTGGAAATCCTGCCTAATTTCAATAAAAGAAATCCTAGCTTATAATAATGTACTTATTTGGGTAAGAAATACACATAAGGCAATATTAGATCTTGTTGCATGTTTTGGTTCCAATATCCACATTTAATGGAAATTATGTCCAATTTAATGAACAATCTCTGGCAAAAAGCCAGAAAATCTTGCAGAATGGTTGCTATGGTAACTAACTAAAGACTTGACAGATCCACTGGATGGCACATTCGTAGAAGCTGTTCCAAGTGGAAAAAGGCATTTATCTATCACAAAATAGTTATTTTCAATCAACTTAACCATTCAGTCAGCAATTTACCAGTGACTTCAAATATAAAAGAAAAACGATGATATGTATGACAGATTGTTAGATACGGATAACTCCCCATTCAAAGAGATAGGGAACTGGCAGATGGTGGCAGAGTGAACAGACTTCTCTTTAGACACTTTGCAGCATCCAATCTAATGGGAATTCTGTAGGACATGTACAACCCTCTGCATGCACTGTGCACCCATCACATGTGCAGAGCACTCCAATAGAATAACATAAGTAAATTGTTGGATTTATATTTATTCATATTAGGAGGGTTTGAAATTATGTCCGTTTATAATATGGTAACATTTTTACATTTCCATCTGCATACAACATGGTAAATGTAGCCTGTGTTATATATATATATATTATTGTTGTCAAAGTGTCCAAGGAGTTGTTCCACTATTTCAAGGTCTATGGTGCAGCTCCAGGGTTTGTATTCTTGGTGACATAATTAGAATCTGGTTTGTTGTTCAGCTTGTTTATTATTCACAAATTGAAACAGAGCTGTATATTATGGAGATAGAATACAGTATGTGAATCCTACTTTAGTTGATTCTCCCTTTAAAAAAGGGACGCCTTGACATTTTGGGAGTTTTTGTCGGTTAATTTTATTCAAAAGGCAGTTGTCACATTGTGGAGGGGAAATCTTCTACATGTCGTCTATCCACTAACCTAAAAAGATTTATTCGATAAAAATACATGAATTTCTTTTACAGCAGCTTGTTAGCCTGCAGCATTGTTTTGAATGGGGAATGCCAATAGTCATATAAATAACGAGGAATTCCACTTGAAACCCAATAAACAACCAGATTACTGCTGTCAATAGTGAAACCACTGACAAAGTAAAGGAGCCAACAAAATGCCAAAAACACAACTTTAAATCAATCCTCAGTAGGTTTACCAGAAGTTTTCCAAAAGTACTAGGGCAAGACTACTGTCCCTGTATTCAAGCCACTCAATATTTTTTGTTTTTACAGAGATAGGCAAAAGGAGGTTGTCTTTTGACAGGGACAGATCAAATAATGGTAGTGCCACCATCAGGGAGAGCTTATTAGGGAGGGACAGATCAAATAATGGTAGTGCCACCATCAGGGAGAGCTTATTAGGGAGGGACAGATCAAATAATGGTAGTGCCACCATCAGGGAGAGCTTATTAGGGTTGGGTACCGAACTCTGTACTGGTACTACAGAGAGTACCGATTCAGCTAGATCAATCGGTACCTTAGATATTTAGTATAAGTTTAATATGCTAGACAATAGGGAGCCTTTTCCACAAATATATATATATATATATATATATATATATATATATATATATATATATATATATATATTACTGTCCATCTCTTCATTCTCTTGGGTCTTTGGATGGCGAGATAATGTTGATATTTAAACATTTAAAAACATAATACATGATCATGCTATTTATTTTGTGTGGTGTGTTACAACAATAAAAATAAGAAAATTTTCTAAATAAATAACGTTGAAATTTAGAAATTTGGATTTATTTTTTACAACTGAAATTAAATAGTTTGTTATTACAGAAAGAGTTATGTACCGGAAAAAGGGTACCACTGGGTACTAATACCGAATTCCAGGAACTGGTATCGGTTCAAATAGTTAATTAACGGTACCCAAGCCTAAAGCTTATATTAAAGCATATAGTAAAGCAGTGGTTCTTTGTTTTGCATAAAGAGGACCAATATTTGCAGATGCCCTAGCTAGCCTGACATGTCAGACCCATGGAACGTACGCAAGCAAACTCTATTGGATCTGAAAGCGGCACATTGAGAAATAAACAAATAGCTTGCCAGCGAAAATGGTCGTCGTCAATAAAGTCAATTTACCACGGTGATGTGATGCTGTGTTGTCTCTCATGACGGGGGGAATTCCTGGCACTGTGATTACATTAAAAGTACAAGAAAAGACGATTTCTCCATTTATCTGTGTGTTACCAAGGCAACAGACTGTCAGTGTGCAATCAGACTGGGGTTTTTATATTAAAGTTTAGAATAGCCTTCATGAGTAAGCGGTGCCTTGTTGCTTCCGTTAGTACAGAGAGGGGCACAAAATCGTCTTTTCCCACACTTTAATGTGGCTCCTGTGGCAGGATTTCCCCACGGCATGAAAGACAAGACACCAAAACATCACCACGGTAAGTCAAATTGACGTTATATTGATGACCATTTTCGTGGCCAAGCTATTTGGCACCATTTACACTTGGTATCAACATGCAGTCTGTATCTGTATATGGATATCTTATCTGGATAATGAAACGATCAGATCTCGCCTTTGCAAAATTGTACACATACATTCTCGCCATGTGCATTCTGCCCACATTGTGATCAGATCTAATTTCTCACATGATATATACAAAAGTTTGTGTACGGATTGCATTTACACATGGCTGACTCTGCCCAAGATCCGATCACCATGTGAGCCAAACTACTTCTGGAAGTGGTCTGGCTGATCTTATCAGATTATGATCGCAATGCGTACTGTGTGCATACACCTTGCATTAACATGCCTTTTTCATTATCCAGATACAGATCACGTGTTAATACCAGGTGTAAATGGAGTCTTTGTTTATTTCTCAATGTGCCACTTTCAGACCCTATGGAGCCATCTTGCCTACATTCCATGTGTCAGATGCGTCAGGCTACCGTTGCCCATGAAGTCACGATCCATTCAATTAAATATACAAGTCAGTATTCTTTGAGATGGAAAAAAATCTACTCAGAACACATGGGCCTAAGCAATATTGCCTAATGCAGGTGATGTATAAATCCTGGAAGTTAGCTAATGTATTGGGAACATTTTTAAATGTTATAAAATCATATTGATAGATTTGAAGACATAAAACAGCTCCTATGAGACTACAGTATGTGGCCCCGTTTTATCGGATGTAAAACATCAGGGCACTGGAAATATCGCACAGTTGGGAACAGGCTATTTATCTGTTTCACTCCTCCAGCTAAAATTACACACACAAACTAAATGTGGCTTACCATTCGGTGAGAATAGGCAAAAATAGGTGAGGGAATGGGAGCGGAATGACCTCCGTGGAGGGGGGGGGGGGGCATAACATACTCCCAACCAGCTGTCTTTGATTTTAGTATAAGAAAATAAGGGCTGAATAACATAATAATCTATGAGTCCAGGCCTACAGTCCAGTATACTGTGCTAGCAAGGTAGCCTGTTGTGCAGCAGATGATGCTGGGAGGTTGACATGGAGTGATATTAATTAACCTTCATTGATGATTATAGATCAAATAAATAAATAAAAAAGGTCTCACACTTATCAATATTCAATTACAAATCTGTCCCGTTTCCATCTACCCATCCATTAACTGCATGTTTCAACATAGCGACACAGACATGTGAATTTGATTTACATCACAGAATTGAGTAAGAGTATAATTTAGCCTACACCGCCACGTCTCAACACCCTCAGTGGAGAGAACCTTGCACTATGCAGTATCACATCCCTACCAAGGGCTGGTTAAAAATAAAAAGTGTGTACAAAATGTGTCATTATAGGAAGACAATGACATTTATGAATAAGTATGAAGGCACAAGGTGAGTCAACTAGTTTTTCCCAATTTGCATTCCTAGATCCTATCCCAAACACAACATCTAGGCCTGGCTGTGTTCAGAAAGCTGGTGATGAAAGGACCAAGCCTTTTTATTTGCATAGTACAAGAAGCCTGTTAAACCGCCAAACGGTCGTCTCCATCCCCGAGGATGTGTGCCGTTTGTCATCATACATTTAGAGAACAACAGGGCAGCGGGCCCCGTCTGTTGAAGCTTGCTTACCGGTCCCGGGGTGTCTGTGAGCTCCGTGCGAGGAGGAGGCGTGTCGCTGCGCCCCCGGTGACAGGTAGCTCCCCTGGGCGTGCTGCTGCTGCTGGCTCTCCGGGTAGCTCCGACCTCCGTGGTGCGGCGCCCAGCCAGAGTTGCTCTGCTGCGGGTAGTTCACCCCACCGCTGGCGCTCATCATGCTCCCGTTACCGACTGCGTTGCTGCCGTTGTTCCCTCCACCACCACCGCCGCCGCCATTCATGCCAAAATGATAAAAGCCTGACCGTGAGCGCGATCGAGTCCTCGGGGGGTCCATGGCCGAGAAGGGCGGTGGTGGCTGGACGTGGAGATGAGTCTAGCTGCTGTAGTGGGAACCTCCCTCTGGTTGTCAGGTCGAATCTTCGCGTCTCTCTGACTCCTGCCCCGTTGTCTACGTTACCGCCCTGTTCCTCCGAGTGGTGTGTTTATAAAGCCGCTAGTTATTATTACACAGAAGCGAGAGAGCTGGAAGTAGAAGCACAGGGGGTTCAGAACAGCGCAGAGCTGTAATGTCGCACATCATGCACTAATCTGCATCTCCTCTGCTAACGTTATATACGAGGCTGCAAAACACGCCGCTTATTCTATGAATCCTATAAAAGAAAATATGTATAACAATGTATTCTATATTCTCATGTGATGGCGTGAAACACTGGTCATTCAAAACACTATGTTAACTTCTGTTATTGGAAACTCAAGTCAGTGAGCTGCTGATACACAGCTAGTGGCCAGAACAGCTGAGAGCAGCTCTCGGGTTCTCTATTGTCTTTTCACAATAAATGACTGGCTAGCTTTCCCACGCTGTGAAACTAGTATTATGGTATAACATTACTCAAAAAGCAGTCAAACGTTGACAAAACAGAAGAACCAACAGCAGCACCATTTGTTTACAAACCAGCCCAGCTGACTAGAAGTATGTCGCTGAAACACGAAGAGCTTTAACAGCAACTCGACTCAAGCAAGATGGCTTGTTGTCAGCGAACGTTAAGTACATTAGCCGTGCTGCTAGAGAGTTAGCTGGTTGTCACACTATTTATGTACCAAAGCCCGTCACTTAAACACAACTCAAATGATACGACTAACATACTTCTAATACGAACATTACAACCCGTCTCCTCCACGAACTCTCCCTGGCCTCTCGTTAGAACGTCGACACTCCACGGCTAGCTCGGTGCTAACAACAGGAAGGGAGGTCTAGCTTGTTGGAAAACACTGCTGTTATGGAGGCAGCTGCCCACATTACAAACAGCCAGCAAACAACGCAAGACAAATCAATATAGTCCAAATATAAACTGTAATATCAAATTAGTAAAGTCAATATAAGCAAGCAAATACCTTATCAAATAAGTACACGACGTCCGTGCTATTTAAACCCCTGCCCTGACGGTCGCTCTGGAGTGTGTTCTCTGGCCGCGGGGAGCGGAGATCAATCAGTGGGGTGTTCACGTCACTCCGCAGTCACTTCACATCGAATACAGACTACAGAGACATAAACATTATCGGCCTATACGTTTAACAGGCTACTAGTGTGAAGTGATAAAGAAAACACAATGGAAGACGGGAAGTTATTATCTGCTCTACGATTTGACTGATTTAAGTACGATTCAAACCGACAGGCAGTAGCCAAGCTCATGAATAATTTAGCAGGTTTTAACCAGAATTTTTTAGCTTTTTACTGCATTTCAGCTAAACAAGCATCAAATCTGTCCAATGTGAAAGTGATACAATTAAATTAAATCGGTATACCACCTTTATGTGAGAATCCTGCCTTTTTTGGATGGGCGTGTCCGTCTGTTTTGTTTGTGTGCGCGTGTGCGTGTGTGTGTGTGTGCGTGCGAGTGCAGAGGACATTGTACAATGTGGCTGGTTCAATATACAGCATACAAAAAAAACATAATCAAACATTAACATTTACAATCTTGTTTTGCAATATTACTTACTAAAACAGCCAGGGCCAGCAACCAAATCTCAAGTATTTTCATAATTTAACTCACTGGGCGCCATACCCGAGATAAGTCGGGTTATCTCGCCATGCGTCGAGCGCCATACCTGAGATTTCTCTGGTTTTGGTCCTTTGATCTTTTTCCTTTGATCCCTGTTCTATACGGTCAACCGGAGCCCTCTAGGTCTCCCTGGCTCATTTGCCTACGTTGGAATTGCAATGACGAGCGAATCTCACCAGGTGGCAGTATCGCCTACCTTCTGAACTGGAATAGCTTGGTGTGGATACACCTATTCTCTTTATTTAAATTTTTTTTTTGCAAGGGCCCCTCCTCGGAGACGGAGCGACAGAGCGATCGCCTCGAGATTTTTTTGCCTGAAGCCTATTTCCCGTATACACAAGTATAGACATATACACAGGTAATCGCGATGGCGATGCGATCACTGGGAATAATTCTTTTTGGAATACCTTTACCGGACGTAAAACATGCTCGACAAACACGATCGCAGTTTCTAGTTAGAACGAACCCCCCCCCCCCCTTGATGATTTTGTAAAGACATGGTATATACCTTTGATTTGGGAGTATTTGGGGTTTCAGGCGATCAACCAGATTTGGGCTTATTGCATATAACAAGTCATATCTCGCGATCTATGAAAAAATACTGGATTATTTTGGAAAGGGCCGATGTTTAGCGTGTAACACACTACAGTGTGTAGAAATGAACTGATTAGTCCGTAATGGACTAATGCCTGTCAAATGAGCCATACTATTGTCTCCATAGCTATAATACAGAACACACGATGGGTCTGCAAACATCGCTAAAATGGTCAATAACGCTGGCGCCAGGCGGTACAGATGGGGAAAGTGGGTGGTGCTTAAAGAGTTTTAAGGGGAAATTAAATTAACATAAAGTAGGTGTCCTACTCAATGCACCAGAAGCAGCCAGTCTGTTGTTATTCCATGATTTTATTTTCTTTGCCGACAAAACCCGGCCAATGCTTTTATAAACTGATGCATTTATAAAGTTATTTTTTTTCTGAGCAAATCTAGTGTGCTGTCAGAACACAACCAGTAAATGACCAAGAAAGAAATGTATGTATGGTACGGTACTGTAGTTGAAATCTTGTAATCCAGGCACAAAAACGAATATTACAAGATTGTAAGGCATTTTATGTTCATAGGCTTTCGCTTTGGGGGAAATGGGAGTTTGTTTATTTTGAAGACTTGAGACTCTCTAGTGGTCAGAAAATAATTATTGCAGGTTAGGGGTGAACATTTTGGGTTATGCAATGGTTTCACATAAATAACCAATACAATTTAAATTGCATAAGATATTGAATACATTTATTTTTCTGTAAAATTACTAGATATTTGTGTTAAGAAGCACCATGTCAAATTTAGTGGCAATATCTAAATGTAATATTTATAGTTGCTTTTGATGATTATTTTATGTTTTGTGAAACTACAGTAGTTCTAGGGGTAAAATGTGATAATATCTCAAAATGTACCTATCCAGGTCGAATCACCATTTTCATGATGTGGTGCCTCCCCTTAAATAAATAAACATGTGTGTTCTGTGACTGTAAACTAGGGCTGTCTTAAATACTTCGAAGCTTCGTTCGATGGCACAAGCTTCGAACATTAAAAAAAAAATCGAAGTTTAAAAAAAAAAAAATATTAATTTCTTTTTCAAAAAAAAATTCAATTTTTTTTTTACTTCGATTTGTGTGTGTGTGTGTGTGTGTGCGTGTGCGTGTGCGTGTGCGTGTGCGTGTGTGTGTGTGAACTACCCATCCCAGTTAGGACAGCCGAATCCCGTCCAATCTTTCGCCGTCGACTAAAGACTCACTTCTTCAACCATTATCTGAAATGATATTTAAAAAAAAAAAAAAAAAAAAAAAAATCTAACCGTGACTAACCTTACTGTCATGCACTTGTCCTAATAAACTAACCTACACTGTAACACGCAACACTTTGATGAACATTGTTACTCAGCTGATAGAGTTGTACCCTTCTTGCTGTCTTGTCGTACAGAACTTGTAAGTCGCTTTGGATAAAAGCGTCAGCTAAATGACTAAATGTAAGTGTGTGTGTGTGTGCGCGCGCCTTGTAGAATTCCACACATAAGAAAGAAAGATACTGGGATGAATAAACAAAATAGGAAATAAAATGTAGAAATGCATGCAATACATAAATAAATATGAATCTCCATATATGAAATATAACATTTAGATAAGGTGCTACTGAGATGTTTTGGTGAGTTCTTTGTTTTTTTGTGGAAGTTGCCCTTCTTAAAAATGCATGAACATTCACTGATAATTGGTCTGTAGTGGAGTCTACAAGGTCTACATTGCCGGACCACGTAGAATCCAGACCTTGTAGACTGACATAATTCTGTGCATAGTTTAGTCTACACAGGCCATATTTCAAATAATCAAAATCTTACTTCATTCATCTTAAACATTCTTGATTTGGGGGATTGGTAGTTCCCATGAAATCTGAAGTTGTTCAAACGACAACAGCGATCCACCTTGAATTAAATCACACAGCCGAGTGAAACCTTGTTGGATGCGTCACAGTCACGAAAGGGGCTACTTAATTAATTAATCCAACCCACTTTATTTATAGAGCACATTTAAAAACAACAAAGTTTACGAAAGTGCTGTACAAGTCCCACAACATAAGAAAAAAAAATAAAAAAAATAAATAAAATAAAATAAATAAAATCGAAGCTTCGAATTAAAATCGAAGCTCGGCCCCGAAGCTTCGATTGCCAAAAAAAGCTTCGAAGGTGAGCCCTACAAACAGAGCATTATACTTGTAGCATAAAATAATGATGAAAAGGTGTATATCCCCCAAATACAAGAGTACACAAGTATGTTAAATTGTACATCAGAAGAATGTGGCTTCAAAAATAACACTTCAAATATTGAATGCGTTTTCTTTCCTTTTTATAGCCACTGGAAACCCAAAATCCACAATAGCCTTCTAACTATGTAATTTAGGGTCTTATGTACATAATGTAAGCATCTAAAAAGTTAGAAATGAGTTTCAATCCAGATAGTTTTAAAAAACGTTCCTGATTATATTCAGACATTCATTCAGAAAATTATGCAATCAATTCCACAAACCAATCGTAAAAATCACTCTGCCTCTGGTGAGATGCTGGTGGCCCACCCACTTGGTGCTATACATCAGTCCGCAATGCGTGAATATTTTCCCTAACGGAGTTGCACTTCCGCGTTCGGTTTGCACGATCTGATTGGCCACTGACGTTTCTGGTCATGTGACATCTGCGCCAATCATGTGACGCCTGTTTCTGCGCCTATTTCCGCCTCTAACAGCCTGCAAACGACCTAACGCCTAGTTTATCACTGGTTAAGCTTAGGCGACTCTTTCGAAGTTGGTTAAGGTTAGAGTTTGGAATCAGGGCTGGTGTTCTATCGCCCTGCTCTAAGACAAACTCTAACCTTAACCAACTTCGAAAGAGTGCCTAAGCTTAACCAGTGATAGAAACAGGCGTCACATGATTAGCGCAGATGTCACATGACCAGAAACGTCAGTGGCCAATCAGATCGCGCAAACCGAACGCGGAAGTGCAACTCTGTTAGGGAAAATATTCACGCGTACATCAATCACATAGAATTTCGATCACCACGCCTCTATTTTGGTCACACCACGCCCCTTTTTGGGGAAAAAGAACTTTGGGGAAATAAACAGGGATTAGATGGTGTTTGTTTATAAACTACAACTTTAGGACAAAACGCACAGATATAAATCATGCTGAAGACTATTGTTGCCCAGAAATAGTCATTACCTCTTAGTTTGAGGTCACTTGGAGACTAATAAGCATAATATTAAATCACCACATAGGGAAATTAGGAAATATCCTGCAGCTGACTGGGGAAATAGGCCTGAAAACGGATTAAACCTAACTTTTCACAATGGTGTGAACCCTCAATGGTGTGCGCTACGCAGAGCCCGAATGACGTGACTCAGGCCTTCAAATCAAAATGGCCTGATTTACTGGAGGAGGAAAGGGGCTGGGCTGAATCTGAGCAATCCGCCAATATGGTATTTAGACACAAACACATTGATACGAACTCCTATTACTATAATACAATGCTAGAGACTGAAAAATGACATTTATAGTACATAGCCCCTTTAACATGATGCATTAACAAAACAAACTTTTCAAACAATGTAAGCGCTCTGCTGACAGTTTTTATACAGGACAAATACAATGGCGGTCAATAGGAATGGTGTCTGTTTGCAGCTAGATTGAGAATTCAAATTAGCCTAACATAGTTTGAGCTACTGTGTTATGCTAACTAACAGACTGAGGTACACCACCCAAATCTGTGTTAATCACAGAATTGATAAATAACTCAAAAGTGTAGCATAGCAAAGCTAATGCTAACCGTTTCATGTAAGTGAATGGGAAATGCTAAAACAAATAGCTTCTTACTCTGGGAGGTAAATAAAAACACAGATTTGGGTGGTCTAATCTGGGCCCTGTTCCTCGTACCTGGCTAACTGAGTTAGCCGGATAATTTTCAGGATAACTTGACATAAGCTAGACCGGTCGGTTCCCCGAACCGCGATTGTCTAAATCACTATGGCAACCGATCAGAATGTTTGAACCTGCTCCAGCGCAGGGTTTAGTTCAGTTAGCTGGATCAACTGGCCACGCCCTCGCAAATAAATGCCAGCTCTCCTCACAGATCCCATTATACCATTCTGAATTATGTTTTTGCGCTTCGTTTGTCTAGAGGGGGCTTTTGAAATGTAAATTAATAGAGCTAAAATGCTGATAATAAATCATTTTCAGCCTATGGATTTACTTTGTCCTAAATAATGCACGTCATAGTTATACGGATACGGCGCTCGCGAGTCGCGACACACACTATGTGGTTATTTTAATAACGGAGCATTGCAAATGTGAATCCCGCTGGGATATCTTTAATGAATGAAACCGGGCGTTTGGCTCTGATTCGTTTCATATTCTCCGCTGTGGATGTATTTGTTTAACGGAGCGCCCGGATTGTGTTTAATTCAAGCATAAATTGAAGCGTCTTTATGCATGGATTGTGGATGTTGAGGGATTTGGGGTGCTTTTTCAATGTATGTGATGTATAGATTGGGGGAAGATGGTAGCATCTAACGGTGCCAGGTCAGAGAGGGCAGAAATGTGTTTGGCTTAGCAGAGGTTGGTTCAGAGCGAGTGAGCACCACACTGAGCAGGGTGTTTTGTTTGTTGACATTCCTTGTAAGAACATCTGAGATAAGAGCGAGTGTCTCCCAGAGCAGGAGGGAGAGAGGTTCATCTTAATGAAACGTGAAATGTGTGTAAAGGTTATTAACGCAGTTGTCATGACAACACGTCGCATGACAACCAGAAGGCGGGGCCGTCGTTGCGACGACGAACATCTATAAGTCGAACGGTGTTTCCGGGTGTAGGGCAGACTAGAATCTGACCAAGAGCGAGTAGGACTGAGATCACACAGAAGACACTCTCTCCTCTCATTGAGAGGGGGGGGGGGGGGGGGGGGGGGGGGGGGAGGAAGAATGCCACATCATCACTAGCTTCGGCTAACGCGAGGAGGGTTAGGCTAAAGACCAGGCCTGAACACTATTGGACTGAATAACAAAAGGACGATAGACGAACACACCGAAAGATCAATAGAATAGACTCTTCAAGGACTGTTAACATCTGAGCTGAGGTTTCTGTTTATCAAATAAAACCACGCTTCTCCTTGTAAGGTATTTCACGTTGTCGAAGTGTCGAATTCTTACGGAGGTGGAGAGTTAGTATGGTTTATGGATTGCACTAACGGGGGAGATAAGGATCTTATCAGCCAGTGTCGGAGAGACGGCAGGACCATTAAAATGACACAACGCAGAGGAATTGGATGGAGAGCCAAAACAGATGAAGACGTGATACTGGCCAGTTTGATCAGGATCTTACAATGTGAATTACGACGAATCTGAATATGTGGATTGTTGAATTGTATCAGTCACTCACACGTTATTGTGATATTGTAACTGGGATTAAAATGTCTGAGGAGATGCGCTGTTTGACGGATTTGATGACATGGACGTGACTTGAGAAAATGAATGAGCAATTGCAAGCCTTTGACGTTTTGATGAATGAATTTGAGAAAATGCATTCATCTGTTCAAGCACTGTTATCTGATGATGAACAAGAGGGTGATTAACATGACTGTTGTCACTGGTATAAACCAAAGGTTAATCAATTCAATGCATGTATGGATGATATCCGAAACAGATTAAAACCTTATTAATAGTGAAACTGTATAGCCTCCAAGCCTCTCTGACACGTTATTTCGGGGGTCGCGCCTTGAAAACTTTGGGAACCATGTATTTATATTATAGTACATGATACCTAAGCACATACAGTACAGATATCCTCATAAGTATCTATTCATTCGTATCAATTAGATACTCTTTGTTTTTATCTACTTATTCTGAAAGAGTTGAACAATTATTTTCGCTAGCAAGATCTCATTCGATTATTCATTCCATTAAGCCTACTGCCAGCAGGCACATTTAAAGAAATATAATCTGATTGATTGGGGTAATGAGGGACTTAGAATTTGCCTATATTATGCATTTAACTTGTCAGCGAGGCTATTGAGCCGTACTGTATTGTACCCATTCTGCAATCTGTTAATAAAGTTTTCAATCAATCAATCAATCAATGCCGTTAGAAAATCAGGATTTCTGCGATCGACACCTGCTGTCTTTTCAGGTGAGGCGGCTGCGCGCAATTATCCTGAGTATCAAGTCTGGTTCGAATTAACGAGACTGAATCAGCGTTCGAGGAACAGAGAAAGCCTGGATTCAAACATCGGGTTAATTGAATCTGGCTAATGGGACTTTTGACCGACTTAGTTGAACCAGGTACGGGGAATAGGGCCCTGGTTTGCTAGTTAGTGGATTAGTCAAGCTTTAGGGTCCATTTGATACATGTGCAGTTTATAGCAAAGCTATATCTTTGTTTTTCCTTCCTTTGATTAACTTTTGTATGTGCTGAGTCCCTAGCCTGGCTCTTTGTCTAGAGCCAGACTAACGTAGTTTGCCAGTTAGTAGATTAGTCAAGCTTTCTAATCAGTAGGGTCCTTTTGATAGATTTAGTAGTTTATTCCATAGCAGCAAAACGTTTTTAAATGGAAAATAAAATGGCCCTTGAGCTGAAAAGGGAGCTGTCAATCAACCGTGATCTGATCACGCCCCCATGATCATCCTGAGAAAAGATCTGGGCAGCTAAATTAGCTTTTTTTTTTAATAGTTTGATATGATATTTACATTCTAAAAATGTTTAGGCCAGTTTTCAGAGGCTTTAAATAAAATAAACGTAAAGCCAAACACAGAGCCTGGGGCATAAATACAGACAACCTGTTCCCTGTTTATTGTCCGTCCTTGGATCAGTCATACATGGGGTAGTGATGGGACTCATCCCACCAAAGTAAAACGCACATGTTATCTCCGGTGGTGGCGCGCCCTCTGTTTCGAGGCCAAGAGGGTTTTGTCCGTGGCTGCTAGGTCGTCGCATGGGTACAGCTCCCGACGTTTCCTCCTCTTATTCCACCTCTCTGCCTCTTGGCTCCTCTCCCTGCTCTTACTCCTCCTCTTCCTGTCACTCTTCTCACTTCTCCTCTTCTTCTGTGGGGGGGGTGTGGGGTCCCTGCAGCCACAGGGAGGAGTCCTGCTGAAGGGGTCCCTAGGGTGGGTGTCATTGTCAGATCTCCCCAGTGGTATCCCCCCTCCCCGTCTGGCTTGAGCAGCCCTCCTCAGCCTCTTTACCTCCCTCCTCTCCCTGCGCTTCTCCGGCCACGTCTTTCTACGGCCCTCCTTGCTGTGCGCCTCCTGGTCCCTCCTCCAGCTGCCTCCGAAGCCCTGGGCCGGCTGATCCTCCTCGCCATCACCTCCCCCCGCTGGCTTGGAGGAGCGCCATCGATCACACAGAGGCATGGGGCTCACAGCCTGTAGCTCTGCAGGCACACATGACAAGGCAAGACGAGATTCTCTAAACTGGACATTCCTCTCAGTGAGTGACTGGTAGGGCTGAACGATATGTTGAATTATGTCCATCTTTGTTTTCTCCAAAGAGCTGTGTTTTCTGGTTAGAACTGTAATCTCTTGAACTACTATGCTACACAGAATGAATTGTGCTGCGACCTTAAGCCCTCATATATTAATCAACCAGATCCACTTTGTATCGGTTTGTTAATGTCTTAACATGATTTTGAGACGTGGTTCACAATTAACCTGACCCACCAAATCGAACCATCTGGGAAGTCATGCTTTGAAACAGTTTGGAATAGGGCCAGCACTTAAAATATATATATACTGTATATTTGGCAGTGGACTGAATCCAAACCACGCCCATACTGTAACTCTCACAAGTGGTTCGGGCACAAGCAAATATCATGAAACCGGATTAGATGGATTGTCACATCCCGCGAAGCCAGCGGTCATGTAAGGCTAGTTTGTGATACCAATGCAAGGGAATCCATTGTTTCCCACACAGACCACAGGAGCAACTAATGAAAATGAGTAACAGTATACAGACTTATTTCATGGCCAGGTAACTTCACAAACTAGGTCTACAAAAGTTCAACATCACTGTGGTCCGTATCCACTTCCATTAATTTGTGCTAAGCTAGGCTAGCTTGCAGCCGGATAGCTTTCTGCCAAATGCACAGAGACTAAATTGGTATCCATCTTATTGTCTGACTCTGGAGAAGACAGTAAGCACATTTCCCATAATGTTGGCCCGTTCCTTTCAAAAGCATTTATAATGTGTGTATTTATGGCATCACCTTTGGTTCTTCTCCGCATCTTGGTGCCCCGTTGGCGAATGTCCTCCTGGGTGTCATAGTGAGAGACATACGGAACAGAGGGAAACATCCCACTCACCATCCTCCTCCCAGTGCATTCCTGAGACAAAGAGAGAGAGAAAGAGAGACAGAGGGAGAGGGAGGGATAGAGAAAGAGAGACGGATACAGTGCAGTAGGGAGTGGGACAGTTAAGAGAGAAAGAGGATTGATTGATTGAAAACTTTATTAACAGATTGCAGAATGGGTACAGTACAGTACAGCTAGCTAGTAGGGAGAGAGGGATGGAAGGGCAGATGAGGTAGAGAGGGTGGAAGGACAGAGGAGGTAGAGAGAGAGGGATGGAAGAACAGAGGAGGTAGAGAGAGATTAATGGAAGGACAGAGGAGGTAGAGAGAGAGGGATGGAAGAACAGGAGGTAGAGAGAGATTAATGGAAGGACAGGGGAGGTAGAGAGAGAGAGGGATGGAAGGACAGAGGAGGTAGAGAGGGATGGAAGGACAGGAGGTAGAGAGGGATGGAAGGACAGAGGAGAGGGATGGAAGGACAGATGATGTAGGGAGAGAAGGATGGAAGGACAGAGGAGGTAGGGAAAGGGATGGAAGGACAGAGGAGGTAGAGAGAGGGATGGAAAGACAGAGGAGGTAGAGAGAGAGGGATGGAAGGAAAGATGGTGTAGGGAGAGACGGATGGAAGGACAGAGGGGGTAGAGAGAGAGGGATGGAAGGACAGAGGAGGTAGAGAGAAAGGGATGGAAGGACAGAGGAGGTAAAGAGAGGTGAATGGAAGGACAGAGGGGGTAGAGAGAGAGGGATGGAAGGACAGAGGAGGTAGAGAGAGAGGGATGGAAGGACAGAGGAGGTAGAGAGAGAGGGATGGAAGGACAGAGGAGGTAGAGAGAGGGATGGAAGGACAGAGGCGAGAGAGAGGGATGGAAGGAAAGATGATGTAGGGAGAGACGGATGGAAGGACAGAGGAGCGAGCGGAGGAGAGGTGAAGTAGAGAGAAGGGTTCAGAGGGAGAGACAGGGGGTAAAGAAAGGATCAAAGACACAGAGAGAGAGGGGGGGCAGAGAATGGTAGGAAGAGGTTAACACTTTGATTGCCCAACCCGAGTTTTCTCGTTTTTTTTTTATTAGCGATCTGAAATCATATTTCATCAACCAAGTCTACCGTTGGAAATCCAACCACTCCAGGCGCTCTGATGTGAAAAAAGCGCCTCATATCGTCTCCCAGATGGTAATTCACCCTTTTGGATTGAACTCAATGAAAATTAATGAGAAAAAAAATCCCTGACTCCACATTTTACTTCTCACTCACGCAGCCGGCATCGATCAGCTCCACTAGTGAGCCTCAGAGCAGCAGAGATTATGTGTTTTTACAGTATACACAGTGAATCAATAAAAAGATCGATTTTTTCAAATGGTGATCAGGAATTGGAATAATCCATTTGGATACCATCTGATCTCAGGTAAGGAATCTATGTTACCAGTATTAGGATAATCAGACTCGTTTTCACAGAGATATAAGCTTTTATGTGATTATGTGATATTGCTGTTTGGCTGTGCGAGCGGTCAGTAACGCGGAGAATCAACTCGCGGCACGAGCGTGCATGCGCACACATATACTATCGATAATCTAGCGTTTATTTGAAAACGATTCATAAATAGGCCGAACAATGACAACGTTCTAGAATATTCCAGTAAAAGGCGATTATCATGGAATGTGTTATTTTTTCCGTGAAAACAAGTGATTTTCAAAATGCTAGAAAACGGAAATGAAGCGATAAAAAAACAATCTGCTATGACAATGTTGACTGGAAAATGAGTCTTTGATAAGCGACGGGCAGATTAGACACATAGCCATAATTTAAAACATAGATTAGGCGATATTAACGTTAACATTGAAGTGGCCCTGGAATGGGCGGCTACGTGGCGTAGTGGGCAAGGCGCTCGCCACGAAATCTGGAGACGCTGGGCTTGCCTGTTCGAGCCCAGCGCTCCACATTTGCTTTCAGTTTAGCTGGTCGTCCGTACTAATACACATTGGCCGTATTAGGGGGTGGGAAACTGATGGGTGGGGATCGGGTGTTGTGGACAGCGACTCCTACAGGTCGGTTGGTGCGCCTGCGCAGTAGAATCAGGAAGTGTCGGGGGCAGCGTGAGCCTCCCACGCGTTACTCCTCGCCACTGAGAGATCGAGCTGCGCAGGTGAAAAAATGCGACTGCTGTTACCTCAAGTACCGGAGGGGACTTGTGCTATGTATGACTTAGTCCACATTGCAGCCGGCTTGTGGGAGGCAAGAAACAGCGTTCGTGACAGGGGGGGGGGTTGAATTGGATGATACGAAATTGGGATGGGAGAAAATATAGAAAAATGGGAGAAAAAGTGGATAAAAAAAAACATTGAAGTGGCCCTGGGCATTCAAGGAGGTAAAAAGGAATTAACCTTGGGCAATCAAAGTGTTAAGGTACGACGAGTATGCTATCTGTTCAAAATTTAAAAAAAGCTGAAGAGTTAGGGTTAGGGAATAGGAACGCATTTGAATGGCCCTTACATAACCATGGTGTCCAATCTTAGAGCAGTTGTAGCAGTGGGCGGGCTGTTGGACACGTCTGTGGGTGTGGTCTCTCCGTGGCCTGAGGGGAGCCTCTCCTTGTGTCTTTCATGAAAATGTCAAACGAAAGACAATGAATTATTTAAAGTAGGAACACCTTCTTAGCAACTATAATGGATAATAATGACAACTGACTGTGTAAATGATCACAACCAACAATTGAATGAAAAAAAATCTAATATCATCATCTCTTCCAGAAAAAAACATTAGGTGGGAAGGGGGCAGGGGACAACTGACAGGGATCTGTCTGTCTTAGATCTTCACCAAGTTATTCATCACAAATAGTGGTGAACACATCCAATGTTCATGGTTCGTTGTTTTTCTGTTTTGGAAGCCCTCAGGTGTAAAGTGTTTCCAGGTCAATGTGAAATACCATAAAACTTCCATTGAGAACAGAGTCCCATATAGCCGCCTGTCCCTTTCACTGGCCGGGTGTGGCTACACGTTTTTTTGACAAATGAAGGCCATTCTCAAAAGCGTCTAGCCGGGTCTACATTCATTGATTATCTGGGTCTACATTCATTGATTATCTGGTTGCCTTTGACACTACGAAGCAGTTTTTTTTTTTTTTTTTTTACTTGATTCAAATCAGTCACATTTGCTGATCGCCATGGCGGCACAGAGAAAAAGGTACAACCTGAAATTCAAGACAGTAAAAGGACCAGACTGAGACTGCGTTTTACAAGCTAAAGTTAACTACATTGCAGGGTCATAACGTCTGGTGAAAATAATTCACAGAGTGGCCCAAACTGGCCAAGTATGCCTGTCTGAACTTGACAGCAAGAGGCAGCCTGTATGTTACCTTGTGAGGCAGCTGGATTCACAAGATCACAAGATCACAAGAATCCAGTTATGCGATTATGACACAGTGGCTCGGACCAGTCAGCATCCTAAGAGGAAAGTTCTACTGGCAGCTATGAGAGTGAAAAAGAGTGCAAAAGGAATTAAAGCCCTGTCCCATATTCAATTCAGTTGAAGCTAATAAATGTAATTAATAAATGTATGCTTTACGGTATGATAATAATATGGCATAAGAGGTAAAACCGGTCCCAGAATAGTGATGCTGGCTTTTCTTCTTTTTTTTATGACTGTTAAAAGTATCTCAAACTTAAAACTGAAGCCTAAAATAATTTTGAGGTTGACATAAAAGACATAAAGACTAAAAACCTGTTCCCAGGTTCTAGCGGCTGAACCCTGTTAAGGTTAAAGTGAAAGAAATGTGTAACCTTATTCTATTAGGAGTGAGTGTGTGTGACACTTTCACTGCCAATATCGACTCCAGAACCAAGTCCTGTTCTGATATGCTTTTAATGGACCTACCGTATCTCAACCTCTGCCCTCCTTTCTTGATCCTCCAATCACAACTGTCGCTTTCCTCGGACAAAGTGGAGAGCAACAGTTGTGATTGGCGGATTGAGAAAATAGGGGCGGGTTTGAGATGAGGTCAATTGTGTTTTTCTTTTACTCCTCTGTGGTGACTCACTGTGCGGTGGTACTGTCTCCATGTATCTGGGCAGGCCTGAGGAAGAGACAGAGGAACTTACTGTACTGAGCACTATTGTTGGCCTAATTGAAAATAAGTGTAATTACTTACAAAGATCATAAACAAAACAGAAAGCGTACACATGCTCTGGGCTGCAAAATATTTCAAAAATATTTCAAAACAAACAAAACGGACACACTACGCAAACACACACCACACACAAACATGTATGCATTCAACCTGGGGGTAAACTGACATCAGATAGGTGTCCAGTCATGCCACAGCGATGGCAGTGTTGGTCCCACACAGGGGGCCCGGGGCAGGACCTGGGGCTGTGTGAGGGGAGGCCACAGCTGGGGCAGTGGCGGCCAGGACAGCCCCTAATGAGGTGGCCCTGGAGCCCACACAGCACACAAATAGAACGCTTCTGTTGACACAGAGAGATACACGGATTTAGGAGAACTATTAGTAGTGAATGGGGTCAATTATTTTCAACTGAGCTCTACGCGAGTGGCGGGGCGTGTGTCTGTGTGTCTGTGTGTCTGTGTGTGTGTGTGTGTGTGTGTGTGTGTGCGTTCACCTTGGGAGTGGTGCAGCTTTTGGCCAGGTGTCCAGTCTTGTTGCAGTTGTGACAATTCAGGGAGCGGTCAGGTGTAAAATAACGGCTGGGGAGAGGCTGCGGCCGCTGCGCAGTAGCCCACTGGACAATTATGGAAAGCATTATGACACAATGAAAACATGGTAAAAATAGCATCATCAAATGAGCCCATAGTGCCGTGTGTTCACACACACAGAGGAAAGAGACCCTACAAAACGACAAGGCCCTACACCTGGTTTAGTGTGAATTGGAAATAGCAATGCAGTGCAGATATTTCCGGTTTCCGAGTCTGGATTTCATGATTCACTTTTTTTCATGATTCAAAATTACGTTATCAATCCTGAGTTGATCGTTTTGAAAATTGAAAAGAGCTGGGGGGATGTCTCTCACCCAAAGACTGATGTGGGCGACAGTGGCTCGGGAGATAGAGCAGTCGTCTGGTAATCCAGAGGTTCCCGGTTCGATTCACGCTCCTCCCGGGCAGTGTGTCGAAGTGTCCTTGAGCAAGACAATTAACCCCTAATTGCTCCTAATGAGCAGGTTGGCACCTTGCATGGTTGCCTCTGCCGTTGGTGTGTGAATGTGTGAGTGAATGGGTAAAATGTGAGGAACAAATTGTAAAGCGCTTTAAAAGCTGCTATATACATGCAGCCATTTACCATGATGAGATCATACTGACACAGTGAATCCTGAAATCGAGACACCACAAACATCCAGCAGCTATTTTCAATGGCACGCAAACTATAAAGGAAGGAATCTCTGTGTATCTGCGTGCATCTGTCTTTCTGTCTTTCTGTCTGTCCTTCGCATATCTGGAGAACCGTTCATTCAATCGGCCACACGCTTGGTGGTTGTATTGCTGAGGACCAAACTATAACAACAAACTTTACATTTTGGCCTGTAACCTTAGTTTGAACTAGCCCCTTTCGTGACTTTCGGTTTGCAAGCCTGGGGCTTTTGTGACCGCAGTCACTTATATTTACGGCGCGATTACCCAGTAAAGAAACAACCAAGCGTGATCGCGGGGCTCGGGGTGTGTCAAAAATACATCAGATCTGAATTTCAAAGATACCCAGCGTACAATATGGGTTTAACACAGCTTCACGATGGGGTCTGGAAGCTCGGAGTTGCTAATAAACATTTTAAATCATTTTCATAAAACGAGTGTACTCACAGAGCGAACCTTGGCAAAATGGCTGGTGCGTCCAGCGATCACTGCGCTCCCTATCGGTCCCTGTTGGTCATTACAACAATACACAGGAGACGCGCTCAGCAGATTCTACCCTGTAATGGCCTATAGGTAATGACCAACAGGGACCGATAGGGAGCGCAGTGATCGCTGGACGCACCAGCCATTTTGCCAAGGTTCGCTCCGTGAGTACACTCGTTTTATGAAAATGATTTAAAATGTTTATTAGCAACTCCGAGCTTCCAGACCCCATCGTGAAGCTGTGTTAGACCCATATTGTACGCTGGGTATCTTTGAAATTCAGATCTGATGTATTTTTGACACACCCCGAGCCCCGCGATCACGCTTGGTTGTTTCTTTACTGGGTAATCGCGCCGTAAATATAAGTGACTGCGGTCACAAAAGCCCCAGGCTTGCAAACCGAAAGTCACGAAAGGGGCTAAATTTGAACCTAAATTATTTCCCCTGGATTCTGTGGGTCCAGATGAATCTATCCATCAAAGCCCGCAGGATTATCAAAGATTTGATTTGATTTGATCTTTATTTATCTTGAACATTTTCAACCATAAACACACAAATTTGTAATAACAAAAAAATATATATAATAAATAAAGAAATAAAATAAAATAAAATAAAATAAAATAAAATAAAATAAAATAAAATAAAATAAAATAAAATAAAATAAAAAATAAAATAAAATAAAATAAAATAAAATAAAATAAAATAAAATAAAATAAAATAAAATAAAATAAAATAAAATAAAATAAATAAATAAATAAATAAATAAATAAATAAATAAATAAATAAATAAATAAATAAATAAATAAATAAATAAATAAATATATATCTTCCTAGACATGGAAGCAATAATCAACATAGCTCAAGACAAATGGTTTTGTTTGAGAAAGGACAGAAAGAAGCAAAGCTTATCTGGTCCTGCCCCTTTCTTACAATATCATATTAATATGTAATAAAAAAAAAAAAAAATATACCTATCCACTACAGCAAAAGATAAATAAATCATTACAAAAATACTAGTTCACGTTATTTTCAAGCTCCTCTAACTTATACTTGTCCAAGAATTCCTGTTTATATCTGCATTTAAACATTTCAATAGTATTACTTGTTTTTAATGCTACATCAAGGCCATTCCAAATGGATACCCCACAAACTGAGATGCACTTGCTTTTGAGAGTTGTACGGACATTAGGTTGTTTTAAATTCAATTTCCCTCTTAGATTATAACCCCCATCTCTGCCCATGAAAACATTTTGCATGTTGCCAGGGACTATATATTTTGTGTTACTAAACATGAATTGTGCAGTTTTGAATTGAACCAAATCTTTACATTTCAGAGTTTGACTTTAAAAAAAATAAACAATTGCTATGATCTCTATAACCAGCATGATGTACAATCCTTATAGCTCTTTTTTGCAGTGTGCATATCTTTTGTAGGTTGGTTTTATATGTATTTCCCCAAACTTCAACACAAGATCTCAACCACTTCCAACCACAAACTGTTTCAGCTGATGCCATCCGGCAAATGGTACCACAGCCTGACCTGGACCAGCAGACTCCAGTTTCTTCCCCCCAGGCAGTCAGACCCATGAACAAATAACATTAACAGCCTGCTCCAAACTGCCACGTGCTGAGTGACTATCAGGACTAGTCTACCATTTCTCCCAACCTTTCCCTATGCTGCATAATGAAATTGAAGGGAAATGGTTGTCATTGACAGAGTTACCTTGTCCTTGTCTGATATGGCCCAGGGTTGTTCAACAGCTTTTGGCCTCTGATCTATTATGGAGAGAATGGTCAAGGTAAGTATTATATTAAAAGGCATTCATGAGGAAGCACATTCCATTGCTGGCAGGTAAAAAAAGAAAATACTTACATTTTCCAAGAAAGAATTTAACTTTTCATGAATAGCTATAAGCAACCTCATTTTTAGATTGACGCAAGGTATGGATTAAAATGAGTTCTAAACAGGTGTTGTGGGCATCAGTGTCAAGAAATTAACTATATCATGAACATAGGCCTTTTCAATTCAAGTAGGCTATACACAAAAAAAGACAAACAAAGTTATACTGTATGTTACATTATGAAATACGAAGTTGTTGAGTCACTTAAATACAGTGACTGTTACTCATAATTATGAGAAAGGTAGTATTACAAACATTGATCAGTCACTGAGCGGATATAAATTTGATGGAAGAAGGTATTACTGTCTGCAAACTTTTCTGTTCATCAAAACGGACCCAAATCTGCCAGATATGGACAAACGGGATGCTCCCTATTGAAAATGTATTAAAAACAGACATAGACAGACGACACAACGGATCAATGTGACGTGAGCTGCAGCCTAATAGGGGAAGTAACGTAACGTTCAGTCACAGGCAGGAGTCTTCAATAACATTGAATGATGATACATTTTGTAAATAAATGTGTACTCTTATTTTCACATTATCGTTAACATAATTCGCAAACATAGTAGTTCATCCTGTGTACTTCATACTTCGTGCCTTGTTGAAAGATCGGTTTGTTGTTTTTTGCCTCAATGTTTCCCGCTTCATTGTTAATGTTAGTAGTGGAGAATTTAGTATAAGGGACATCTGTTTACTGGAGTCTACCACAAGTTCCATTGTTATTATTGTTGTTGAACTTGCAAATGTCACCAGAAGGTGACGTCACTGCCAGAACATGCACTCACTCTCTTTCGTCGCAGGACAGGGCAGTAGTCTGCTATGCATTCACAGTCAATGTAATATATATAATCTTTTTACCGGCTACGATGACCATCAAGATTAATATTTATATCACTTGGGGAGGCGAGCCGCGAGCAGGCTCTCGCTGCTGGAGCGAAGCGCTGTACACCTGTCAAACGGTAACACAGTGTCCTAGGTGAGCTCAGGGAGGACACAAACCTCCTGTGGAGCAGAAGGGGAAAAGTTGATTGTTAAAAACATCGGTCAAAGACAGAAAATCTTCGGTTAACGTGACCCCTGCTCTGACTCTATAGTATTTATTAGCAGCTGCTATATTGTCATAAGGATAGCATCTCACAAGCAGGACTAAAAATAAATAAGCTAGTGTATATATTGCACAGCAACCGCCTTGCAGGCAGCCATGAGGATCTGTTTCTTTATACATTATTTATTAAATGAGTAATACATTTAATTGGAGTAGTTCTATAACTTTCCTATTGCCATACTATGATTTTATAAAAGCAACAGCTCACTTCAGAGTTCAAACCGCGATATATTCACATTATATCACAAGGGGGTTATCGGCCCTCCGCTTCCCCAATAACGCCCCCATAGTTGTGATATAATAACAATATACCACAACCTGTCGTGAGCTAAATGCTTAATTATATTGTATACAGAACTCTTCTGTGGAATTAAATAGTTTGCAGTGCGGAACTCATCTATCTGCAGAAATACATTGTCTGCTGAACTCTTCAGTCTGTGGAATTCTATTGTGTAACGTTATGATATAATATTACTGGTCTAGTACCAGTCTAGAGTCTCTAGACTATTACATGCAGATTGAGATTAATGCAAAGTTTTCTACATAGACTTTAAGTTTAAACTACCAACATTTGTCCAAATGGTCTCAGCATTGTAAAGGATTAGGCTAATTCAATGACTAATAGAACATTTCCGTTGGGGACTAGGGATACTACTACTAAGGGTGGGAATCACCAGGGACCTCATGTTTCCATGTGATTGCCAGGGTTGTTCAACAGTTTTTGGCCTCTGACCCATTATGGAGAGAATGGTCAAGGTAAGTATTATATTAAAAAGGTATTCAGGAGGAAGCACATTTCATTGCTGGCAGGTCAGGTAAAAAAAAATCTCTTTTCCAAGAAAGAATTTAACTTTTAATTTTAGGCAAACTTGTTTTTAGATTGACCATTGACAGACGCAAGGCATGGATTAAAATTTGTTTTGAACACATGCTGTGGGCATTACTGTCAAGAAATAGCCTAGATCATGAACATAGGGCTTTTCCATTCAAGTAGGCTATGAACAACAAAGACAAACAACAACGTTATTATTACATTATGAAATACCAGGTTGAGTCACTTAAATACAGTGACTGAGACAGGCAGTATTACAATTACAAACAGGCTAGATTCCTACAGGTGATTGATTGATTGATTGATTGAAAACTTTATTAACAGATTGCAGAATGGGTACATACACACAATTGTTAAGGGGATGCAGACCAGAGAAAGACTTTCGTCTTGTTTACATCAGGGTCCCCCATTTTCAATTCATCAGGACATATATGACATACATGACATACAGATAGTCAGACTCAGTACTGCTACATCTATACATTTATGACATACCAGATTTGCAAATACAGTACTGTTTGTGATACAAAAGGAGTCAAGAAAAGGGAGTATATACATTTGACGTAGAAACTGTACATTGGAGGAGGTTGGGTGGGGTTGTGTGGGGGGGGGGTTGGGTACATTGGGATATTGACAACCATACTGGGTAATTTACATTGGAGGTGGTTGGGGGGGGGACACTGTATAAACAAGCAAAACGGTACATTGGGGGGGGGGGGGGGGAGACACTGTACAAACAAGCAAAATTGTACATTGGACTATTGACAAAACCATACTAGGTAAATGACTGTACATTGGAGGGGGTTGGGTTAGGACATTTACAGGGGCCAGTTTTGAATTGCAGTCTCCCGTAGGTGTCCCTTGAGATTGGTTTTGAAAGTGGGTAGTGATCCACATTCCTTTACAGCTTTGGGTAGGGCGTTCCACATTGATGTGGCATAATTGCGAAACGTGTTTAGTCCCTTATTTGAGCCGAATCTGGGTTTAACATGATTTGTGGAGCTCCCTCTGGTGTTGTGATCGTGGTATTCACTGACCTTTGGGAAGTATTTTGACATGTACATGGGTACCTTGGTCGTGTAGTGTATCTTGTAGACCAGGCCCATTGCAAGTTGCTGTACTCTGTCGTCTACTCTAAGCCATCCTAGGTTGTCAAAGTGGGCAGGGGTGAGGTGGGTTCTAGGAGTAAGGTCAAGCAGTAGTCTGACCAGTTTGTTTTGAGATGTTTGTAATTTTGTTTTTAGCGCCTTTGAGGTGCTTTGGTACCATGAGGTGCAAGCATAGTCGTAGTACCCTTGAATGAGTGCTCCTGCCAGAGTCTTCAGGGTATTCCTGTTTACCAGAGAGGAGATCCGGTACAAGAATCGAGTTCTTTGGTTGACTTTTTTTATTACATTGGATGCCATTTTGTCACAGGAGAGATTAGCCTCTAGGATGGAACCCAGGTAGGTAATTTCATCTTTCCTTGTGACAATATTGTCACCCACTGTAACTGAGAAGCCATCAGTCTTGCTGAGTTTGTTATTTGAACAGAAGAGAATGGACTCCGTTTTGCCCATGTGTAATGATAGTTTGTTATCAGCGAGCCATATGCAGATTCTGCCTAGTTCCGAGCTGAGGGTTTTTTCAACCTGTAACTTGTTCTTGTCAGAGACCAGCAGGGCTGAGTCGTCCGCAAACAGGAACAAGTTGCAGTCACAAGCTGACGACATGTCATTTGCATAAATTAGGAACAGTAGCGGTCCTAGTATGCTTCCTTGTGGAACACCACAGCTCACTGTGAGGGGGGGGGATAGGGTACCGTTTACCTCCACCATCTGTTCCCTCCCCTCAAGGTAGGATTGCATCCAGCTCACTGATAGACTATCAAAACCAATTGCTTTTAGCTTGTCAGTCAGAATGGAGTGAATGACAGTGTCGAAGGCCTTTTGTAGGTCCAGCATGACCATGCCGCAGTATTTGCCCGCGTCCACCTCTTGTTTGATGTGGTCATTCAAATAGAGAAGGCATGTGTCAGTGGAGTGGGATGTTCTGAAGCCAGATTGGAATTCGTAGATTAGATTTTTTTCCGCTAGGTACTTTTCGACCTGTTCGTAGACTATTTTTTCCATGACTTTCGAGATGGAGGTGAGAATAGAAACAGGGCGGTAGTTGCCTGGGTCTAATTTGCTGCCCTTTTTGTGCAGAGGGGTAACCCTCGCAATTTTGAAGTCCTTGGGGACGTGTCCCTGTTTTATGGAGAGGTTTATTATGTGGATTATATGGATCATTATGAATCTCTGGACTCTGTATATCACTGACACTCTGCCCTCAGATGCATCACTAACACTAATGATAGATACAGCACTCATCACTGTGTCCTTTATGATAATATATAGCAAATATATCAGAATCAGAATGGCTTTCTTACTGATTTGAGTTACTGCCAAATCATTAAAAGGTCAGTGAAAACGGCTTTGATGAAAGAGACCCCTTCCCTTCTCTACTCTGATGTGGCTCACTGGAGTGGCACTCGGACTGCCCCGTGTAGCAGCCCACCTATTCAGAAACGCTTGCATAGATTAAAAATAATGAAGACTAACAACAAACACGTTATTCCAGGCCCTCCATCTTTCATTGTTGAATTAACCATTTTATAATGAACATGAAAGGATGGGAAAGATACAATTGAATCTGCAAAAAGTAAAATCATACAGTGAATCCTGTAAGGACATTTGACTGAAGACAACCTTGTAAACTTTTGTGGTGCAACTTCTGCTTGTATCAAATCTCTTTGTAATTATTTTCCGAGGGAACCCCCAATTTCAGGAGTCACTACCTTGCTTCCAGAAGGTAGCTACTAGTTGTAGAATGTGGTTGTCACTCTTCTTCATAAGCAAACTGTGTCGACTTGACAGGATTAAGCACTCAAATGAGGAGTGACAACCACATCTAGCTTCAGTCTGTGTGCGTGTGCGTGTGTGTGTGGCCTAAGACTGTGAAGCATTCTCCACTATCTACAACAGACTTTGACTCTGAGGGAGATCTGAAAAATGGGGCAAGGGATCCTGTCTGTGTAGAACATCAGTTGACACAGTCAGATCCTCACCTTCATCTCCTGAACCATCAGAGCTGCTGCTGCTGATCCAGTAGCCAAGGTTGAGCTGGATGTCCCCGTCTCCCTCCAGCTCCTCTCCTCCCAGGATCATCCAGTCCTCTATGGGATCATCACTTCTCTCCAGCTCCCAGTCTTGCCCTGGGTGTATGCCAGGGCTGGAGGGTGAGCTGGGGCTGCTGTCCTGCCGAGCCCGGCTGGTGGAGAGAGGGAAGGCGAGCACCAGGGAAGGAGAGGAGTCTCTCTTGACCGGATCCCTTTCAGTGTGCTTTTTGGACATGTTGCTGTGTTTCTGATGACCCCAACTGAACCCCAGCTCACTTTCTGAACCACTGGAACCCTCGACAAAGAATCTGTCCTCTTTTTCACATCCTTTCTCTCCATCCTCATCCTTAGGATAGCCCATCATCCAACTGATAACATGCAGCTGAGCAGCACTGCACCATACAACGTTAGTCACACTCAAATTCAAGTCAGCTGACGTTAGTGTAAAAAGTGTCGGTAAACTAAAAGTATTGGATCCAACTTTTTTCTTCGATCATGACTAACAATAACGTTAACAGTTGGTGTTGTTAATGTTAACGTTAATGTTACATTGGTCAATCTATTTAGTATACAATACACGTGTATCAACGTTAAGCTAACGTTTAGCCTTGCTAGCTAACGAACCAAAGTACCGGTATTTATGCAAAAGAACTGTTTCACAGAAACTCGATTGGATATGGCTAAATAAATCGCACGGGTATTAATACGTTATACGATGTTTACTCCGTTGAAGATATACCTCAGTAAGCGCAAGCGACCGGGACGCGTGATTGGAGGGGCTAGTCATCTGTTTGTTTATGTGTGTTGGTGGAGCACTTGCCCGGGGTTTCCGGGTGGAATAAAGTTGGACAACCAAAATAATACCAGGTGTGCATTCTGCCTGGGCCCGCCTATCTGATAGGACATAGGACATATTTTTTCTTTAATTTGGTAGTACAGACAGTCGGAAAATCTAAAGAAAGTCTATTTAAATCCAAGTAAGTGTTACACAATTACCCAGATTGACTGCTAGATTTAGTAATAATAATAATATCTTAAATTTATATAGCGCCTTTCAGAAGACCCAAGGCGCTTAACGGATGAATGAATGAAAACTTTATTTAACAGATTGCAGAATGGATTGATTGATTGAAAAGTTTATTAACAGATTGCAGAATGGGTACAGTACAGCTCAATACATACAATTGTTAAGAGGATGCAGACCTGAGAAAGACTTTCGTCTTGTTTCCATCAGGGTCCCCCATTTTCAATTCATCATATGACACACACGACATACAGATAGACAGTACTGCTACATCTATACATTTATGACGTACCAGATTTTCAAATACAGGACTCACAGCCAAGGAAAGGGAGCGCTGGATTTGTGCAAAACGCCCTGTTCCTAAACCACACGCTATCAGTCGTACTCGTACCACAGTACTGGCAAAACGGGAGGAGCCTAGAATCAAAACAAACGCACCAGTCCCAGTTGCCGTTACCACCAGTTGTGTTCGATCCAGTCCCACACGCGAACGGCAACTCCATTCAGTCCCGGGCCTGGGCCCGGGGCCGGAGGGGGGGCCGGGGCCCGGGCCCCCCCTCCCGCCAGACGGTGGGCGGGCCCTAAGGCCGCTGCCTCCCCTGCCGCGCCTATAGCTCCGCCCCTGGTACTGTTTGTGATACTAAAAAAAAAAAAAAAAAAAAATCCAGAAAAAGAGTGTATATACATTTGACATAGAAACTGTGCATTGGAGGAGGTTGGGTAGGTGGGGTGGGGCTGTACATTGGAGGTGGGGGGGGGGGGGTTGGGTAGGGGGGGGACACTGTACATTGGAATACTGACATACATTTGACACAGAAACTGTACATTGGAGGAGGTTGGGTAGGTGGGGTGGGGTTGTACATTGGAGGTGGGGGGGGGGCGGTTGGGTACATTGGAATACTGACAAAGCTATGCTTGGTCTTTATTGTACAACTGGGTTAGGACATTTGTAGGGGCCAGTTTTGAATTGCAGTCTCCCGTAGGTGTTCTTTGAGAGTGTTTTTGAAGGTGGGTAGTGATTCACATTCCTTTACAGCTTTGGGTAGGGCGTTCCACATTGATGTGGCATAATTACGAAACGTGTTTAGTCCCTTGTTTGAGCCGAATCTGGGTTTTACATGATTTGTGGAGCTCCCTCTGGTGTTGTGATCGTGGTATTCACTGACCTTTGGGAAGTATTTTGACATGTACATGGGTATGGATACAATACAGTACGGCTCAATACATCAATTGTTAAGGGGATGCAGACCAGAGAAAGACGTTTGTCTTGTTTACATCAGGGTCCCCCATTTTCAATTCATAGACATTTATGACATACTCAACATACATGACATTTATGGCATAGGGACATATAGGTATTTAGTACTGATACATTTGTGACATATGCGGTATCCAAATATACAGTACTGTTACTCATAGATCCTGACAGAGTATATACATATGATGGGGAGGGGACTGTACATTAGGAGGGGGTGGGTGGGCGGGAGAGAAATATACATCCGGTGGTGAGGAGACTGTACATTTGGAGGGGGAGAATATATACATGCGGTGGGGAGGAGACTGTCTATTAGGAGGGGGGTTTGGACATTTACGGTGGCCAGTTTCGAATTGCAGCCTCCCGTAGGTGCTCTTTAAGAGCGGTTTTGAATGTGGGTAGGGATTCACATTCCTTTACAGCTTTGGGTAGGGCGTTCCACATTGATGTGGCATAATTGTGAAACGTGTTTAGTCCCTTGTTTGAGCCGAATCTGGGTTTAACATTATTTGTTGAGCTTCCTCTGGTGTTGTAGTCATCGTGGTATTCACTGACGTTTGGGAAGTATTTTGACATGTACATTTTATGTATTTTAATCTATGTTGTTGTCCTTGTTTCTTTTTTTTATTGTTTTGTACATGTGTAATATGGACCTGGAGTCTGGAATAAAGTCTTCATCATCATCATACAGGTATAAAGACAGTATGGTCATAGTCATACTGGCCAGCAGCATAACTAGTTAAGGGATATGTACTGTAACAAAGGTAGCTGACAGGGGTTAAGTGGAAGGTGCAATATGGTTGTACAATTAATCAAACAGTCAAATAGCTTTAGCTCCCTGCTGGACAATGGCCAGGGGGATTTATTTAAGCAAAACCAAAAATTACAAAAAAACAACAAAATCATACCCATTGGAGCACCTAACTACCTTTACTGTAGTCCAGTCCCTAACTAGGCCGGGCCGCTGTCCGGTTTACCGGTTGTCAACTCACGGTTTTAAATGTCTCCCAACAGCTCTCTCACTCTCCATTCCAAGACACACTCTGAGATTATTTGTCTGTCCTCTTTGAGAGGCATGCTGATTGCTTAATTGGGAGACAGCTGTGTGTGTGGGTCTGCCTGTGTGAAGCTGTCAGTCCTCTTCTCTCCATTGGGAGGCGCCAACAGGCAGGAAAATAGAAGCCATCAATCACCATTCCCCTCAGCCCATTACAGTACAGATATAGTATCTACAGATATGTAAAATGATTATGTGTAGGCATGTACAGACAGATGTGAATATGTCTGTCTGATTGCTGTCAAGGATTGGATGGCAAACAACTTCCTTCAGTTAAACGCAGATAAAACTGTGGTTCTTATAGGTTCAGACAAAGTCACCACAAAAGTTGCTACGTGAATGGGTACCCTCTCAACAACATTAAGGTCCAAACCTTGGTGTTATCTTTGATCAGCAAATGCACTTTGATCAACACATTAGTTCACTGACACATACCTGTTTTTTCCATCTGCTAAATATTGCTAAACTTCGATCTGTTGTGTCCCAGGCGGAGTTGGAAATGATTGTTCATAATAATAATAAATTTTATTTGGAGGCGCCTTTCAGAACACCCAAGGTCACCTTACAGGGCATAAAAACAGAACAGTCAAGATTAAAACAATGATCTTGGCAAAAGTGTCAGTGGAGTTAAAAACAAGACAAACAATGTATACGTATGAAATATAAAACAGTGGCACACAGGGTGCAGTTATAGTGAGTATGCCCAGTATGCAAGGCAGTTAAAAGACAAGGTTAAGAAAATAATAAGATAAAAAACAAGAAGTATAAAAAACAGTGAAGTTAAAATAACAGACAAACAAACAGCAGGGGGTATTGGGCAGTGATGGAGGTTATAGTGAATATGCGAGTTTGAACAGATGGGTTTTCAATTGTGGTCTGAATGATGAGTGTCGGATGTGTGGGGGCAGGGAGTTCCAGAGTCTGGGAGCCGAGCAGCTGAACGCTCATGCTTTTGTTTCATCCCGCCTGGACTATTGTAACTCCCTGTTCACCTGCCTCGATGCGTCCACCTTGGGCCGGCTACAAATGGTCCAGAATTCAGGCGCAAAGGCTGCTGACTAGGTCCAGAAAGTCATGCCACATCACTCCCATCTTAGTTTCCCTTCACTGGCTCCCCATCAAATTTAGAATTAATTTTAAGGTTCTGGTCATCACCTACAGAGCACTCCATGGTCAGGCACCTGCGTACATCTGTGACCTACTGCGTCCTTACACCACGAATAGATCTCTCAGGTCGTCTGACCAGGGCTTGCTGGCTGTCCCCCGGTCTAGATTAAAGACAAAAGGTGACAGAGCCTTCGAAACCGGGGACCCCAGGCTATGGAATGCTCTTCCCATGGACCTAAGATCTGTGGTCTCGGTAAACACCTTTAACATGTAAAGCTGTAGCCCTATTTTCAGAAATGTTGCCTAAAGGTACATGCCTAAGTAAATGGAAGATTGCTCCACTTCTACAAGGTCAATTTGCATGTTCTTGGTATCTAGGGACCTGGGGGTATGTATTCCCAAGTCAAATATTGTGTCTGTTACTAGGGTTGAGTAAATTGTAATGGAAAAAAAGGAGAATATAATGGGCGGCTGAACGACGCCATATTCAAGGGACCCATATTTGTATATTGTTATGTTATGGATGTCATTGTAAGTATTGTCTAAGGGTTATATGTCTATAAATGTTAAATAAAAATGTAAGAAAAAAAAAAAGAAAAAAAGGAGAATATAAACTATGATTTATTTTGCATCTGTGTCGGTGAATAACACCATGTTACAGTTGTGCTGGGACCGTGGTCGCTCACTGAGCTCATTCAGCACCTTCTTGAGATCAAGTGTACAAAAGATCTAAGCAAATGAATAAAGGGAAGATGATTAAACAGAAAGATTTGTAGATACAGTAATAAATTATAATCCATTTTAATTATAAATTCATATTTGAACTTGACCTTATTATGGCCAAATCATACATCTATGGATAGAAAAAAGGCTCCTCTTTCCAATGGCAGTGTTAAATCTGGATTTAGTAATTTCCTCACGGTTTTACGATAAGAGATATAATTAGCATTTTTTCGATAAATTCTTATTTTCGGTAAATCTTAAAAACATTGGTAAAAATTTAAATATACACTTTGACTGCTGTTTTAATAGGGTTATGGTCTTTACTCTTGGCTACATTTGAAAAAGAAACACAACACTAACCTCTTAATCCAAGGGCCCACATGTGGGACGATTCGCAACGTGCCACTTTGTTGACCTCTAGCGGCTCGGGTGTGCATTTCTTTTAATACTTAAAGCCCTATTTGTTGCCTGTCGGTTGCCCTTTCAGGCAGCAAAATCCGTTCAGCGGTTCTCGAGTTACATGCCGATATGTGAGGCGTGCGCCAAAGTACACTGCAAAGTACACGACACGTACACGACTCCCGGGGCTCTAGCTCCGTCAATCATTTGGCGATCTTGAAAGATTTTGGACAGGGTCATAGGCAATGAGTGTGGCTTTCCAATGATACCCCACGTGGGGATCTAATACGGTCTCTATTGATTGATTTATGATTAAAAAAAAGCAGGGTCCCCTTATCTCAGTATCTCTACACCTTATCCTTATGTTTCTTTCTGATAGGCTATTTTCTATATTTATGACATCCACAAGATTGATGTATGACAGCATTAGTCTCTATTTTGTGTGTGTAGTTTGTCAAATATGAATTTTGACCTACTCTGTATCATACAAATGCAGCATACTTATCTCCTTTACCCATCATCGGATTATGCCACTGTCTACACCCTGTGGTGACTGGTGACAGACAAAGAAAACAGCTCTGGATTCTGGAATACAAAACTTTAGGGCCTTTTGATAAATGAACTCTGACAAACTTTAAACATTATACTGGGGCCCCTTTCACGATGCAATTAATCTACACACAAGCACTGGACACTTGAGACCAGTTGGGAGTTCGGGGTCCCTTGATGGTTCGAAGCCCCGGGGTATTTGCCCAGTATATCCAGTCAGTAATATATGCATGCTTCTACCACTACAGTGTATGTGCTTGCATGACGGTTTTCTTGCACGTTTGTGTCACAAACAAATAGGTCTTGCCCAGGTCCAAAGTTCACAAGCATTCCCCCATGGTATTTTCCCCCTGGATAAATCCCTGCTGAACTTCCTCATTCTCCTACTCAAGCCCAGCTGGGACCTGCAGCACCGTCATAAGGTACAGTAGAAGAGTGTTCAGATGAGTTCATCATATCAACAATCGGCTCAAGCATACTGGAAGCTCAGTGTAAATGTGTGGCTACCCACTCATTCAGGGTCACTGAAGATCCTTCCAGAGGGACAGTTCATATTTTGGGGAGGAAATTATTCACCTGAAGACCCATTTCAACCCAGTTATACACCTTGTATATACTGTGTAGACTCAACCTTGGAAAGGAAAAGAACCAAACAGAGCCAGAGTGGACAGAAAATAGACTTGTTTCCGAACAAAGCTGGACCAAAGCTGAGGATAACGTACTGATTAGACAGAGTATCGGGATCATGCCTGCGCCTCCAAGGCTCGTCCACATGAGGAGAAACACCATCACCGCTCTGCCTCTCTACTACTCGGGTCACTTGCTGAAGAAAAACACAGGAGAGAAGGTAAGAGAACAAGGGAGAGGGAGAGGAGAGATGATAGAGTGAGAGCAGGGGATGTAGCGGAGGTTAAACCCACTTCAAACTCAGTTCACCCAACTTTTTATCTGTGAAATAGAGTAATAGTAATAGTGAAATAGTAATGAGATATATGGGAGATTAAACAGTGTTTTACGAGAATCTGTCCAATAAGTGAACATTTGCACCTCATATTTAGTATCACACAACTTTTCTTTTTCAAAAACGTAATATGACATGTGTTGGCCTATATTCTTTTTTCATAACACAATGAAGGGTCCATGCTGCTGTTGTGTTGCATTGACCCTAAAGCCTAAATACTGTGACAAAGTGGTGAAAAACAATATGGCTGTCATTTCCAGGACTTCAAGAAATATTATGGGGAGCTCCGTGGATCCACAATCTTCCTGTACACAGATGACATCCAAGATACAGTAAGACCACTTGGATTTGTTCACTTTCCTACCATATGTGCAATGGCAACTTCACATGACTTGTTAATGTCATTTCATGAGAACCCAACTTAACATTGTACGGCTCCGCAATATGTCATTGTCTACGAAACCCAGATTTTACACCCAGGTGACATCATACATTTGAGGGTTCTCTCTCTGGTTTTCTAGCTTTAAGAGGAAGTAGGTCATGTTCACAAATAATGACAAGAAGGCAGCAATATTATTGCCTGAAACACGGACTGAATTGCATTCCATTTCCCTTCATTATTCATAAAATAATTCAGAAAGTATTTGGGACTAGCAGCCCATAAGGACTATAAAGTGTTTTTAAGTTTCCTGTAATCATGTCAAGAGGTTCATGTGAGCTCTTATCTCTTATTGTAGCATCAGTGTTAGTTGATTGCCATTTGATTTATTACTTGATTATGTTGTGATCAATGTTGTTGGGTCCAAAAAGTGAATAAATCTTGGAATATGACGTTCAAGTGATCACAAATTGAACAGGTTATCTCTGTGATTCTAGGTTGGTGAGAGTTGTTCACAGATATTGACTGAAGTGTCCCAAGGCACAGTAGATCATCCTCCATGTGTGTGTGGTTTTACAAAGTCTACACAATGGGAAAGCATTAAACCAATCATCTGTCTAAACCTCGTAACTCTATTCGCCCTCAAATCTGTGTTCGTTTTTTTCATCTGCTGAAAAGTTGGGTTTTTGGAGTTAGGAGGTTTTGTCCCGCCAGCAGCGATATGTGAATTCTTAAAATAGGTGTCATTCCTCCTTAAAGGAACACATACATTATTGGAAATGTGCTTACTGTCTTCTCCAGAGTCCGAAAATAAGATAGATACCAATTTCCTCTCTGTGTGTTCAGTAGAAAGCTATCCAGCTGCAAGCTAGCCTAGCTTAGCACAAATGAATGGAAGTGGATACGGACCAACTAGCCGGTATCTATCTTCTTTCGTGACTCAGGAGAAGACGGTAAGCATATTTCCACATAGAATATTGGCCTGTTCCTTTAAACGGTTTAGTGACATACACTAATCCATGCTTTTAGTAGGCCTAGGTGGTGTCTCTATCTAGAGCAACTGCGATAGGTGTAAGTGTAAATAACTGTAAATGAACATTAACTGTGGTCTAATCTAATCTGTCAGTACACAGAGAAGGTAGACCTGCAGGTGCTGAGGACAGTGATTTTATAATCTAACCTGTCAGTACACAGAGAAGGTGGACCCGCAGGTGCTGAGGACAGTGATGATTTTATAATCTAATCTGTCAGTACACAGAGACGGTGGACCTACAAGCGCTGAGGACAGTGATGATTCTATAATCTATTCTAATCTGTCAGTACACAGAGAAGGTGGACCTACAAGCGCTGAGGACAGTGATGATTCTATAATCTATTCTAATCTGTCAGTACACAGAGAAGGTGGACCTACAAGCGCTGATATCAGTGGAAATGCATTCTCCATATCAGAACAAGTCACCGACTGTCTTCACTCTCTCCCTGGCCAAGGAGGAGGTACAGCTAAAGGTCTGTTAAAAATCTATCAAAACCTCATATTACATTATCTGCCACTCTCACCTGTAAATGTTAGAAGAACCTCCAACTTTAGCCGCTAGAACGGGTTGAATAGGTACCAAGATTCCATTCTAACAACGTTGAGATATAAGGAGGTAGCTTTGAAAATAAACAAATGCCAATGATTGTTGCGCCTGTCAGAAAGAGAAGGCCAACCTACCTTATCATAAAGGTCACAATGGTGAGTATCATATCTGTTCCCAATGATACATCTGAGGGCAGAGTGATAGACCAAGTCCAGAGGTTTGAGGGTTGAAACTCCAGCATGCCTATACATTTCATTGTCATAGTCTAAATCTAACAAAGAAAGTGCTTCAACAATCCTCCTACTAATCAAAGGAAAGCTGGTTCTGTTTCTGTCTCAGCTCCTTTGGTCAAAGTAATATATGGTTCATCATTTGAATCAAGATGACTCATAAGAACCAAAGAGGTTACTGTATCCCTCTCCTCACTATCTTTGTTCCTTACTGTATCTCTCCTCACCATCTTTGTTCCTTACTGTATCTCTCTCTTCACCATCTTCTCATGTCACTGTGGAGAATAGGGGTGGGTTCAGAGTGTGTGGGAATTATACTTTTTTTGAATATATATTCTGTTCCATAATGTACTTTTACTTGGAAATAGACCATAACAGTTTGTTGTTTGTTTACTTATGCAGATGGATAACCTTAACACAGTAGAGGAATGGAGAGGCTTTATCATGACTGTGGCCAAAGTAAGTATATTGTATATTGTCAGTCACAATGTAACAATGACAATGATATTGCTGTTGCTGATGATGATAATATTGAATGAAAATAATGATGCTGATGATGATGATGATGCAGATGATGACAATGATGATGATGTTGATTATGATGACGATGACAAAGACCACAAAGAGCTGTCTGTGCTTCCTCCTGCAGAAGGAGATCCCCAGTCATCTTCAGCTGATGCCAGGCCAGTTGTTGAAGCTGGAGGAAGTTCTGGCCGAAGAGACGAAGAGACAAGCCCCTTCATCTCTACCTCATCGTCCATCTCTACCTCATCGTCCACCTCTCTTGCCCCGTCCCACCTTCCTACCACCTTCACCCCCGTCCTCCTCCACCTCACCCCCATCCTCCTCCACCTCACCCCCATCCTCCTGCACCTCACCCCCGTCCTCCTCCACCTCACCCCCATCCTCCTGCACCTCACCCCCGTCCTCCTCCACCTCACCCCCATCCTCCTCCACCTCACCCCCATCCTCCTCCACCTCACCCCCGTCCTCCTCCACTTCACCTCTTTCGCCCAAAGATGAATATGACAGCAGCGTCCCTGAGATGCCTTTGTGAGTATGAGCAGAAGCTTCCAGAAGTTCACATCTGCTGCTTGCGTTCTTTTTCTCTGATTTTCTCAGCAGGCGTATGTGTACTGATAGGGTTCAAAAGGGGCTCGAGTGAGTTTACCACAATCTCCACTTAAAATGGGGCAGGATGGCCATCAAAAAAGTTACTCCAACTCCTCTTTAAAGATTTAAAGAGTTCAGGGGCGGCTAGGTGGTGCAGTGGGCAAGGTGCTCACCACCAATGCAGGAGATGCTGGGTTCGAGCCCAGCTCTCCTCATTGCATTCAGCTTTGCTGGTCGTTCATACTAATACATTTGGCAGTATTAGGGGGTGGGAAGCTGATGGGTGGGGATCGGACGTTGTGGACAGCGACTCCTACAGGTCGGTTGGTGCGCCTGCGCAGTAGAATCAGGAAGCGACGGGGGCGGCGTCCCTCCAAAGCTCAGACCCCCGACGCTGAAAGATCGTGCTGGGCAGGTGAAAAGATGCGATGGCTGCTACCTCGAGTACCGGAGGGGACTCATGCAATGTATGGCTTCGTCCACATTACAGCCGGCTTGTGGGAGGCATGGCCTAACAGCGTTCGAGACAGGGGAGGGTAGAATTGGACGATACGAAATTGGGATGGGAGAAAAATAGAAAAATGGGAGAAAAAGTATACATTTTTTTTTTTTAAGAGTTCCATTTACTTTGTTCCTTACTGTATCTTTCTCTCTTCACCATCTTCTCATGTCACTGTGGAGAAGAGGGGTGTGTTCAGAGTGTGTGGGAAATATATATTTTTTAATACGTATATTCTGTTCCATAATGTACTTTTTTTTCTTTTACTTGGAAATAGACCATAACAGTTAGTTGTTTGTTTACTTATGCAGATGGAAAATTAAGTTAAGTTATAAGGGTAGACTATAGTTTGAGGTAGGTAGTGAACTAATGTTCACTTAGTTTTCTTCTGTATTTATTGTTGATAAGGTAGCATGTGGCTCTTTCTCCTCCATGTCAGGTGTTTCTTCGCTGTGAGCCGCCAGGTGGCCGAGCGGATGCTGACGGAAAACCCGGACTACGGAAATGTCATCATTCGTCCCTCCATCCTGGCCGACAACTACGCCCTGACCCTCAGACAAGTCAATGCAAGGTCTTTGACCCTTCAACTTAACCCCACTGATCCCTAACGTTGACCCTAGGGCCTAAACCAAGTCAACCCCCATGCATGACTGGTCTCTGACTCTCTGTTCTACAGCTACTTACTAGCATCGTTTTATGTATTACAGCAATGTAGATACCTACCATCTGTCCACACAATTGCATTTCAGTCTGCCACACAATCTTGACTCAAGTCTTGTAGTACTCGAGTCCTGGACTGATTTTCAGGACTCGTGACTCGACTTGGACTTGAGCAATAATGACTTGGACTCGAACATTGACTGCATTCGGACAGACGAGGTGCAGACGAAGACTCCGACTTGTTAATTCATAGTTATTTATTTAAAAAATAAATGTCTTTGGCTATTGTGTCACAAAGTAAATAAACTCCCTCATTTATGTTTCATGTAGAGTGACCTTTTTTATTTGTATGTCAGCTCTTTGACTGCCAGAGTGGACTTGGACTCGGACTAGGGTAATGGGGACTTGACTCTGACTCGACTCAGTCTCTTCTTTGGTGACTCGGACTCGAACATTGGGGACTCGGACTCGAGATTTAGTGACTCGACTACAACACTGTCTTGACTCTTGACCATTATGCCACCTGTTATTTACAACCTGATGGTTGGTGTTCCATGTTGAAGTCTCTGAAGGCCGTTTATGAAACACTGCCAGATGGAGGCTTTCAGATGACTGTCCTCTTCCTGGTGTTTCAGTGGGCCAGTCCTAAAGAACTACAGGGTCACCACCACAGACTCAGGCTTCGTCATTGAGCTGAACACGCCAGTAAGTGTGACTGTCGGATTTAAAGATTATTTCCTCGTCAAAGCATGAAACATAGGATTGATATTGGAGGAAAGTCTACATTGTACTTGAATATTGAGACTCATAAGGTTAGATTTCCCATAGCATGGAGTACATTTTGACTCCTGGTGACTCATCCTGGTGTAAACTGACAAAAAGACATTCTACACACTACATTCTACAATCTAGAACAGTGATAGTCCCTGGCGGCCCCACTGTAACTTTCCCAGTGGCCCGCAAGGACATTAATACTTTATATTCAGTTAACATTTCCAAAACCATATTGAACCCTCTGAAGCTAGCGTCTAAAACTACAGATAGAGGAATCTGTAGATAATATTTCTTGCTGGCTCACTAGGAAAGCTCCAAAGTCTGATTTTTTATCTCTCACTTTCTACCCGTCTGCCATTCCAGGTGACTCTGCCTTCCTTAAGTGCCGTGTTGACATACTTCCTGGAGAAGACGGAGTATCTTCTTCATCCTTATGTGAGGCCACAGCTCTACGACACTCATATTGGTGAGAGGAATGCTATAAAACAGTGCTTCCCCTATATGCCTTAAACAGTGGTGGGCCAACACCACAAGGGAGGAACTGTCACTGTAGCGGAGTAGAGTAGCCCTGCTTGAAGTCTACTAAGACTAATATCTGCCTTGGTCTGGGGCCTAGCAGCCTAGATGTTTGGCTTGCCATGCGAGAAACCTGGGCTCAAATCCAGGTGGGTTACAGTGGTAGCAGTGTAGCCCTATCTGAAGCTTAGTAAGCCTAATATCTCCCTTGGAAGTTTCCCCTTTGGCTGACTGGTAGGTTTCCCATGCGGGAGGCCCAGGTTCAAATCAGTTAAACCCAGTGGTTCACAGCCTGAGAGTTGGGACGAGATACATTTCTTTCGCAAAAAGATATATTAATAGATCATGTTTATAATCTTTGGTACAGATGGTAAATGGACTGCATTTATATAGTGCTTTTATGAATGAAAATTAAACTGGACTTGAAATAAAGAAGTTTATTTGTAGCACACATTGTTACATTGTCATGCAGCAAATGGGATGGGAGATGGGTGACACATTGGAACACACCTTTTTTTTGGGCAATTAAATCTCCTCTCTGCGCTTGACCCATCCCGTCGTCCTTCCCCCCAAGGGCAGCTGGGAGCAGACATGGGTTGCGGCGTGGGGCCGCGCCCGGGAACCAATCCAAGTGCCCCGTCTGTCTTCGTCAGGGATGTGACAGCGTTAGCGATCTGTTCTGCATGTTTTTCCATTGGGTTTATCTCTTTTTCTGGAGGGGAAACCCTTGCAAGCACGGGGAGAACATGCAAACTCCACACAGAACCTTCTGATTAAGTCTAAAGCTCTCCTCCATTTATTAATCAAGTGGACTAGCCTCTTTGGAATCATTCTTTGGTGTCAAAATCCATCATTCTGTCTATCCTTGACCATGTTCAAGGTTGCAAAAAGGCATTCCTGTTTCAAGGGGGCATGCATCAAAAAGGTTGAGAACCACTGTGTTTATAGCACCAAAATCAAATCAACAGTTTTAGATTAAAGAAATTGTCCACTTTAGCGCAATTTCCCCCCAAACCAACAAACAAGTATGGGGTCAACTCGCCTCTTGGCTGTGTGTTGCCTCCGTATGCTTCTGACCCCTAGAGGAATACTTCACACATTGCAGGTGTTACATTGATCTGTAACCATGGTAACAGGTTATATCAACCACGGTAACACAGGATGCACTGTGAAAAAGATCACGTAATATATATCACGCTTACTGATATTACTGCAATCTATATTCACACAAACCCTTAATACCAGAAATTAGCTTGTGTGTGTGTGCTTACATTCAACAGAGCTGCCGCCCATGCAGAGCCATGCCTCCACAGTACCCAAAGTATTCCCTGAATCGGTATCCAAATCGAAACCCAAAGCAACACCCAAAGCTCGAGTGGCACCCATGATCCACACAAAGGCAAGACAGGCCACCCCTCCCAGTCCCAAGGCTCCTCCAGTCAAGGCTACAGAGGACGAATATGTGCTGCCTGATGATGATACACCTAACAAACCAAAGCAAGGTGTGAAGACCTGTCGGAAGACAGTAGTAATCAAGGTTTCTCCCTCTTTTCCTAGCATTAATTTACTGCCACTTCACCTACGTTTCCAATGAGGTTGATTCCTGTGTGATCACTTTGAAAATGTCCTCACTTGGCTCAATAATAGTCCCAGTCAGGGTGTGCATGAGTGTTTATGTGCATGTTTGTTTGGGGTATACGATATTGCTGCACATTTGCTATTTAAAGAAAAAGAAAAGGAAAAGGAGCATAAATGGAGGCGTATAATATGAGGATGTGGAATATTGAAATTCGAATGCATCTCTGTAGTGGTAATTGAGATGAATCACAATTATTCAAAATTAACGTGTTTATTTATCTAATTATGTGGTGTGAGGTTTTGATTGCATTATTTAGTTATATCCGACTGAATTTGTCCCATCATATTTGTGCACCTTCAACACCTTTTATAAGGTAATCTAACCGAATCAAATCATACCATAAAAATAAATGTTTACGATTGAATGAATCTTTGCCTGAAGAACCCAAATCAAACCAATCAATCAGAAATATGAGCACATGAACGTTCTACAGTAGACCACAGGGATCATTGACAGCCTTGCTTTGTCCTCCAGCCCAAAACCTCCCACTAGCTAGAGTGGACGATGAGCTTCGTGAGGCTCTACAGCGGCGGCGGAAACAGATTGGGGACCAGTTGATGCAGCAGCGATGAGTAGTTCTGCTTTTACAGATACCTCCATAATCACAATCAATCATAAGCTGGACAATTATGACAGTATTCAACTTTTGTTTTGCATAGATATACTGTACATCGATTTTACATTTTATTATTAGTATTGCAGTTTATTGTGTTCTGTATCCCTCATTGCACAATATGTATAATTTTTTTCAATCCATCTCGTCTCCCAGAATCCTACAGGAAAGCCTCTGGAACAGCATTTAGACCAGGCAATATTCCAGATAAAAAATTTAAGAACGTTTTAATGGAAAAACTCAATTAAAGCCTGTGTGAAATCCATGCAGGACTTCTTCATGCACTCTGTACAATGTGTAATCAATATGATGATGTGAGCAGAGATTTTCTTTTAAACACTGGGGTCAGAGAATAATATTTTTTTTTTACTTTTATCCAAAGCACTTTTATCCAAAGCGCTTTACAATTTAGTTCCTCACTGTTGTGTGTACATTCACATGGTGGTGGGTACGTGTCTTTTGTGTTGCGGCTGTAGTGTTTAATTGATTGTTTTGTAATTAACACAGGTGTGGTGACGAGAGGCTTCACCCTATATAAACAGACCGGGAGCATCATCATTTGTTCTTGTTCAGCTGCTTGTTCTACCTTGTTTTTTTGTCTGAACCAAGGAGGCTGGTGTAACCAGCTCTCTACTCTTGTTCTTTAAAAATAGTGAATAAATATGATTATTTTTGCTAAAAACGTGTCCGACTTCATGCTGTCCACCATTTTGCAACAAAGGCCTATAGGGAAACGAGCCATTTTCTTGTGACTGTTGAGGCCTTAGGGCAAGACATACAGGCTTGGTTGTAATGCACCCATTCACTCACACACTGACGGCGGAGGCAACCATGCAAGGTGCCAACCTGCTCATTGGAAGCAATTAGGGGTTAAGTGTCGTGCTCAGGGACACTTCGACACGTTGCCCGGGAGGAGCAGGAATCTAACCGGGATTCCGATTACTAGACGACTGCTCTACCTCCTGAGCCACTGTCGCCCCGACTTCTGAGCAGATTTGACCCATTCCCTCACACACCGACAGCAGAGGCAACCATGCAAGGTGCCAACCTGCTCATAAAGGAGAAATTAGGGGTAGGGAGGAGCGGGAATCGAACCGAGAACCTCTGGATTACCAGACGACTGCTTTACCCCCCGAGCCACTATCAGTTTTTAAATCTGTCTGATTCAGTCTGGAGTGTCAGGCAACTAAAAGTGTCCATAGAAACCAATAAGCTACTAATGAAATGCCTCTAAGTGGCTTGGAAAGTGTAGCCAACCCTGTCAACTCAATGGTAGCAGAAACCCGTCTGAAATATAAATAAGGATGGAGCTTGTATAGCTATATGTGCGATTATTCTTAAAAATGTGTTCTTTGTTCCTCTTCTTATTACATTTGTAGTTATTTGTATTTAGAGTACTGTACATTATAGTTTGTGAATTGCGTACTTTTGTTTTAATTGTTCTCTCCCTCATAATACCATGTCTTTCTGTAAGATATAATGGGTATAAATGTCCATAGAAATACAGTGAGCACTTCAGAAAAATCCACATCATGTCTCAATGTGTAATATGTATTTATCATTTGTAGTCTTATTACCAGTCATGTGAATAAAGAATCCCACCAGACGATTCAGGACCATAATCACCCTTTTTATTTTTCACACGCAAGACTCGGCCAACATAATTCTGTTTCAAATATTATAATAATTTTTATTTCTCATCAATAATTACATTAAAATGGTAATTTCTTATGGTGCATGATTATCAATATCCTTAATAGATGTATATTATAGGTTTACAGTCGAAGGATCAAGTCTCACTCAATAAAGACAGCAGGGTCATGAAAAACAGACTTGTCTCCCTTTGACCCACTGTAGTGTAGCATTCAAGAGAAGCCGTTTACACCACAAACTCCATTCTGTTCCACAACCCCTTACTGTGTCTCATGCACTCTTCCAGAGCAGACTTTGAGAGAATGAGACAAATAAAATATCCAAAATAACTTAACACGCCAGGATATATAAAAAAACTAAAAAAAAATCAAAATAAACCAGGCGAGAGAATAAATTAACAGGTTTGTTCCCCCCAATGAAGACCCGCCTCCATTGTTGTCATGGTGACATTACTTCTCGGTGAGTGACAGCTGAATGATCCGCTCCAACTCATCCTCTTCCTCTTTCTGCTTTCTGTTGACATAAGAGAATAAAGCTAATGGTAGTGTCTAGATTCCATAGCCTGGAAGGACATTTTCATGGGAATCATCACTTTTTGGCCTATAGCTGCAAAGCCGAAACTGTTCATGAACCCATCTCTTACCTTAACCGTTCCCACCATCTAGACATTTTAAATAATTGTACAAATGTCCATGTCAAGTTAAAACCGCCTACGCTGAACATCCTGCCCTCTAGTCTTCCTATAATAACTATATGATAAGAACGTGTCAACATTTCTCTCTACCTGTCTATCTCGTCCTGCTCCCTGCAGGACATCTCCATGGCGATGCGCAGCTGCTCATCAAAGCGGTTTGCCACAGTGAAGGGCCCTGGCAACCGTGGCTCAGCCACAGAACTGTAGGAAGGTGGTGAATTGGGGGCAGGATCCAACGGGGAGACAGAGGAGGGCTGGCTGGGGTCTGCCGTGTCATCTTCCTCTCTACTAGCCAATGAAATAGTCAGGGACTCCTGAATGGCCCTATTAGAGAGAGAATAATAGAGAGATGACTTCAATAAAACTTTCTCTGAGGTTATGGCCTTAGAGAACATTCTTCCTGAACAAGCAAGGCTCTTAGCTCTATTGACAAGCTTTGTATGTACATAACGAACCGGAGACTTATTATCATATTATAGTATTTCAGCAGTGGCTTGTGTTTTCACCCCACCGGCCTTTGTCAAGACTCTGAGCTTTCTGTTGATCCCTTTGAAAACAGTATGCAAACCTGCAATAATTAGTTAGGACGAGTTTTGACTTAACCCTCAGAATCCATGGCGACTCGTCATAGAGCTTTGTATTTATATATGTAATGCATACAAAGCTCGTCAATAGAGCTACAAGGCTCCAAGCGCTCGAGCATGAGAGAGAGCCTGATGAAAACCAAAGAGGAGCAGCAGCAGCAGGATTAGAAGAGAGCATGATAGATAACAGGTTATAATCTTGAGAATCATGGAAATAGAGACAAGGTAGAATATAGTTATCCTCACCTCTCCAGCTGAGAGTCTTCCCCATACAGAGGAGACTGAGAGACAGGGCGACTGTTAGTCAGAGCCTCCCAGATGGTCACCTAGGGAACATATACAAGAGATGGAGAAGTGAAGACTAAAATATTGCATTGTTTTCAATGCTTTCATTTAGAGTTAAAAGGTGCTATAGATAACATTTAACTTTTTTAAATACATCCACATAGATTTTAGAAATGTGCAGAATAGAAGTATTGCTTTCCCCCCAAAACATATATATTGATTAATGAATGTATCCTAAATGAATGTTTACATGTTGCGTGCATGAATCACCTCCCTACTTTCCATTACCCCCATGTGGAATGCACCCGATTGGATAAATGGCATGCTGCTCTAGTGCGACATCTAGAGGATGAATGTTATCCATCTAGCGCCTTTAAAGAGCAACATTGATTCATATCAGGGTATGAAACCCATTTCCGCTTCACACAGCCATGATCGTGAGTGGAATCAGAATTGTTTTGCTGATACAAAAAGGGGAGAGTAGTTTTTTTCATCAGTTAGTGACGTTGCCCCCACCAGGAGGAGGCAGTGTTTAGCAGGTTACTGTACTCACAGTGCATGCTGCACGTCATCATACCATGGTGTGCCTGTCTAAATACTTCCTAAAAGTCAGTGAAGTCCACGACCACAACACCAGAGGGAGTTCCACTAATCACGTTCAACCCAGATTCGGCTCAAACAATGGATTAAACTCATTTCACAACTATGCCACAATAATGTGGAACGCCCTTCCAACAGCCGTAAAGGAATGTGAATCCCTACCCTCCTTCAAAACCGCTCTCAAAGAGCACCTACGCTATGGGTAGCTGCAATTCAAAACAGGCCCCGGTACATGTCAAAATCCCCCCACCCCACCATCCCCACCCAACCCCAGCCCCCTCTAATGTACATTTTCTATTTTTATGATGTTCTCTCTTTCTTACATAGTACTGTATATTTGTATGTCTCTAAATGTTTTGATGAATTGAAATGGAGGACCCCTATGTAAACAAGACGAAAGTCTTTTTCTGGTCTGTATCCTCTCTTAGCAGTTGTTGTATTGAGCCGTACTGTACCCATTCTGCAATCTGTTAATAAAGTTAATCAATCAGTCACTGCTAAGCTACACCTCCTCCTGCTTGATCCCAGCAAGACATTCAAGGCAGCTTTTCAACAGGGCTTTCCCCAGAGCTTCGGTCTAGTGCATGTTCCCAAGAGATGGAACGACGGCTACGCTAGATTGGCTCAACGCAAACAAACATGGTGTGGACTAGTTCCTGGTCTGACCTGGTCACTCTCTGTCCCGGCGTCCAACAGGCTCTGCTGAATGGCAAACTGCAGCAGATTGTCATCCTCGTCCCTCATTGGTTCGCTACGGCCTGGGCCAAGTGTAGCGTAGTCTGGGGGTGGTTCAAAGACGGAAGGGTCCACCTCGCAGTCAAAGGGAGAAGGTGACTGCCCTGAGAAGGAAGAGGCTGAAGTTGGAGTATTATTCTCCCATCTATCTATCTAGTATTGGGGGGTGCAATGTGGTAGTAGGACGTGGAACTTCACCATAACAAAAGCGGTTCAGGAACCAATATAATCCAGGCAGAACACACCACCATAATCTCAAACTACTGATGATCTGTGTTTAATAAACTTTTTGTGCTTTGAAATACTGTATATGGGGGTGGATTAGTCATTTGTTGATGGGTTCATAACAATCTAAAGAAAATAACCGATGCCAATAAGTTATTCAGTCATGAGTCATTTGATTATGGTTGTAAAAAATTACATTCTCAACAGTCATAAAATGTGTGTGTGTGTGTAGATACCAGCTTCATCCGAGGCCTCTGGTGTATGTACAGTGATTGAGCTGACTGGCTCGTCACAACCACACAGGTTACTGAAGGTCACTCTGGCATTTAACACATGGAATAGAGGGATTTCTGGAGGAGAGGGGGAGAGAGAAAGAGGGAGAGTTTTTAGGGCAGGAAAATACTGTCAAAATATAGTGATTATTTTAGATTATTATACTGCCAGTATAATTTCTGTCTCATCTTAAGTTTAGAATTTATATTCCATGTAGTCAGGGCTCATGTAAATTGTTCGCTAATCCTATGATTTATCCATGACTATTTCATGATATAATGCTATAGTGAAACTTCCATGACCAAGACTTTTCTTTGTTTATGTTCAATTCAAATGTTACATGTCTTGTTGGATAGCGGCTATAAATGTCCCAGGTCTGCTTAGGACAAACTACAACCGTCACCATATATTTATGTATACAGACTATTTGTTATTCGAGTTGTTATTACATCAAACAATCTATTTAACATTTAAAGGGCAACATCACCCAGATTATGAATTCCAATTAGTTATTTCCATGTCCTAGGAATGTTCAATCAATATCTGTGAACATGAGCTGCTCTCCCCAAAGCCAGAAACCAGAGAAGTAACAATCAAACCTGTGATGTCATCAAGTATGGAGCTGCTCTGTTGACAATGTATGCGTGTAGCTTTCTATGGGGTGGTGGAGGTTTAGTTGAGTTATGAGAGGCTTGAGGTAGTCCATTGGAAAGATACCTTGCACTTTAGTTCTGTGTGATGTTAAATAAGTTAATATTGAGTATTGATTTATATACTGTACCTTTATGTGAATATTAATAAGTGGTAGTTGAGCTATTGATAATAATTATATTATTTAAGTTCGGATATATGTTTAAGGCTTTTGCATTGAAATACTGTTTATAGGGGCGCCCTTGTGGCGCGTACCATAGTGCCAAAAAATAAATACCGTTTATAAATGCTCGTGATCCTGGGACTTAGACTGTGATTGGTCGAAATACGTACATGTGGGCGTCGGTGAAAGAAGTAAACAGGAAGACTGCTGGGAATTTGTCAGTAGCGAAGGGACAAGAGAAGGAACTGGTGAGTGAATGAGAGTAAATAATAATAATAGATCAAATTTATATAGCGCCTTTCATAGGACCCAAGGTCGCTTCACAAGCAGGACAAAAGATAGGGCTAGGGAAATAGGGGGAAAAAAGGGGATGAGGGAAGGTAAGGGATAATGGATAATGGACCTAATCTAAACTAATTGATGGGGAAAAGCCTTGGTGAAGAGGTGTGTTTTTAGAGCAGATTTGAAGGTGTCCAGGGTTGGGGCGTTGCGGATTTCGGGGGGGAGAGAGTTCCAGAGAGTAGGGGACGCCACGCTGAAGGCTCTGTCCCCAAAAGTCTGTAACCTGGTGCGAGGGATGGAGAGGCCTGATCAGAGGATCGTAGGTTCCGGGATGGAGTGTGCTGGTGGAGGAGATCAGACAGGTATCGGGGGGCGAGGGCATGGAGGGACTTGTAGGCGAGGAGCAGGAGCTTGAAGGTGATGCGGAACTTGACTGGGAGCCAGTGGAGGTGGATGAGGGTGGGGGTGATGTGCTGCCAGGGCTTGGTGTGAGTAAGAACCCTGGCAGCTGAGTTCTGAACATACTGGAGCCTGTCCAGGGCTTTGCTGGGTACCCCGAACAGGACTCCGTTACAGTAGTCCAACCGGGAGGTGATAAATGAGTGGATCAGGGTCTCAGCCACAGAGTCTGAGAGTGAGGGTCGGAGACGGGAGATGTTTTTGAGGTAGTAGAAGGACTTGGTGACGGATTTGATGTGGGAATGAAATGAAAGTGTGGAGTCAAGGGTGACGCCCAGGTTACGGACTTCGAGAGACGGGGAGATGGAACAGTCGTCAACGTGGAGGAGGAGATCTCCAACCTTCCCGAGCAGTGCCTTGGGGGCCCACAACCATGAGCTCTGTCTTTTTGCTGTTCAGTTTCAGTAATTTGGTTGACATCCAGGTTTTTATGGTGTGGAGGCAGTCGACTACAGACTCCAATCATGGCTTTATATAGAAGCAGATGCCAATGCAGCTCTCGCCTCTCTGCTAGGGAGGACCATCCAACCCTACTATACAGGACATATACCATAACTACCGCTGATCAATCAAATGGCTGGATGATATATGGGGTCTATACAGCACACCAATGGTATGGTTTTATAACATCTTGCCAAAAGGACTACAGTTGCGAATTAGCCAGCTGGCTAAAACTGGCACATTTACAGAAATGTTGATTAATGTGTACGGTCCTTTTTAAATAAACTGAAACCAGGGTCTAGGGGGGAAGGTCAGGGCTTTTGTAAAATAAAAATAAATAAAACACTACTTCTTGGTGAAACAGCGCTGTAACATACACGTTGAGGAAGGGACACACCTATCTTGACGGGGAAGCCGGGCGGCAGGCTCAGGGTGATGAAGTCACGCAGTTTGGCAAAGTGGGCGTTGGAGATGGCCATGAGGTCGATGATGGGAGTCACCTGCTCTGCCAGCGACAGAGGGTGGGACTCACTCAGCCACAGGGTGGCTTTAAACCTGAGAGGAAGAAGTGTGTGGGGGGGGTGTAGAGAGACAGATGGAGAGAGAAAGAAACAGACCACGTGCAACACAGAACACAGAGAGAGAGAGAGAGAGAGAGAGAGAGAGAGAGAGAGACATAAATCAAACACCTCTCAGATGAGCGCACCATTGTGGAGGAAGGGTGTGCTGCATTTACAACACAAGACAAAATGAGAGCAACACGGCACAATAATCATTTTATCTGGATCATCTTGTCGTGGGGATCGTGGGAAGCCAAAATCCTCACTGAAATTGAAACTCCATCAGTTGCCCAGCCCCACCCTCACTTGAGCGTTCTTGTTTCCGTAAAAGGTGGAGTAGCTGTAGGGAGTAGCTTTAGGGGAGTAGCTTTAGGGGAGTAGCTGTAGGGGAGTAGCTGTAGGGAGTAGCTTTAGGGGAGTAGCTTTAGGGGAGTAGCTGTAGGGGAGTCGTTTTAGGAGAGTAGCTTTAGGAGAGTAGCTGTAGGAGAGTAGCTTTAGGAGAGTAGCTGTAGGGAGTAGCTTTAGGGGAGTAGCTTTAGGAGAGTAGCTGTAGGGGAGTAGCTTTAGGAGAGTAGCTTTAGGGGAGTAGCTTTAGGGGAGTAGCTGTAGAGAGTAGCTTTAGGAGAGTAGCTTTAGGGGAGTAGCTTTAGGAGAGTAGCTGTAGGGGAATAGCTGTAGGGGAGTAGCTTTAGGGGAGTAGCTTTAGGGGAGTAGCTGTAGGGGAGTAGCTTTAGGGGAGTAGCTGTAGGGAGTAGCTGTAGGGAGTAGCTTTAGGGGAGTAGCTGTAGGAGAGTAGCTGTAGGGAGTAGCTTTAGGGGAGTAGCTTTAGGAGAGTAGCTGTAGGGGAGTAGCTGTAGGGGAGTAGCTTTAGGGGAGTAGCTGTAGGAGAGTAGCTGTAGGGAGTAGCTTTAGGGGAGTAGCTGTAGGAGAGTAGCTGTAGGAGAGTAGCTTTAGGGGAGTAGCTTTAGGAGAGTAGCTGTAGGGGAGTAGCTGTAGGGGAGTAGCTGTAGGGGAGTAGCTGTAGGGGAGTAGCTGTAGGGGAGTAGCTGTAGGGAGTAGCTTTAGGGAGTAGCAGTAGGGAGTAGCTGTAGGGAGTAGCTGTAGGGAGTAGCTGTAGGGAGTAGCTGTAGGGAGTAGCTGTAGGGAGTAGCTGTAGGGAGTAGCTGTAGGGGAGTAGCTGTAGGGGAGTAGCTTTAGGGGAGTAGCTGTAGGAGAGTAGCTGTAGGGAGTAGCTGTAGGGAGTAGCTGTAGGGAGTAGCTTTAGGGGAGTAGCTGTAGGAAGTAGCTGTAGGGAGTAGCTTTAGGAGAGTAGCTTTAGGAGAGTAGCTTTAGGGGAGTAGCTGTAGGGAGTAGCTGTAGGGAGTAGCTTTAGGAGAGTAGCTGTAGGGAGTAGCTGTGGGGAGTAGCTTTAGGAGAGTAGCTTTAGGGGAGTAGCTGTAGGGAGTAGCTGTAGGAGAGTAGCTTTAGGGGAGTAGCTTTAGGGGAGTAGCTGTAGGGAGTAGCTGTAGGGAGTAGCTGTAGGGAGTAGCTGTAGGGAGTAGCTGTAGGGAGTAGCTTTAGGGAGTAGCTTTAGGGGAGTAGCTGTAGGGAGTAGCTTTAGGGGAGTAGCTGTAGGGAGTAGCTGTAGGGGAGTAGCTGTAGGGGAGTAGCTGTAGGGGAGTAGCTGTAGGGGAGTAGCTGTAGGGGAGTAGCTGTAGGGGAGTAGCTGTAGGGGAGTAGCTGTAGGGGAGTAGCTGTAGGGAGTAGCTGTAGGGGAGTAGCTGTAGGGAGTAGCTGTAGGGGAGTAGCTGTAGGAGAGTAGCTGTAGGGAGTAGCTGTAGGGAGTAGCTGTAGGGGAGTAGCTGTAGGGAGTAGCTTTAGGGGAGTAGCTGTAGGGGAGTAGCTGTAGGGAGTAGCTGTAGGGAGTAGCTGTAGGGAGTAGCTTTAGGGGAGTAGCTGTAGGGGAGTAGCTGTAGGGAGTAGCTGTAGGAGAGTAGCTGTAGGAGAGTAGCTGTAGGGAGTAGCTGTAGGAGAGTAGCTTTAGGGAGTAGCTGTAGGGAGTAGCTGTAGGGAGTAGCTGTAGGAGAGTAGCTGTAGGGAGTAGCTTTAGGGGAGTAGCTGTAGGAGAGTAGCTGTAGGGGAGTAGCTGTAGGGAGTAGCTGTAGGGAGTAGCTGTAGGGAGTAGCTGTAGGGAGTAGCTGTAGGAGAGTAGCTTTAGGGGAGTAGCTGTAGGAGAGTAGCTGTAGGGGAGTAGCTGTAGGGGAGTAGCTGTAGGGGAGTAGCTGTAGGGAGTAGCTGTAGGGAGTAGCTGTAGGAGAGTAGCTGTAGGAGAGTAGCTTTAGGGGAGTAGCTGTAGGAGAGTAGCTGTAGGGGAGTAGCTGTAGGGGAGTAGCTGTAGGGGAGTAGCTGTAGGGGAGTAGCTGTAGGGGAGTAGCTGTAGGGAGTAGCTGTAGGGAGTAGCTGTAGGGAGTAGCTGTAGGGAGTAGCTGTAGGGAGTAGCTGTAGGGAGTAGCTGTAGGGGGCGAGAGGCTTGGTCGAGGACCACTGACAATGTTTTCTATAGCTAAAGTGTACCTCTGGACTTTGCTGGTGAGCTCGCCGGGCCGACCGATGTCTCGGCCATTCAGGTTGAACTCTGGGTCAAAGTACTCCTCCGCTGTGATGGCTGTCGGGTTGTGGGGACTGGCACACTCAGAAACATTACTCTGAGAGACACACATACAGAGTTTAATGACGGTCTTTCCACATGTGTGTGTGTGTGTGTGTGTGTGTGCGTGTTGTGAGGACACTCACCCCATTGTGAGCAGTATGCTGTTCAGCTATTCCAAGGAAAGACTGCAGAGGGGTCTTTGAGCCTGGGCAAGGCAGAGAGAAAACTGGTCATCTTTTTTTGCATGGCGTATATGCATATTCACAAACAAAAAGAAATCTGTGTGTCTGTGTGTGTAAATGACCGTTATTTTTTACCGGTAAAAGTCTGACATATTTAAATCTCTCCGGTCATAATGTCATGCGGAAATATTTCCAAGTAGCGTACGTCCACTAATTGTGCTTTTAAAGGTCCCAAGCATTGCTATTCCTTGCACTACTTGGGCAACTTTACACAATTCCTGTGAGTCTATGGAACACATCTGTAAAGTTTTTTTCAAAAAAAATTCATTGTTTTGTATTTCTAATGAAGTACTCAAAAGCATAATTTTTCTAGTTCAGGATTTCAGGCTGTTCTTGGATGGGCTCGGCCCATAAGCGCTTTGAGTGACAGTCACCCACAGTCTGCACTGGCACAGAGAGAGAGATAGAGGTCAGGTTGTGTGTAAAATGAGTGTGTTATGAGCGTGATCCGGGAGAAGTCCCTCCACGTGCGTGGTCAGGTTGTGTGTAAAATGCGTGTGTTTTATGAGCGTGCTCCGGGAGAAGTCCCTCCACGTGCGCGGTCAGGTTGTGTGTAAAATGCATGTGTTTCCCCGACAGAAGCTCCTCTCCCTCTATCTCTCTCTCTCCCGCTTGCTTGTTCTCTGCCTCGCTTCACTTTGAGGAAGTGAAGGTATTTCCACTCGCTCTGCTGTTGAGGGGGCGGAGATATGCAAATCAGCAGGGGTGTAAAAAGTACCCAGAAATTATACTTAAGTGAAAGTATGGGTACTGTCTCAAAATCTGACTCAAGTAAAAGTCAAAGTATCTGGCTAAAAACACACTTGAGTAAAAGTAAAAAAGTCCTACTTTTAAATGTACTTAAGTACTAAAAAGTAAAAGTACATTTTTTTTAAAGGGATAAACCAGGGGTCTCAAACTCATTCCATCGTGGGCCAAGTTTTCATTTTAACTATACATTGCACCAGGTGAGTTAGTTGAAGAGGTGAGCCAATTAGTGAAATCATCAGCTGGTGTTTAGGCAAGGCTGGAATGAAACCAAGCACACTGCCCACAATGGAATGTGTTCTGTGATAGACAATGCTGAAATGACACTTTTTTGCATTAAAATTATTTAATGCACTTCTCCATTGAAGGTAAACTAAAATGGACGGCATTCCCATCACAGCATGAATAATATCACAATATTAAAGACCGAATACTGTCGTATCCTGAATAATATGACAATATTAAAAACAGAATAATGGTGTATCCTGAATAATATCACAATATTAACCACAGCATACTGGGAGTACCCTGAATAATATCACAATATTAACCACAGCATACTGGAGTACCCTGAATAATATCACAATATTAAAGGCAGAATACTGGAGTACCCTGAATAATATCAACCACAGCATACTGGAGTACCCTGAATAATATCACAATATTAAAGACAGAATACTGGAGTACCCTGACTAATATCACAATATTAACCACAGCATAATGCCGATCTGACTGTCTTTTCTTCTGATACAACTAGTATTGTACACTAGTACACTGCATAGTATTGTATATTATATGGTAACTCAGTTACGTCTATTCTGCATCGAACATTGTACATATGTCTATACTGAACACTGTGACCTCATTTTCTACTTCTAAATTACATGCTATACTATGTTATCTGATACTATCTTGTCTAGCACAGTCTCTGGAGCGTAACAGTAAGAAGCATTTTGTATGAAAGTATTCTGTACTTCTGTATGACAACTATTAAAGAAACTTGAAACTTGATAGCAGGTGTTTAATCAAAGATCCCCACTTTCTAGTGTTGCACAAGGACCAATCAGCATGGGTATGGGCGGGTTCATTTTCCATTGATGGGGATTTGATTGGCTGTTTACCTGCGGTCGCAGGATTAATAACGTTAACATTAGTTCGACCAGATAAACAATTCAAATATTCTAATTAAAGTAGTTGGACCTGTGAGATTTGTACTTTGTAGGTCTGCATTTTAAATGTAAGGAGTAAAAAGTATGTTTTTTTTCTCTGAAATGTAATGGAGTAAAAGTACAAAGTATACAAACCTAATAATACTTGAGTAAAGTACAAATCCCCCAAAACAGTACTTAAGTATTGTAACGAAGTACAATTACTCAAGTACTTTACACCCCTGCAAATCAGTACCTTATTCACGTCAGCAATACTGTCAAATTAGAACGGCTTAGTTGAGTGAGGGAAGATCTCGTGAACTCGAGACTAGACTGATGAGTCAATATGATAATTAACGACACAGACCACATTGATATAATCCCCCATTGCTAGGAAACAATGCTAAACACTGGAAAAGGCCATTTATAATGCATGGGACCTTTAAGAAATCAGAAGTCTAGTTCTGAAATACCTTGGTGTGTGTGTGTGTGTTTACCTTGCAATGTGGCATTGCGAGATGCGTGTGTGTGCGCGTGTGTATGTGTGTGTGCATGTGTGTGTGCATGTGTGTGTGCAAATGAGGATTCCATCAACTAAAAGCATTGGTTCCCAAACATTTAAGCACCCCCCATTTACCGTATATATTTTTTCTACTGGTCTCTTTTCATCTTGTTCTGATTCATACTAAGATAACTGCTTTAAAAATGTAATAAAACATTTAAAATAAAAAATATTCTGAAGGCAGTGAGAGAGGTAGTGACTATTTTGATGACGTTTGAGCATTAAGCAGCAGGTATAACGTTCCTGGACATGTGAACTGGCACCAATTCTTTCTAGCGGAAACCCTGGTGTGAGTGTGTGTGTAAGTGCATTCACCTTTGCTCCTTGACTTGTCCTGGTCTGATAGGTGCTCTGTTCTCGACCGAGTCACCAGCTCCACATTGGTAGCACTGAAAACCTGGAGCCATCAATGCACAGAGACACAACAGGCAGATGAGAAAACAGCGTCATAAATCACACAGCTTCTGGGTGTAAACCTCAGGCTTTACCATACGGTACCATTTCCATTCCTGACGGAACCACTCCATTGTGGGTGCTACGAGAAATGTTGCTTCAATATGATACGATTTTATTCACTAACATATATATATATAATCTGTATGTTACGATATACTGTGATGTAGCGATCACCTTCTTGTTGCAACATTTCTACTAAGTCACAAACAAATACAACCGAGATGAGGGTTAGAGTGCTATTTTATGATTAAACTCTGCTTAGCACATGGATGAAAACCCTAAAGAACGATATTTGGGTTTCTCATACAAAATACCGTTAAATACCATTATATGGTCAAAACTAATAAAGATAATACTGATATGATATATATTGTGGTCACATGGCCCTAATGTAAACACACTCTGCTGCTACTGACCTTGGCTTCATAACCACTGACCGCCTCGCTCTTCTCGGAACGCCAACCCCAGATACCAGACTTGTTCCTGGACAGCAGAATACAGGGAGAGAATAAGGGGGGCAGGACACAGAGCTCATTTATCTGTTCATTTCAAATGTGATGTAAATGTTGTGTTTAATGCACAGGCAGAAAAGTTTAAAACAGACATCAATAAAGGGTTTGTTAAAATCCTAGGTGAATGTGTGTTTGTCTGTGTCTGTTACTTCTCAAGGGAAATGTTAGGTGTGTGCATGTTTTATTTTATTTAACCTTTATTTAACCAGGAAAGTCCCATTGAGATTAAGAATCTCTTTTTCAAGGGAGACCTGGCCAAGACACGCAGCAGCATAAATAAAAACACAAAAGGAGAGAATTTAAAGTGCTACATTCCAAATTCAGCCACTAGATGTCACTAGCGCACCAGCATCTCAAACCAAAACAATGAATCAGCCACATCTACCATCTCCCTTTTGCGTTCACAGCAAAGTAATTATTTCTTGAATATTTCAAGGAAGTATTTCTAAGAAACTATTTCTCGCCTAAAATGGTGTCAGAAAAATATTTTTCTGAACCATTTTAGTTTTAGAGTTTACTTAGGAGCAAGCCGTCATGTATTCTTGCTTCCCACGACCAAGCGTGCACACACGGAGGTGTCTGGCTTACAAAATGCAGATCAAACTAGAAGTTGCAGATCAAATATGAATCAAGATCCAGCAATTGCGTCTCCTATTTCCCCACATAAAATGTGGTCACAAACATATTTTAGGTTGAAAAAGAGGTTGAAAAATAGTAAGTTGACCAGATTTTTGAGAACAGAGAACCAGGGACCTCCCAACTGACTAGCAGCGTGTTTATCCAATCAGGTGCGTTCCACGTGGGGAAATAGGAAGAGGGAGGGCCAACAGTTTCACAGGGAGGGACTCGGAAAATGCGGTCGGGTGGCGTAGCGGAGATCGCGCTAGTCACCAATGCAAGAGGCTGCAGTCTCAACTCCCGGAGTCAGCATTGCCCTGCGGCTTGGGCCGGTCGTCATACTAACTCGTTTGGCTGAAGTTAGGGGGAGGGAAGCCGTGGGTGGGAAACTGGCGTTGTGGACAGCGACGCCTACAGGTCAGGTCTGGGCGCCTGCTCAGCGAAAGGCAGGAAATGGTGAAGGCAGCGTGACCTCCCACGCGTTACACTTCACCAATGAGAGTCCTCCCTGCCAGGTGAGAAGAGAGCCACTGGCTGTCTCCACATGTGTCGGAGGAAGCATGTGGTGGACTTCAGGGTTCCCTTGTACCGACCAGTAGGAGGAACATGCGCACAACAACCAGGTAGGGGAGGGGGGGAATTGGCATAACGACTAAATTGGGATGGGGAGAAAAATAGAAGATCAGGCGGAGAAAAAGAGGATAAAAAAAGAAAACATGCGCAGCCGGTGCATCTACCAAAACAAAAAACAGAGAAGCTGGAATAACAACACAACGTCATTCTCTGCTCAGGACACCATTACTCCCCTATATCTTTACATACATTTTTTGTTACTATATTAATGTTCAAAATTCCGCAACCATAATGTTCAAAATTGCATAACAAGATTAAAAAACTTTAAAAAAGAAATGGCATCCTAAGAAATCTGCCTCAAATTCTTAAAAATTTGGATTTAGAAAGTATTTAACAAGATTAATTTGGTGAGTTTTATATCTTCTGCAATGTATTCCAAGCAGAGGGTGCAGAATACATAAATGCTCCTTTTCCAGTTTCCATACATTTAGGACAGAAAGCATAAAGAAGTCCTGAGAACGCAAAGAGTAGTGTCCAGCACTTTTCTGTGTCATGAAGACACATAGGTAGAATGGGAGCAGACCAAGAATTGCCTTATACAGGTGTACCAATGTATGAGCCCACGTAGTGGTCAGAGCAGGCCATCCTACCCAGAGTATAACTGACAGTGGTGATTCATGATGAAGCTCAGGGAAGCATGGTAAGTTGTAGGGGTGTAACAGTACACGTATCCATACCGAACCGGTTCAGTATGCACTGTGTACCGAACGAATACAACCGTACGTTAACAAGAAACGGAACGCACGTGCAGAATTTTATTCAAAGCCGGATGTTGTTCGTTCAGCCCACGCACAACACAGAGATTACCTGTCATTTAACATAGCCTCATAGTGTGGCGAACACACACACACCCTCTCTCTGTGTGTGAGGTGGAATTTATGCTAGATTTAGTAGATTGAGAAGGGGCTGTCTCTGAGATCAAATGAATGACAGTTTACGGCATATAGAACAGACATTCACACACAGCACCGCGCCTCTGAACAAGGTGTGATGTGATAAACATGAATTGATATCTTTTCCTTGGCATGAAACGGGAAATAGTAATCAAACCATTAGGGACCTGCATGACGCTTCTTTCTCTATTCAATAATGTTTTACCCTGAGCGATTTTTTACAATAAAGTGCTAAAAACTGAAAAGTAGGCTACTTACATTCTTGACACTAGAACTCCCAAAATTGCATCAGCATAAAAAAAAGGTAGGCCAGCTGTAGTTTACATAGCTTGCATAAAAGTGTCTCGAGGTTCCACAAGTTAATCAAAATCCGAAGTATTTCCAACCGGGTGCAAATCACAGATGGTTGCGGTTGTTGTTGTTGTTGTTATTCATTACTACACGTTCTTCAGCTCACGCCCACCGGGGGCCGTTTTTTTACAATCTGACATAATTATTATTAAAGAAATGTAACAAGTCGATTATTAATTTGAATATAGAATATTAATCGACACTACAGCCTTACTTAACAGTTACTGCACACATCACCCCTGAGTGGAACATGGAAAATCAAACTTTCCCCCACTGTACCGAAAACCCGTACCGAACCGTGACTTCAAAAACAAGGTACATACCGAACCGTGGTTGTGTATCGTTACACCGCTAGTAAGTTGTGTCAACCATATGAACTAGGTGAGTGGTGGTCTGCATATAGAAAAGATCACCATAGTCCAACACGGCAACAAGTAGCTTTTTTCCATTAAAAAAGGACAACTTACAACCTATTTCTAAAATAAATAAAATTTTAGCCTCAGCTTTTTTCACCAGGTACTGTACAGGTTGAGTCATCAGCTATTTATAAGAGTTAACAAGCTCTATTTCCCTTCCCTCAAGAGTGACCACTGAAGGGATATCATGTGGCCTATTCCTACAGCAGTAGACAACATAAGCTTGCTCTTATCTGCATTAAGAACTAGTTACAGCTGAAGTAGAGTATTTTGCAGGTATTCAATGTCCTGTACAAGAGTTGACGCACAGCAGTTTATGACACAAAGATTTTAATTAATACCCGGCACGTTTTGAACCAGATTATTTATATAAATACAAATAGTGAATAAAAGTGGACATAATAAAGAGCCCTATGGTACGCCCTTGTAGACAAATCCGATAGAGACCATCTTGACTTGTTACTAACTAGGTAACAGGTGTGTGTGTGTATGTATGTATATATATAGTGTGCATGTAAAATATATATATATATATGTGTGTGCCTGTTACCTCTCGAAGGAGATGTTGCGTGTGTTGAGGTGGGTGGAGACAATAGGGGAGGTGAGTCTCTGAGCAGTGTTCTCCTGCGAGGGCTGCATGGCGGCCAGGAGAGATGGGGCATCGCGGGGTGACAACACCAGAGGCTCTGTGTACACCACCTGCTTCTCATGGTCCACCTCCATCACCATAGCCCCGTCATCTGAGGAGGACACACACACAGTCAGTGCACATACACACAGTCAGTGCACAACACCAGAGGGACTAGACAGCAGTCTCTCCAGACCAGACCCACTTTAAATACACTTGACCGTCGTTAAATAAAGAACACCGGCTCAACAACTAGGAACTGTGCAAAAAAGAAAGTAGTGGGAATTCGGATGACATGTTAAACTAAAGTCCACTATGTAGCGACGAGAGAGAAACTTGAAACTCCGTCCAATGAGCAGGTCCTACTCAAAGCTTCGAACCATGCCCTACAATGAGCGGGTCCTACTCAAAGCCATGGATCTTTAAAAGGAACACGCCCCCACATTATGAGAAATGTGCTTACCGTCTTCTCCAGAGTCAGACAAGAAGATAGATACCAATTTTTTCTCTGTACGTTTAGTAGAAAGCTATCCGGCTAAAACATCTGGGCATCGCTACATACAGACTAGAGTCTGTTCCATACCTCCACCCTTGAAGATGTAGCTGCGACGGCCCTTCAGCCAGGTCATGTGCTCAAAGCCCAGGAGGGTGGTGTCCACGCGCAGGCAGGAGCCACTCTTCCACACCCGGTACACGTCACTGGGACACACCTTGGATACCAGGGGCACTGGGGGAGAGAGATGGAGGAGTTGAGAGAGTTGGAGGTGAGAAGAAGCTGAGGTGTATTGATCACTCACGTGGCGGTTGCAAAACTATTTCACATGGGAAATAAGTGGGCATTACAATAGCACAATAATAAACAAATATCTAGCAACAGGGCAAGTAAAAAATATAGTTAATTAACTTGTTTGTTCATTAATTAATTAATAATAATCATCATCATCATCTGTGTCATCATAAAACATGCTACAAATTAAGAGGAAAGGAGTGGGGGAGTGAGAAACGAAGGAGAGGACAGGCCAATGAAATAAAATGTGGATGGTGTTAAAGGAACAGGCCAACATTATGGGTGGCCTAGCTCCCATATTTTTTCTCCCATCCCAATGTTAGTCGTATGCCAATTCCCAATCCCCTTCCTGGTCGCTGCGCACTTACCCCCCACAGTCAGATCATCTGGGAGAGTGGAGGCTATCACGTGCTTCCTCCGACACACGTCCAGCCAATCAACCGCTTCTTTTCACCTGGCAGCGCGGATCCTCCCTGAGAGGGCGTAGCGTGTGGAAGGATCACACTATCCCACTCAGGTCCTATCCGCGCTTAGCAGACGCCCCGACCGAACTGTAGGAGTCGCTGTTTACAACGACCCGGACCCACCCCGCCAGCTTCTCCCACCCTCTAATACAGCCAATTGTATTAGTGTGAACGGCCAGCCAAGCTGGTGACAAGCAATCCCCCCTGTTTTAACATCGACGGTTAGCTCAACTCGTTCGCCAGCTTGCTGTGGAGCCTGCGGTCCAGTTGGTGACAAGTTCGAATCACTTCAATTTTTATTTTATTTGTGTCTCAGGGCCCCGGAAAGGAAATATGATTCCGATCACAGATTTTTGAAATATTGATATCAAAGACGAGTTACGGCGTCTTCGGCAACTTGAGCATGGCGGGGAAGGACGCCTAAACTCGTCCTTTGGCAACTAAAGTGTTAAACCCAATCAAATTCAGATCCTGTTTTGTAGAAAAAAAGAAAAAGAATAATACCCATTAACTCATTCCCATCGCCGAGTATACTCATTATTGGCCGCCAATCGTTGAACGCCAACAACAAGTATACTCGTTATTTGTTCGTTATTTCTTTTATTCGATATTTCTATTCATTACAGGCGCACAGACTCGGGGTTAACATGGGGAATCCTCATGATAATGTAAAAGTGCAATACCGGCGGCATCAAGCTAGACGGCGGTATCGAGGACCCTTTCTACCCTTGTATCTTTCTCTGTGGGACGGCCCCAGGTCTCTGGTTTCATTTTCCCTTGTTGGGCGAGGCGAACGGTTGTCCCGGTTCCATCGAAGCGCATCAAATATCTCCGATCCATATGTTGTGGTGAATTATGCCGTTGACGAAATGCACATTGGATCATACAAATTTGTCGACGTGGAATTTTTGTGTCGATGTGTCGTATAAAAACAGAGAGCCGGTAACGTTCATTCAACGTTCAACGTGCTGGGGCAGTATAATTTCCCTCGTCTGCCATGACTGCATTCTGTGTACTAACGATGAAGAAGAAGAAAGCAGCAGCGAGGAGCACCCTGGAACCGTGATGACAGCTACTCGGATCATGGGTAAGTTTTAGCTTACATGTTGGAAAACAGAACGTCTCATGGATAATGCTTGCTAGCAAACGCTATTTCAGTTAATATGTTGTTGAGGCTGCGTGTCCAGTGTCCACCAACGACTCGTAACGTTAGCTAAACGGTGCCAAGCTTACAGCCTACTAAGCACACTAGAGCTTGGCTAGGCTACCGGTGTTTACAGCTCCGTGAATTAGCACCAAGTGTCGTATTTTTGCAGACTGGAGTATTAATTAGGTAAGTTAAGATAGCTAGTGCTAACGTCCACTGTCTATATAGCGCCATGGTCTAGACTAGGCTGCTTTTTTTTCCTCAGTTGAAAAAAGTTGAACTTTTTGGACTAAGACTGCAGAGACAGGGAACGTTAGTGCTAGCTATCTTATATCTGATGATTTATAAGTTTGCTATAGCAATGCAATCACAGGTTCCTTTATGGACGCTGTCATTTGTAAATGGTGTGTTCCCCTGCAGGAGATCAGAGTAAGACACGCACACAGCTCCTCTCACTCACACACAGCAAACAAAAGACCTAGAAGTCTGTCTGAAATGACTCGTCCTCCTCTCCTCTCCCCCTACAGCTGTTGGAGATGGTGGAGCCTAGTGAGTGGATCCATGTCACCCTCTTGGACCAGGTTAACAGCCCCATCAGAACCGCAGTGCTGGGGCAGAGGCCGCTACTTTTAAAACATTATTTGCATTATTAAGATCCAAATTCAAATGTTTCTTGAGTCCTTATTTAAATTTGCTATGGGATCATGTTAAGGCAGAGGGAGGGTGACATTCACAGGTGTGCAGACTTGAGCATGTGAGGTAAAACATGCACTGGAGCCCTGAAAAGGAGCCACGCCCACAGGAAGCAGAGATGGAGGGTGTGACAGAAATAATCGTTAGATTAGTCGACTAATCGAAAAAGTAATCGACAGATTAGTCGACTACAAAAATAATCGTTAGTTGCAGCCCTACATTGGATATGCCAGATGGCGATCAAACAATTGGAATATTCTTTTTTGATTACTCCCGGTCACAGGTAAGGGCGATTTGACATCAATTTTAGCTTGATCCTGCAATGCTTTCATACCGATCGGGCTGATAACCGTTTTTAGTAGGGATGTCGATATTGGCATAAAAATGTGATATCGGAAAATATCGGTATCGTTTAAAAAAAAAAAAAAAAAAATGTATTTAACCTTTATTTACCCAGGCAAGCAAGTAAGAACAAATTATTATTTAATTTTTTGTCAACGTATGCATAATGTGTTAATTACACGACAAGAGATATGTAATGTTAATTACCTGAAATTATTCCGTTTTTTTGGGGGGGAAACCCTGCATATATCGGTATCGGTTGATATCGGTATCGGAAATTAAGAGTTGGACAATATCGGTATAGGTAAAAAAGCCAATATCGAGCATCCCTAGTTTTTAGTGTTCAATGCGAATGCAGTTACTGCCAATCAAATAATCAGAAACGACCCCCCCCCCTTTCATGCATTCATGATGGAACATAATAGCTATGATCTAGATTTGATTTCGGGATAATAGCGTATACAGGCAAGACATGGGAACGTGTATAGTGGAATCGACGTATAGGGCTTTAACTCAAGATTTCATGAATTACCCTAGACCGCTCTAAAACCATACCTATATTCACCACGGTATAAAACGGGAACGTATGGATGGAAAAATTATTTCTTTTTTGCATCTTGAACGGAAGATAGGTGATGTCAAATGGGCCATAGTATTGTATCCATAGCTATAAAATAGAATATAGTTATAGCTCTACAAACAAGGTGACTCAGTCCTATATTTTAACGTTTGGCACTGTGACCACAGGGCCCCGACTAATCCCCGGCGCTGAATGAGTTAAGGGAAAGCTGTGATGTAGGCTATATTTTTCTTTAAGCAGAGCTATTCAATTATTAAATTACAAAGCATACTGTATCTTACCTACATTGAAATGGTTTTACTAACTTTAATATACTTGAAGTGTGCACTGTGCTGCTATATTATCTAGGATATTACAAAATATTGGATTGCGACTCTGTATCGGCAGATACTCAATATTAAAATTACTCGGATCGGGAGCAGGAAAATTTGATCGGGACATCTCTATTTTCAACCACATCATGAGTAAGTAAATGTAGAATTTAAACAAATGTATTGCAAGTATTTCACTCACAATATCGGCCAGAACAAAGCCTTCTGTTGAAACTGTTACAATAACAATAAAGCCTAGGCCAATCGTGTCACAAATGGCTCCATAATTCATCAACTTTCTCCAAGTCCCGTCTTTCCTCAAGTACAATGAGTGACAGCTGCCACATGGGGAGAAGCTGTCCTGTACTGTGGTGCTGAAACTGACTTCTGTGATACTGAGCAAGAGGAAACCCACAGAAACAAACACTCACCCCAACTGGTGAACTCCCACTTCATCTCCACATAGAAGTCCCGCGCCTGGAAGAGACGGTCCATCACATTCGCCTTATTCACTTCGCCGCCATGCCATCTTTATTTTCCTAGATCGCTATGAACATTTCAGTGAGCTGATGACTAATTCACTTCCATCAAAACACAAAAACTAAGACGGTGGAAAAACAACCGGGAGTCAGGTAATCATGGGTTTGGGATTCCAATGGTATATTCTGCCTGTTGTTTTGACTATGTAGGTTCTTGAAGTGACATTTTTATAGAGAGGTTTTAATATTGAAGTGAACGGGCACTTCTGCACCTGTACGTCCAATTGCATCAAACTCAAACCAATATGGCAGCGTTGTGAGGCAAACCGGTACAATAAGTGAAAGGGAGAATGAATGAATGAATGAAAACTTTATTTAACAGATTGCAGAATGGGTACAATACAGTACGGCTCAATACACACAATTGTTAAGGGGATGCAGATCAGAGAAAGACGTTTGTCTTGTTTACATCAGGGTCCCCCATTTTCAATTCATAGTGATTATACTAAGAGAATGTTACATGTTTTCTGGTATATCTGTACTGTCTGATGGAACATTATAAGACTTGTGAGAATGTTTGATGACATATGACTGACGGTCATATGGTTCTCATGACAACAAGGGATACAGTGCTATGGGGTGCATAAAGATGACAGCCTCCTGGTTTTAAAGTCATACAGCCGTTCAAGCCCACAGTATACCCATTGTTACCAAACTTCCATCTAGGTTGACACTAATATGCATTATTAGAAGACAGGCTACTGGCTTTCAACACACACCACTGTGAGAACATCTTACCTGTCTTAGTTTACTGAGCAGTTCTGGGATGCCTGCTAGCCTCTCTGTAGCACGCTTGAAGTCTCTATACTGAAGCACCAACTGAACAAGCTCCGGGTCCCCAGTGCTCACTGCCTCCTGCAAAACTAAGGAAAAGTAACAACATCCACATTTATAGACATGCCCTGCTGGATATGTTTGTTTCATTTAACAAACAGCTACTTGGACCAGGCCACTCACTTGTCCAGCTCTGTGCATTGCAGTGCGTTGGGTCGGCGGAGTGTCTCAGCAGCACCCGGGTCGCCTCCAGGTGGCCCAGACACACGGCCAGCTCCAGGGGGGTGCGTCCCCGCGGGTCCGAGCCCTCCACGTCCTGCTGCAGGTTCACAAACACAACTAACATATGTGGGGCGTCGCACAGTGCGGCAACATCAGCGCACACATCAACTGTCCCAACAACGGAAAAAGTATTGATCTTTTGCTAATTTACCTCTTTTTTCTGTAGTTCTCGGTCCAGCTCCAGGTACTGATTATTCCAAACCAGAACATGTAGGGGAAACGCCTCTAGAGTCATTGTTAGTGTGCTGCTTGCTAGCTTGACAATACTTTGCAGTGATGTTAACCTAACTAAAATTATGGGCAAAATAGCAGCGTTTTGTGCCTAATATGTTCAGCCCCTTTCGCTAAACTGGCGAGCGAACCAGGTAACTAGATTACTAGTCGATACAGAACCAGATTGGTTAGTTCGCTTGCCAGTTGCAATGCAGGGCGAATGATTTCACTGATAACTAAGCCAGCTGTGCTAAAGTAAAGTAGCTCATCAGCTCAAGTGTAATTGTGCATCATGAGCATCGCTAGCTCGGCTAACGTTAGCCCTCTAAACCTTGGTAGCTACTTGCTACTATCCTCATTAGCTAGCTGCTAGCTATTGTTGGCTAACTGGCTAACAACATTGTTATCTGCTCTCAGTGCTTTGCCCCCATTTCCAGAATGCAAACAAAACAACTAGCTAGCTTTGCAACGTTTCAGTCCAAACTCGTCCATCATTTAGGTTTTGTTTAAGTGGCAGCAGCCGAGACGTGAGCGTCAGCTCCCCGCTGCTGTTATCATCACCGTGTATCGCGATGCAATTGTTCCGAGCTGCTGTCACAATAAACCCGAGATACTCAGATAATACGGCCCCGACTCCGGATCCACATCCAGGTCACAAGGTGAGAGCAGCGGATCCGTCCGATGTCGTCGATGACAGCTGTTGCCGATAAAACGTCTGCAAAAATGTCAACATTGATTAAACTTCTCTCAAAGCGCCAACAGAAAGACGACAATTCATTATCGAAAGAGCGCTATTGAGGTGAAGCAAGTTATATATCTAATCTCTACAGCCTGCTTGCATTATTTATTTTCACGTCATGTGTTTCCAGGTTGGGAGGCAGCGGCTGGAGGAGGGAGAGGTTGGGGGACGCGCAGAACGCTGTCATTAAAGACAGTATGATCATAGCTAGAAGAACTTGGTTAGATCTACATCCACTGATGCATAATATGCCATTTGTAATGAAAGCATTTCACCAACACGCTAAAAAAGTTACCCTTTATTTACTATTTTTTTTATTTGTCTTGAAAAATAACAAACAATAACACAAACAATAACATAAAGTGAAAAAGGCTTCTGGAAATAATTACAATGCTACAGGATTTTATATTCTAAAAGACACATTTACACTAAAGTATATATTTATATATATATTCTTTTTGAGATATGGCAAGGAGGGGGGTCGGGGAACAGACCCTTGTAACAGAACCACTAGACTTGAAGGGACAGAAAAATGAGAACCAATAAAACCACACACATTTCTACAATGTATTTGACAATATATGGAAATTCAGTGAAAAGTAGGTATTTTCATTCATGGGGGAAAAAAGCAGAATGTGTATATCAAATAGAGGTGGGAGGGTGTTTTTCTAGAATATTAACATTTTGTTCTAAATTTGTCTTTATACAAAAACAAAGCAACAGGAGTTTGGGAGTAATAGCACCTGAATTCTAATGGTTGCTTGAAAAAAAGTCCCATTTACCTCACAGCCTCACTTATTATTTGTTCAAACCTCAACCCACTACAACTGCACCCTTGTTTGGGTGTGGGCTCGTTGCCACGTCGATTGCCCTCTCGCACCATCCCTGAACCCTCTCTGGCCTCAGCACCCCTCCAACTTCAAGCTGGGAGTGGGACCCATGCCTCCAGTTGGTCTCGTAAAACTGGTAAACTCATATGTGCTCCGACGGGGATGTCACACCAGGATGCTCAACCAAGTTGTGAATGCATTTTTAATGATACAAATTTGATCTTGCTCATGGTAACCAATGAAAAATGTTGCTTGTGCGACTGACCTTTTTTGTAACACAATTAGTTTTATTTGATTAACTCCATGACGGTGTTAACAAAGTATAATGTTGATGTATCCAATTTCTAAAAACTCAAACCACACCAAATGTAAATATATTGCTTGGCCTAGGTGGATTTGCTACGAATGAGATCATTGGTCCTCACTTTTTCCCCAACATGAAACCTGAATGCGACTGAAATAAATATATAGAAACGAAGTCGCATTTATATAAAAAAAAAAAAAAAAAGTCCTGGTTTACACCATTTTACGAGACCAGCCCAACACGCTATAACAATCATAATACCCTTACTTGTATCTCTCACATGCCTTGGCTAGTATCCCTTCTCTCAGCACACTGTAAAACAAGCCTGGGATAGAGCCAAGACATGAGAACCAGCCCAAAGAAGGGTTTATCCATGTTAACAGAGCCTTCAGGTTGAGACAGTCTGGCCATGAAGCACTTAGTAACCACTTGGATGAACCGTCAGTAATAAATCCATCACGTTCTCCCTTGGCTAGTTGTTAAAAAAAAATTAAGAAAAAAAACCACACACCTCCCCCTTCATCGCGCCGTGTTGGCTCCCAAACTCCAAACTCCTGAGTCTCTTTTCATCAGTACTCGGAAAAAGAACTGTATAATACAAAATTTATACAACATTGAAAATAAACCTTGCTCCAGCCCTGACAGCCCCCCTCACCGTCACCAGTAAGTGAGTAAGCACTCCCCGTTTGCATGCCACCTCCTCCCTTTGTAGAGAGAACAGATACTCTGAGCATCGCTGCTTCTCTGAAGTCTTTCCTTTATCACACTGACAGCCTTGCCATATCGCATGCGCCCCCCCGCACCTCAATAACACCCTGCTGTCAGAGGGGGGTGGGCTTTAAGATATCCTCTGGATCAGCTTTTCCTCAGATAGGCAGTAGAGTGTGTTGACGGACAGCTCGGAGATGAAGGACTCGCAGGCCTTGCTGGAGACACCCTTGCAGCCTCGCAGATCGAGCAGGGAGAGGCAGGAGAGGCGCCGGAGGTACTTCAAACAGGTGTCCGTCAGCTTACTACAGCCTGGGGGACAAGAGAACACAGTGGGCACTCAGTTCAGAATATTAGTGCATTAACAAACAATGTCTGTTTTTCATTGATCATTGTGTGTCTTTGTACAGCAGCATGACCCTGATATTAATTAAAAAAATATCCACCCTATAAATAAATGCATAATCAACAATGGTGGTCGACCATAATCAGGATATCAACCACTATTGCAGGATGAAATGTGATATTAACCTCTTAAGCCCAATCGACCGGGTACGAGATTTATTTCACGTCATAAATAGATCAATACAGTCTGTATTAAGTAATGTTGCTTTCTCTCATTTCGTCGAGTCGTTCAGCCATTGTCTAGTGTGATGTGTGCCTGGTGCCAGTGTATGGCAGCCATTGAGCCTGCGTAGCCCAAGGTTGTGTGCTACCAGTGGTGGTGAAAGAGGCAATTTCCACCCTACATTGTGGGGAGCGCGTTGAGTGTCTAGAAAAGCGCTATATAAATGTAATGAATTATTAGTATTAATTATTATTACAAAAAACCCTGTAAATGAGTGGCGGCTGGGTGGCACAGTGGACATTGCGCTCGTCACCAACGCATGAGACACCGGTATCGAATCCGGCTGTCGGCGTTGCCTCCGGCTTGGGCCGGCCGTCATACAAACTCAATTGGCAGAGTTAGCGGGTGGGAAGTCGATGGGTGGTAATCTGGACTTTGTAAACAGCGACTCCTTCAGGTCGGTTGGGGTGCCTGCACAGCAGAGACAGGAAAATGGCGGGGGCAGTGTGAGCCTCCTACACGTTACTCCTCGCCAAATGAGTCCGTGCTGGCAGGTGAAAAGATGCGACTGGCTGGCTACACATGTATCGGAGGGGACATGCGATGGGCTTCTATCCTCCCTACAACCGGCCAGTGGGGGGCACATGCGAGCAACGATCAAGACAGGGGAGGGGAGAATTGGCACGGCTAAATTGGGATGGGAGAAAAATAGGAGAAAAAAGTGGATACAAAATATAACTGTAAATAATCTTATTAATTTGCTTAGATTTTTAGTATACTTGATCTCAAGAAGGTGCCGAATGAGCTCAGCATGGTGTTATTCACCGTCAAAGATGACAAATAATATTTATATTCTCCTTTGGTTCATTACAATTTACTCAAGCATAGTAACAGACACAGTATTTCTGACATGCAAATGGATCTTGTAGAAGTGGAGCAATCTTCCATTTACTTTGGTATGTACTTTTAGGCAAATTTTCTGAAAATATGGCTAGGGCTCAAGAGGTTAAACTGACACTGCAATTTAAAACTTTAAAGTCTAAAACTATCAGATATTATTACAATCATTTTAGCTTCAATAGGAATTTTACATTAGTTGGGACCCCGTTTTCACATTGGGAGACCCCACCTGACCTCTTCCCCCTGAAAAGAGGAGTAAGCTGTGGCGGCTCTTTAGTAACTGAAATTAACTTAACACATTGACCGCCAGCACCATGGGGCGCTGATACCCCATTCATCGCCAGGTCTGTGACATTTGCGAGTGCTTAAAATATATCTTATATTATATCTATGTGTCTAATAATGCCGTCGGGTCTCAGTGAGTTGATTCTAGTCAACATGCCAGAGACATTGTTTTTTTCATCGGTACATTTCTGTTTTATACCGTTTTGAATAGAGTATGGTTTGGGTGTTTTTCAGTAATTCCAGGAAAAAGGCGAGAAAACGCGTTTACTGTAATCCAGTCATCACGTTGTAATTTTTCATCTGATTATCTAATCATCCTGAAATCAAGGCTAGATCATCATTAGTATGTCTCCTCGTCAATACATGAAATGACCGTCGTAGCGGGGCACCCCCCCCCCCCCCCCACCGCAGCCAACTGTAAACAGCCATACACTGTGCACATATAGCTGTGATCGCGGTAGAAATAAATGTCAGATCAACTATCAAATTTATATATAATCTTCTTACCTTGTATCTGATGTAATGCAAAAGAGATAATGCAAATATCTAATCGCAATTCCAAATAATGCTCGTGGAGGTCCGCACCACACTACCGACCGGTTCACAATGACGGGCGGGCGGAGTTACTGCTCGATGCCACCGTTGTATAGAACTGGTTCGCCCGAGTATTTAAACCCCGCCCGCCCGGCTCAGATCGCCTCCTAAAACACACCAACCCATTTTCAATGAGATGCAATAGCTCCGCCTGGCAGGCTCTGAAGAGGATACCAGAGGCTGCAGCTATGAATTATGAATAGATATAGCGAATAAATGAAATAACGATCACAAATACGAGTTAACTCGTTTATGGCGCAGAATGTGTTAAGCATTGCTAGTCTTTTCCTGGTTTTTGATACAGCCTTGTTTACTTTTAAAATATTCTTAACTCATTCAGCGGCAATCACGAGTATTATAGTCGGGTTAACTCGCCATCGCTTGAGCGCCAATCACGAGTATAGTCGGGGTTTGGTCGTTATTTCTTTTATTAGCGATATCCATTCATTTTCATCCATCCAGCCTGATGTTATCTGTGCTGAAGGGTCTGCAATTAGGTAAAATTAGACCTAAAATAATCCCCCTTTAAGTTCACCAACCTGTTTAATATGTGGGAGTTAAGTTATTATTTACCACATAATGTTACACTGTCTGCCTATTGATGGCATCTCAGGTTATATGACGGTGCTGCCATCTAGTGGGCCAGAGGTGGTAGTGTTCCCTCGTATGTGCGTCACTTCCTCTATGAGCTTGTTGACGTAGAACTTGGCCGGACATGTTAGAGAAACGTACACCCAGCGTTGCTCTCGTTAACGTTATAGTTTGACGGTGACCAAGTATGTAAAGTGGCTTACCAAGCGGACATTATACCACCAAGAGAGAGTGAGTTTTAGTACCCAGCTAATTCGATGTTTAGTAAACGTCTGGGATTAGCACATTACAGCGGACTATAGTATTCCCCATCTATCGTTACCAGTTAGCCGAAGCTAGCTAGCTCGGCGCTAATACCTAAAGTAGCTTCGGCTCATGCTTCGATAGCTGCTCTATACTGGACATATCAGTCGATATATAACACAGACCAGAGAACATTTAGATAGGGTCTGTGTCGAAGGGACGCTGTAAAAGGACACAACTAGTCCTAAGTAGTAGCCATAGCAGTAGCCTGTGGTACAGAGGGGACCAGCGTGTCTGCAGCAGCTGTCGGCGTGCGCCGTGCGCGTGCAGCACCACGGAGCGGAGCGAGACACTCGGATCCACCACAGCGGAGCATCTGGTCTGCAGGAGCAGACTGGTGGCGCCTATCGGACCGGGCAGCGTCTTCCCGCCCTCATCACCACGCAGCGGTCTACTACTCCTCGTCACAGAACCCATCCGGGTCCTTTTCTCACCCCCAGGATTATTAACTCTCTCCATCTCTCTCATCCTGCAGAGGGAATTGTTCCTCTGACACAGTGGTAACCGCGGCAACGTTTGGCCAGAACACTTTAATAGAACTATTTGGGCGCCCATCTAAATTTAGTAATAGTATTTAATTAGGCATTGTGTAACGTGATAACAATATTTTGTATGTATCTTTTTTCCCCTTTTTTGCTTATATAAAGGCATTATGATTCAAACAGTTTCCTCGCTCTTTCTAGTTTAGGTGACTCCATTTTAAGTTATTCACTCAGTTGTGTATTTGGTACAATTAGTTTAAGAGTTAAGGCATCCTACCACACCCCCTAAGGCAGTGGTTCTCAAACTTTTTACACCAAGTACCACCTGAGAACGTAGCTGGCTCTCCAAGTACCACCATATGACCGGCGTTAAAATACAGTCTATTAGCTATGCACAGTTCACGCAGGAGGCAAATGTATTCCTAATACCATTATTTATTGTTAACTTTTGTCAGACACAATGTACAAAGGGATAGCACTAGAACTAGCAAATGCTTCCACACAACTCATACAATGCAAGGGGCATTGAGAACATAATAACTAACATTCTCACATAGCAAGTGAGAAAATTAAGAACAACTGTATTTCAGCAAATGTACTTAATTCTCTCTATCTTTCTCTCTCTCTCTCTCTCTCTCACAGCAAGCAATTGTCCGTCATTCTCTCTCACACTCACACACACACACACACACACACACACAATTATTTTGTTACAAAAACTTAATTTCCTGCATTCTGGTGCAGGAATTTTTGAATTTTTACCCTTTAAATGCCAGTGTTTGTGATGGGCATCACAAATTATTGTAAAAAATAAAAGAAAACCCATATTCAATACATTTTTGAATGTTTACCCTTTAAATGCCAGTTTGTGTGATGGCATCACAAATTATTGTTAAAAAAAACACAAAAAGTAAAATATTTACAATATATCAAATGCAAAGTACATTTTTCTGGGGGGGATTATTACAGGCTAGGCATGTGTCAATGATTAGCAGCAACACATATTTTGATGGATTTTTTGTAATGTCAGATTTAACACCAACTCTTTTCAGAAAAGTGGGAGTATTTCATTTTTTATCTGACATTACAAGAAATCAAAAATAAATGGTTATGATCAGGGCTGAAGTTGAATTAAAGATTTATGACTGTTTAGACTGCATTACTCTCTGTCACAGTGATCTCCTGGTTGTTCCCCACTTAGATTATCTAACTATCTCGCTGCCACAACCAGAAACACTGGCCTGGCCTGCTTCTAAGTTCAGTGGCCTGACTGCAAAAAAAAAAAAAAAAAATTGTTTAGCTTTTTTGGAAATGTTTTCAAGTACCACCAGCAGTACCACCAAGTACCACTAGTGGTACGCGTACCACAGTTTGAGAACCACTGCCCTAAGGTGATAATTATATACAGTCCTCTAAGCTCCCGCACATTATCGTTGGGAATGGGTCTGAGCTAGCAAAAGGGCAAATACCACCCCTACGCCTTCCGGCTGGTATTGCACTCCACTGGGAATGGTATAGTTTTTTTCTGGGACGATCCAAGCCGTGCGGGCGTGGTTTAAATAATCAGGCCATGTAACCTGATTTCAACTATAGATCTGCTAGGCTTGATTTCAGGAAGATTCGATAATCAGCCAAAAAATGACGACGTGTTTTGTGTATTCCACTAAAGGGCTATTATCGCATCTTTCTCTGGAATTACTAGAAATCACCAAAACTACTCGTATTCAAAACGGTATAAAACGGAAATGTACAGATGAAAAAACAATCCATTTTGTACATGTTGACTGCAAGCAACTCACTGATAATCGACGAGTGTATTAGACCCATAGCCATAATTTAAGATATATATATATTTTTTTTTATCCACTTTTTCTCCCATTTTCTATATTTTCTCCCATCCCAATTTCGTATCATCCAATTCAACCCTCCCCTGTCACGAACGCTGTTTCTTGCCTCCCACAAGCCGGCTGCAATGTGGACTAAGTCATACATAGCACAAGTCCCCTCCGGTACTTGAGGTAACAGCAGTCGCATCTTTTCACCTGCGCAGCTCGATCTCTCAGTGGCGAGGAGTAACGCGTGGGAGGCTCACGCTGCCCCCGACACTTCCTGATTCTACTGCGCAGGCGCACCAACCGACCTGTAGGAGTCGCTGTCCACAACGCCCGATCCCCACCCATCAGTTTCCCACCCCCTAATACGGCCAATGTGTATTAGTATGAACGACCAGCTAAACTGAAAGCAATGTGGAGCGCTGGGCTCGAACAGGCAAGCCCAGCGTCTCAGTCATTCGTGGCGAGCGCCTTGCCCACTACGCCACGTAGCCGCCCTAATTTAAGATATATTTTAAGCACTCACAAATCTCCCAGTCCTCCCATTGATTAAAGCGGTGGCGCTCTAGCGCCCTCTCGCGCACTTAAGTGGTGGCGTCCAATGATTTAATGTACATGCATCCTGCATAATCAGTTTTCAAACTGCGATGTAGAGTAATAAACTCAAGGTTGTGAAAGCCGGGGTTAGGAGTTCCACTGGGGCCACCCAGTCATGATACTGTAAGGCATTTTGGATGAAAGCACCCACCAAATGGCATATATGATTTCACTTTGGGCTACAGTAACATCAAGTGCTTCATCAATGAAACACGCTCAAGATGGATGGTAGACAAAACAGACACAAAAGAGTATATTATCACTCACCTCCTAGGTTGAGCTCAGTGAGCGTGTTGCGGGTGGAGGAGCCCACAGCGGTGAGCAGGTTGACGGAGTTGTCAGTCAGGCTGCTGCAGTGGGACAGGTCCAGCCGTGTCAGCTGGGGCATGTGGCGAATCACCAGGCGCAGGGTGGAGTCACTGATGTCTAGGCCCGCCAGCCGGAAGCAATGCATAGTCCGTAGCTGGCTGCGGTTGTCACAGCCTGGAGGGAGATTCATTAAAAAAATATTTCCACCGATTTTGAGGCTATTTTTTCCCTCTTTATTTCTTTAGCTAATTATGAATAATGAATGGATGAATTAAGGCGAGACAGTACCCCCTAATAGGCAAAGAAATATTTGAATAGATATCACTATGAAACTGTCATAAAAATGTTAAAAAAAAATGTGCATGCATCGCCAAGACTCGCATCACCAACATGGATAATACCAGATTCAAAAACTTGGTTTCATTTTGTTGATACATTCAAAACGAAACTTTTTTTAGAGGGGATTGTGGCTATGTCCTCTTCTCAGCCCATACATCAGGAAATACCGTCTACTGTCATAGAAAAAGAAAATTCGCCTAGTTTTGGTATAAAATTTAATATAAACCCGGCTATGAATGATATATCAACAAACCCCTCTGAAATAAGCATAATATGGATGGGAAGAAATGTGGAAAGTTTGGTGTGTGTAGGTACTAGGGAAATAGAGTTCCGTGTCTTTGTGTGTATATAAAATGCATAAAAACTAGGGATGTCAGATATTATCGGCCGATATTGGCATTAAAATGTAATATTGGAAAATATCGGTGTCGGTTTTCAAAAAAAAATATATATTTTTAATATTTATTTAACCTTTATTTACCCAGGCAAGCAAGTAAGAACAAATTCTTATTTTATTTATTTTGAAAAGTATGCATAATGTTGTGTTTTTGGGGGGGGGAACCCCGCATATATCGGTATCGGTTGATATCGGTATCAGAAATTAAGAGTTGGACAATATCGGTAAAAAAGCCAACATCGAACATCCCTAATAAAAACGAGTTTTTCAGAAAACAACCTCAAAGTTCTGTATTGTAATTGTGAGCTATGGACAGAATCAGACAAAATGAAGTAAAATAAACAACTAATTGTCCGTTTTCGATATTAGCTATATGCATTAATTTTTCATCCATCCAGCCTGACGTTATCATTGGGAATGGGTCTGAGCTCGCAAAGGGCAAATACCGCCGCCTAACGTCTCCCGGATGGTATTGCACATCATTGGAATCCCTCTGGCTGGGGCTGTGCATCGATCTAAGAAGTCCGGTCCAGGTTTTACTTCTCGGGCATGCAGTATCGTTATAACAGATGGACTGGGGACACTCGGAGCAGCGTGGATTATGTGTTTTGGACATATAACGTTGGATCAATAAACGTGATCAATATTTGGAATGGCAATCAGGAATTGGATTAATCTTTTTGCACTACATCAGATGTGAGGTAAGGACTTTGTTATGAATCTTGGGTTAATCCGTTTCTTTCATCGCCATCGGAGCGCGCGTGTGTGAGGTTCGCGCCGACCAAAGTACGGAGAAGCGATTTCAGACCCCGCTTCTGTTCGCGCATGATGACACATAATATCGATAATCTAGCGTTTATTTGAAAACGATTCATAAATCAAGCAACAAATGGCACGATTTCTAATGAAATACATTGAAGCTCGATTTGCTGGAGTTTATTGAGATTAGACAGAACGCTCTAGAAATATATTCATAACGGTATAAAACGGAAATGTATGAAATGTTTCGTGCATGTTGACTGGAAGCAACTCACTGACGATCAACGTGTTATTTAGATCTATTGCTATTAGGGATGCACCGAATGGGAAATTCTTGGCCGAAACAGATAACGAAAATAGGAAACAGTTGGCAGAAAACCGAATGGCCGAAAATGATTAATATAAATTAGAGCTGGGCCGTTAACGCCGGACTGTTATCGCGCGATAACACAATTGACACCGTTAATCTATTCTCAGTTGGGTCTCCTCTCCTCTCTCGGTCTGCACGAGAAGCGAGCCGCAGCGAGCTACACACTCACTCACTCACACATACACATACGGGTACTTCATAAGGGCGGGGTCTGTACTTGGCTCCGTGCTGCTGAAGCGCGGAGGACACAGACCGAGCTCTGCGCTCATCATGGCCGAGAGAACTAAACGAAAGTCTGGGTACACTTTACGAAAGTCGATGCCGACAACGCACGTTGCCACAAGTGCAATAAAACATTTGCAAGTATGGGTGGCAATACAAGCAATTTGTCAAAACATCTGTTGTCAAAACATAACATTAGTCTGCAGAAATGCGCCGTTTTCGACTGCTTTGCTCGCAGTGTTCCATCTCCATCGACGTCCACTGCAGGTAAGCCAAGATAATACGGAGTTAGCTAGGCTAATAACGAATTATTACGAATAGGCTAATAAATAAAATATAATTGCTTAGCTAATTGTTTAGCTACAAATATATTTGAAAGATGACAACTTTTTATAGATAGTTATTTGTCAGGCTGAAGCCACCATGTTGCAGCCCACGCCTCCTCCCTCTCCCTCCACCACCGGTCCCAGCCAAGCCAAGTCCCTTCACCCTAGCAGCTAGGAAGGATGACAGAGGATAGGGTGAAAAGAGCTGTGACCCAGTTTGTTGTCAAAGGCCTGCACCCTCTCTACAGTGGAGTCCAAGGGCTTTAGGTAACAACTACCGGTAATCATTCAGTGTATATAGTTTTTTTTATCTTACATTTGTTGTTTATTATAAAAAGTCTATAATTCAGACACATTTAAAACATTGTTGCTGCTGTTGCTGAAGAAATAATATTTATTTATTATATTTATTTAAAGTTATATAAAAGAACATTGCTGCTGCTGTTGCTGAAGAAATAATATTTATTTATAAAGTTATAAATAATAAAGCAATGTCAATAAAGTACCGAACCGTTAAGCAGTATCGATAAGAGTAGTAACTATGATAAAATCCTAACGATACCCATCCCTAGGTAGAACACACATATTTTGAATGCCTTCGGCAGACTTCAAATGAGCCATTTTAATCTAGATTAACTCCAGGATTGCAGATAGATTAATCTAGATTAAAAAATGTAATCTATGCCCACCTCTAATATAAATATATAATGTATTTTTATTTTTTTCAGCTACCTGATTATGGCAAAAGATATGATTATGGCAAAACTTAACTTAAATAATATTAATAATCACTATTATGGGCCCATAAATCATTTATTCAGCACTTTTGAATGCATACATTAATTCCAGCTGAAAGATTGTACAATTTAAACATTTTCTCTTTGCATACAACAAAATGTGCATTAAAGTCAAGTGCATTTTCTTTTCTCTGTAGGATAACTACAACAAAGTGCATTCAGAACATAGCCAAGGTGCTTTAAAACTGCATACAGATCTGCATAAAGACACACACAAGAGGGATAATAGCTTATAGCAGACTTAATGATGTTACTGTAGTGGCTACGGTCATAATTCATGGAATTATGGAAGGACTGTTGTATTTACTACATCTCCTGTGACTCTTAGCGGGGGATGACGAGTAAAATAGGACGAAAGCGTTGTTAGCTATCTTAACGCTAACGTTAGTTTAAAAGGTTTTAACCGCGACGGGCATATAGTAATGGCAAGGATATAAAGCCCGTTAAAGACGCATTTATGAGGGCGGTCAGGTGGCGTAGCAAAGATTGCGTTCGTCACCAACGCTGGAGACGCTGGGTTCGAATCCAGCTCCCGGCGTTGTCACCAGCTTGGCTGGCCGTTCACACTAATACAATTGGCAGTATTAGGGGGTGGGGAAAGCTGGCGGGTGGGTCCTGGGCGTTGTAGACAGCGACCCCTGCAGTTCGGTCGGGGCGCCTGCTCAGCGAGGGTAGGATCTGGAGAGAGGTAGTGCGGCCTCCCACACGTTACACTCTCCCAGTGAGAATTTGCACGGCCAGGCTGGCTGCTGGCTGGCTGCACATGCATCGGAGGAAAGCATGCAACAGTCTCCGGCCTCTCGGACCAACAGTAGGGGAAAGTGCGCAACAACCCGGAAGGGGGTTGGGAATTGGCATAACGACTCACAGTGGGATGGGAGAAAAATCGGAAAAAAGGAGGAAAAAATAAAACTAATTTATTGGATGCGTTGCTCAGAGTTTACATAGAAACAGCGCAACTCCCAAGAGGAGTTAGTTATCACAGGCTGTAGAACACAGGAAGAGCTCCCAAGCTGCTCACGTTATACGTTGCGCAAAGTCTGTAGCCGCGTTTTGATTACGTCTTCACAACAACACTTTAGGTTACGAACGTTACGTAACCCTGTTCTTTGACATTCTGTGATATATTTTTGGTGCTAAAACCCTTTCGGCCGAAAGCCGAAAATGCATTTTTAACCATTTTCGGCCGATAATTTTCGGTGGCCGAATATTCGGTGCATCCCTAATTGCTATTATATTTGATATATTTTAAGCACTCGCAAGTAAGTCCTATCCTACATTGGATAAAGCACTGGCGTTGAAGGGCCATCAGTGCCCGCTGCTGTTGGCCCCAAATGAGTTAAGGAAGCAAAGTGCTCTTATTGCTTGATCTCAGTGCAGCCTTTGACACTAATGATCACTCGATTCTTCTAGGTCGGCTTGAGAATCATGTCGGCATTCGGGGTCTCGCACTAGCTTGGTTTAAATCCTATTTAACTGATAGAACACACTGCGTGGTCTATAATGATTTAACATCTGAGACCCTCCCAGTGCAATGTGGTGTCCCACAAGGCTCTGTCCTGGGCCCTTTGCTATTTTCGATTTACATGCTACCCCTCGGCAATATCATATGCAAATTTGGCATAAACTTTCATTTTTACGCTGATGACACCCAATTATATATACCCATTAAGCCAAATGATTCCTCCCAACTACAAAACCTTGATGCCTGCTTGCTTGCCGTCAAAAAGTGGATGTCGCAAAACGTTCTACTCCTTAATGCAGATAAAACTGAGATGTTAATTGTTGGCCCCCCAAAACCACAGAGGCCTGTTTCAGGACAACCTCAGAGTACCGGTAATTTTTTTTTATTCCTCCCTCTCATTTAATGCACATATAAAAAATCACCAAAATTGCATTCTTCCATCTTCGTAATATCGCAAAAATTCGCCCCATTTTAACTCTGGCTGATGCTGAAACCCTGATTCATGCTTTTGTCTCATCACGTTTGGACTACTGTAATGCACTTTTTTCAGGCCTACCTAATTCAAGCATCAAAAATCTTCAACTTGTGCAAAATGCGGCTGCACGGATACTAACTAGAAAATTTTATCACATCACACCAGTTTTGTCCGCCCTACACTGGCTTCCTATTCAAGCCCGATCTGACTTTAAAGTGCTACTCCTCAACTACAAAATTTTAAATGGGCTTGCACCGCGCTATCTATCAGATTTCATCTCCCGATACTCGCCCGCTCGTGCTCACAAAATGCAGGGCTTCTATCGATTCCTAGGGTTAAAAAGAAATCCGCCGGCCACAGAGCCTTTGTCTACCGCGCTCCCTACCTGTGGAACAAATGACCTGCCGTCATCAGGGGCGCCTGCTCTGTCGAAGCTTTTAAATCCCTGCTTAATACTCATCTTTTCTCTCTCTCCTTCAACCTACCCTGATCTCACCTGGTCGGGGACTGACCTTTAGATTAATCTGTCTAGTTTTAGTTAGGATGTCTATTTTCTCTCATGTCTGCTTTTTTGCAGCACCACAAACATGGGAACTCTCTAACTCCTCCCCCCCCCCCCTCCCTCCCCCATCTCTCTGAGTGCCTGTCTCCTAGTGCTGACTAAGGTGATGATGCCTCGGGGTCTTGGCCAAGATTGCAGTGACTGCTCTACATGCACCACCGAGGCCATGGATCAGCTACTTACCGTCGTCTGTCCGTGGTCTTGTCAACTGGCCTGTCAACGCGGTTTCATTGCTGGGTTAAGTACTTCTATTCTATTCACATAATATGCTTACTTCATATATCTACTCTATTCACATATATGCTTACCACTTGTATCTATTGCTATGTCCGCCCACTAAAATCACACAAGCTGTCTAACGCCTGTCCCGTCTCCCTGTGAGTTGCTGTCCTGGAGTGCTGACCGGAGTGTCGGACGTTCCGTGATGAAGGCCGGGAGGATGTGACCCTCTCTGCGCCGCCCCCTATCTCCCTGTCTCCGGCTGTCTCGGAGTTATGACCGGAGTGTTGCATGTCCCGTGATTAAGACAGGGAGGACGCAACCCTCTTTGCGCCACCTCTGTGCCTCAAATAGATTCGCTATCAGCTCTATCTTTAATCTTTCAAAATGTTCAGTTGCTATTGCATGCACTCGGTGTTTCACTACACACTTGAGTGCATGCTTACCAACTGTTAGTCTGCAACACTACTAGACATCTAAGAAGGGAGATCCCCCCTTGAATGGCCCTTCTAAGGTTTCTCTCCTCCACACTGCCTGTGGAGCATTTTTCCCTATTGTTAGGTTTTAGTGAGTTTTTCCTTACCTTATGTCTGGGAGTGCTTGCATTCTTTCATTTATTTTAAATTAGTTGGACCTTATGGTGTTCTTGTTCTGTTCTTGACTTATTGTTATGTTTCTTCTTGACTTGTTTAAAGAAGACGTGTACATGGGGACATTAACGTGTGTTGTCGGGCCTTACAAATACATTTGATTTGATTCAAAGCAAAATATAACAAAATCTCAATATCTTGGAAAAAATTGCAAAAAGGCGATTTTGGGGGTACTGTCTCGCCTTAATTCATGAGACAGAGAGGGGGGGGTTGGGGTTAAAGATAAGGGAGGGAACGGTTAAAGGGAGGTAGGGGTAGGAAAAGAGAGGAAAGATAAGTGGGAGCAGAAGAGACGTGGGAAGAAGAGATGAGGGAAGGAAAGAGAGATGAGGGAAGAGTGGAGTAATGGAAGCAAAGACAGAAATGAGGGGGACCGGGGAAATTAGGAAAGAATGGGAGGGAGAGAGTGGAAGGAGATAGGCTGAAGAGACAGAGCGAGAGAGGCTGAAGAGTGACAGAAGCTGAAGGAAGAGGCGAAAGAGATTGAAAGGCCGAAGGGAGAGATAGAAGCTGAAAAGAGAGAGGCCGAAGAGAGAGCAAGAGAAGCTGGAGAGAGCAAGATAGGCGAGAGGCCAAAGAGAGAGCAAGAGAGGCCAAAGAGAGAGCAAGAGAGGCGAGAGAGGCTGAAGAGAGCAAGAGAGGAGAGAGGCTGAAGAGAGAGCAAGAGAGGCGAGAGAGGCCGAAGAGAGAGCGAGGCAGGCCGAAGAGAGAGCAAGACGCTGAAAAGAGAGAGGCCGAAGAGAGAGCAAGAGAGGCGAGAGAGGCTGGAGAGAGCAAGAGAGGCGAGAGAGCAAGAGAGGCCAAAGAGAGAGCAAGAGAGGCGAGAGAGGCCAAAGAGAGAGCGAGAGAGGCTGAAGAGAGAGCAAGAGGCGAGAGAGGCTGAAGAGAGAGCAAGAGGCGCGAGAGGCTGAAGAGAGAGCGCGAGAGGCTGAAGAGAGAGCAAGAGAGGCGAGAGGCTGAAGAGAGAGCAAGAGAGGCGAGAGGCTGAAGAGAGAGCAAGAGAGGCGAGAGGCTGAAGAGAGAGCAGGAGAGGCACATTGATATAATCCCCCATTGCTAGGAAACAATGCTAAACACTGGAAAAGGCCATTTATAAGACACAGGACCTTTAAACAAAGTGAACCGTTGCTTCACGCTGAAGTAGGCTCACCTGGAGGTGTGATCAGGTCCCTGATCTGAGCATCTTTGACTCCATCAGCCCACCGTAGGTCCAGGGACCGGATCAGAGGGCAACTGGGAGAACTGAGAGATGAGATGGAGGACCAGGAACATCCCGACAACATCAGATCCTTCAGCCCTGGAAGACAAATACAGATTCAGTTGTTTTAGTAGGTAGATACACAAGTTAATTCTAGGGCAGACAAATGCTCAGACATTTTTAATGTGTTTTTGCACGATAGGTGATGCTTAACACATTCAGTGCCAGCTATTAGACGGGACCCGCTGTAGCAATGCCAATGCTTTAAAAGATAGGAGTGCGTCACCTTGTTTGTAGAGCTAAATCTATATTCTATATTATAGCTATGGATACAATACTATGGTAATTTGACAGTGACTTTCTTCTGGTCAAGATGCAAAAAAGAGATAATTTATCCATGCATATTCGCGTTATCCCATGGTGAATATAAGTATAATTTCAGAGTGGTCTGGGGTAATTCCCGAAAGGCTAAGTAATAGCCTTATAGGTAAATTCTATTATAAGCGTTGGTGTTTCTTGCCTGGACACGGTACTATTCCCAAATGAAATCTATATAGTAGTATGTTTCATCATGAATGCATGAAACACAGTTTCAACGCACTACCCCCGCATCATATTGTAGTCTAGTCTGTCTTCAAACTTCCACTCTCGAAACTTTTTTATATTTGAATATCAACATTATCTGTCCATCCACAGTAATCCTCAGTTTACTATAATATACTCTTGTCCTGAGTCCTGACTAGTGACTTCATCGTCTTTCCAAACGCACGCACACACAGAGAAAGGGAGAGTGCCCCCCCCCCCCATTTCACCAGTCCACACTGTCTGCTGTTCTCTATGGCTCTGCCTCTGATCAGGATTAGCTTGTTAGCTTACGCTAACGTAACGTTAATTTCGGGCGATGTGGGCATAAAGGAATGGCGACGATGTAAAGCATGTTCGATGCATTTGACCCGTTCGGGTCGCAAAATAGGCGCACTGCTGTGTAGCCCTGCGCCACACAGACATAGCACGGACTGGGCGGATATGACTCGTCGAGTTGCCACAGGGTTTTTCAAAATAAGAGTATCGATACGAACCGAACGTTGCTAGCTGCCGGAGCCATAGATATTATGACTGGAGCTACGCTTGGGGCGGAAATGAGACCCGGCACAGGATTTTCAAAATAAGAGTATCGATATGAACTATCTTGTTACACGCCAGGTGGCGGGCAGACCTCTCATTGTTACTCGCCAAACCTTAAATCTGCCCACCATTAGCGGTTGGCGGGTACTTATTTTGTTCCCTGCTTACCTGTGATCGGGAGTATTCCAAAAATAATATTCCTATTGACCGTTGCACAGGCCAAGATATAAGGTTTCAAAGGGTGCTCGATACCGCCGTCTAGCTGGATGCGGCCGGTATCGCACTTTGGCAATCTCAGACTCATTCCCTATGGCAGGGCTATTCAACTGGCGGCCCGCGGGATGATTCTGACCGGCCCGCCAAAGATTACATGATGATAAAAAAAATAAAAAATAAATAAAAATAAAATATTTTATTTTAATTATTTTTTTCATGTCAACGTTAACACGCACAATTGAGCCAAAAGTCACTCAATTAATGACAGATTTCATTGATAAATTGAGGGAAAACTTTGCAAGTCGATTTGATGAATTTGACATGTCCAGAGAATTGATGCATTTTGTGAGCAACCTATTTGCCAATGTAGCTGCTATTTCCACAAAAGGACAAGAGTTCCTTGCATCACTTCACATTGATGAAGGTCTCCTGCAACTTGAAATAATTGACATGCAAGCATCATCTGCTCTGAAGCAGGCACTTGAGAATGAATCCACCACAACATTTTGGATAAAGTGTATTCATGTCAAGACATTCCCCAAAATAAAAACGCTGGCAATATCTGTGCTAACAATGTTTGGCTCAACATACACCTGTGAATCCAGTTTCTCTCACATGAATGCCATTAAAACAAGCAACGTGCCTCCTTGACAAATGAGCATTTGCATCACTGTTTGCGGGTAGCCCTCACTTCCTATGAACCCTCTTTCTCTGCCATTGCCCAGTCAAAGAAGTGCAATCGCTCTCATTAGATGTGTGTATGTAGGCTAGGCCTGTCTGCCCCCCACCCCCCTGATGTTTGAGAGTTAAGAGTGGACAATAAGTGCTAATACGATGCTGTGATTTGCTGTTGTTGCACAGACATGAAGCACTTTTTCATAAGCTCAGCTGCACTATAATGTGTTTTTTTGTTCAAGTGTTGATGTTAGAATGTTCAGATGCACATCATGCACTTGTTTGTTTTTTATTTTATTTTTATATTGAAATGTTGAAGAGGAGATGTTGCAGTTGTTGCACAGTCATAAATGAAGCACTTTCTGCAGGAGATGTTGCACATAAATGAAGCACTTTTTTTGAAAAGTATACTACTTTTGCAATGTAGTTAAATAAAAGTTGTGAAAATGTGGTTGCGTGTTGTGTCAAGTGTACATATATTCATAGCACGGGGAGGCGCCGTGGCAGTCCGGCCCCTGGCCCCTTGGGTTTCTGACAATGTGGCCCCCTGAACAATTTAGTTGAATAGCCCTGCCCTATGGTAACACCAAGGTCCCTGGATGAATAATGAATACAAATATTGAAAAAACAACTTTACATTTTTTGGGACTCAACCGTTGGCGCCCAATAACGAGCACAGAAAGTGTTAATCGCAATTAAGGCAGAAACAGAGCTTAATGCATCTGCAGGGGCTGTGGTAATGAATAAATGAAAGAAATTAAATGTTTATGGAAAGCTTTTTATGTTTTTTTTGTGTGTATTGTTTTTATTGACCTATAGTCCATTCATGCTGAGTGAATCAGTTCCCCCAGCCACATTTGTGTATTCAAAATTTTTGGGGGAATTAACTGACATTTATCGAATCGAAGTCAAATGAAGAGATTTCATGATGCATTGAATCGTTGCCTGAATAATCATAATCGAATCGAATCTTTGTGAGGTTGCATCGTTACACCCCTAGTTTTGACAGAGGCTGGTGTGAGCTGGGTAGTGTAGTTTTATGACATTTCTATGTCCATCGAAAGCCCTTGGTCTCCTCTTTCTTACGACTACAAACATGAATGACTGCATCATTTCCTCGTGTCTAATTCATCAGGTTTCCAATGGGATGCGCAGATATATTTATACACATATTTGGCTAATAACACTTAAAATCATTGGTAAACAAACGTAGTACTGAAAAAATACACTCCGACTGCTGTTTTGATAGGGTTAAAGTCTGTACTCTTGGTAACATTTGAAAAAGAAACACAATATTAATTAATACAGACTGTATTGATCCATTTATGACGTGATATTAATTTCGGCCCAGTACTGTCGGGCTTAAGGGGTTAAGTGTTAATGGCATAGGTATGCATCTGTAGAGGCTGTGGTCCTAAATAAATGCATGACAAAATGGTTAGGGAAAATAATCAACGTTGAATAGTGATCCATTTAGTGAACAATTTATTTTCGGATCTAACAATAACTTTGTTGGCAGATGACTCCTTTGGACAATCGGTTAGCATTACTGCTAACTAACTTTAACCTAATTAGTAAGCATAGCGTAGCTTGACCTGTGTACTTCATATGTGTTGCTTTGCTGGGAAATCACTGCTGTACAACTTGGCTTAAAGGGGACATGCATTGCTATTCCTTTCACTATTTAGGCAGCTTTACACAATTCCTGTGAGTCTATGGAACACATCTGTAGAGTTTTTTTTAAATGCATTGTTTTATATTTTGAATCAATTACTCAAAAGCCAAATTTTTCGACTTCAAGATTCCAAGCTGTTTATGCTGGGCTCCGCCCATAAGCGCTTTGAGTAACAGTCTCCCACTGTCTGCGACTGGCAGAGAGAGAGACAGAGAGATTGAGGGGGATACTAATTAATTTCGCCAGGGGGGGGGCATAATCCCACGAGACAATGCATTGGTAACTTGTTTCAACTGACAATATATACCGCTGTGAATATTATTGCACGGATCGAATATGGGCGTGCGCGTGAGAGTCAAAGATATTTTGACAGTGATGTGCAGTGCTCCCAGGGAAAAGCCCCACACGAGCCTCGCACGGTCAGGTTGTGTGTAAAATGCGTGTGTGTTTCCCCGTGCGGTCAGGTTGTGTGTAAAATGCGTGTGTGTTTGTTTCCCCGCACGGTCAGGTTGTGTGTAAAATGTGTGTGTTTGTTTCCCAGACAGAAGCTCCTCTCCCTCTCTATCTCTATCTCTCTCCCTCTCTCGATCGTTCTGACTGTCAAAACCTGCTTGAGGAAGTGCAGGTATTTCCACTCGCTCTGCTGTCGCTACAACCATAGAGGGGGCTTTAGTTATGCAGATCAGTGCCTTGTTCACGTCAGCAAAACAGTCAAATCAGAATGACCTAATTCACTGGGAGAGGAGATTGTCTCAACTGAATTAGAGCAATCCGCCAATATGGTAATTAGAGACACAGACCCATTGATACTAACCCCCCATTGCTATAAAACAATGCTAAACACTGGAAAAGGCCATTTATAAGACACGGGAGATTTAATCAAAGAGTCCATTCGGAAAGTTTGTATAATGAAATAAGACGCTCATCCCGTCTGGTCACTCATTCTCCCGCTTTGCATGTCAGAGTGATCAGGAACATAAACACAAAAGCTGGCTGTCTAAGCTATGGAAGGAGGTCAGGGTCAAAAAGGGTAATACACAATAATTGTGTTAAAAGATTTTTAACATCAACATCAATATTTAATATCGACAGACATGTACAAGTCTATGTGTGTGCGAGTGTGTGTGTACCAGGCAGACGGCTGACGAGCCAGCTGAGCTGTTTCTTTGAGATGTTTGTCCAGGAGAGGTCGAGCGTGGCCGGCTGTCGTTTGACGATGCCCGTCAAGGCCTGTGGAGTGATGGAGCGCTTGATGCTAAGGTCGATGCGCGACCACAGCCGCTTGTCTAAGCACCTGAAGGAAAAACAATTCACCCATCTCAAACTCCACCCTCTTTTCTTGACCCTACGAATCACAATCGTTGCTTTCCCCCGGACAGCAACAGTAGTGATTAGAGGATCAAGAAAAGAAGGTGGAGCGCACATACAAGAAACATTTATCATACATTTATGATCAAAACATGCCTTCACCACACTCTAACACCCGTTCTCATATAATATATATATATGGATCCGAGTGTGCAGGCGCAACCCTCTTTCTTTTCCTTCAGGAGGATGGATAAAGAACTAATTATTATTGAGCACAGTAAAATCCAAGAACTAGGGATGCACCGATACCAATACGGTTACTGAATATTGAGCCAATACCAGACTAAAACAGGGTAAGGCTAAATATGAAAACCTGATTCAAGTGAGTTTCCAATAAAAAATACATGAGAAAAACTCAGCGTATGAACTGATCTGCTACCATATGATATGAACTGACTCTGAGTGCCACCCAGTCTTACCATTTGTACCAATTCTTGCAGACGGCCATGCAGACACAGAGATCTGCTCGACTCAGGTAATGGAAGACGGACACCCACACCTCCCTCTCGCAGCCCGGCTCGCTCCCTCCATTCTCTCTGTCCGCCTCGCCCCCTCCTTCCTGCAGGGCAGACAGAGGGATGCGGAGAGGGGGAATCCGAGAGGCGGAGGAAGAGGAGGAGGCACCGTTGTTCAGTCTGTCCGGCCGGCCCGGCCCTGCTCTTTTCGAGACCTCCGTCCTCTCCTGTCGAGGGCTGTGAGTGTATGCGTGTCCGCTACGGGTTTTCGGAGGGGTGCGTCTATCGTAGCGGACGGGGTGCTGTTCGGGGAGGGGGCTGTGGTTTTTGATCGGGGGGCGGAGGAGCGCCCTCGTCTGGCTGTGCCTGGTAGCAGGGGCGGTCCGGGTGGCGATGGCCGCCTCCAGCTTGGGGACGATTGCAGAGGGGTCTCGCTTGGCCCAGGGCGGTCTGTGGAGAGTCACTGTGAGATAGGGGCATTTCGTCAGACTGTCCCCCGTCAGCCCGTCCTGCTCCATCTCTTCCTCCTCTGCTCCGTTTTGGTTGGCCTCCTCACTGCCCTCCTCCTCCTCCTCCTCCTCCTCCTCCCCCTTGTCTTTGGCTGCTCTGCCTCCTCGCCTGTCCTGTGGCTGGTTCTCTTTATCCCCTCCCCTCACTCCATTCTCTCTCCTCTCATTTTCCTCCTCCTCCTCCTCCTCACTGCTACTGCTGCTGCTGCTGCTGCTGCTGCTGCTGCTGGAGCTGGTGCTGTTGTCCTCGCTGTCCTCCATCTCCCCGTGGCTCCTCCCGCTCCTCATCCCTCTCCCTGCCCCTCCTCCCCGGAGTCTCACCCCTCTCCCCCTGCCTCTGCGGGGCTCCCCTCTGGACTCCACCACGAGCTTGCGGGAGGGCTGCTGCTGCTGGTAGGGCACCCTCCCTCCCGAGGAGCGGCGATAAGTGGACCTGCTGCTCCAGGCGGCTCCCCGGCCTCTGCCCCGGGACAGTCTGCCGGTTGGAGAGCGCAGCCGGGATAGGCTACTGGAGCCCAGCAGCCTGGAGGAACGGTCAAGAGACGAATGTTTCTGTTGGGAGGAGAGAGCAGAGAGAAGGGAAAGAGAAGAGATAACTTGATTATGCCAGGGAATAGATTGATGTTAACAGCACTGCACGGCAATGGTTGGAAGAGAATGTACAAAGCTGAAAGCGTAGTAACAAGAAAAAGAGATCCTTAAAAAATAATAAATAACTGAAGTTATTTGGTTGGCCCGTTGAATGGGAGATTTATAATAAATAATAAGATATAATAAAATGTTTTAAAAAAGCCTACGATATCACCTCAATGCTAAGCATTGCAGCTAACGTGGATGCTAGAGCTAATGCTGTTCAGGCTAACGTTAGAGTTACAGTACAAGCAAGCAGGGTCGCCAACCCACACTAGACCAGGTGACACATCGAACGAAGTCACAAACACACTGGCTCGCTGGATTGCTGTGAACTGTAGACCACCAAAATACAGAAGCTGGAGACCCTCCTTGAACAATGCAGGTAAACAAAAACCCACCAACAACAAGAACTGTTTTATTAAAGGTCCACAATTGTTCACTATTTGGGCAATTTTACACAATTCCTGAGAGTCTATGGAACACATCTGTAAGTTTTTTTTCCCATAAAATTCATTGTATTTTTAATCAAGTACACCACTTTCTCCCCTTCCAAAGTACAAGCTGTTTTTGGCTGGGCTCCGCCCATACTCACAATGCGCTTTGATTGACAGTCACCCACGTGCACTGGCAGATACGCTAGGATGGAGAAACCTTTTCAAAGCGCACACACACCCGCTCCGTCTCTGGGTGTGTGTTGGTGTGTGTGTGTGTGTGTGTGTGTGTGTGTGCGCGTGCGTGCGTGCATGTATGTGACGTAAATTGGGCGAGTGTGTCTGAGAGGGAGAGACGGGAGGAGAGAAGCGCTTCCGTTCGGCGTGTGTGTGTGTGTGTCTGTGAGAGGGAGAAACGAGAGGAGAGAAGCCGGTAAAGCAAGTCTCATCTCAGCGCGGCTGAGTCTCCTGAACAACAGTGTGTAGCCCAAAAACTGCCACTGCCCTGGCCCATTGCTTGTGGAGCATGATATCATTAGTAAACGATTAGGAACACTGTCGAACACTTTTAAGGAAGTGCCGACAGTGGAAAAGCTGAAGGTGGCAACTCTGCTGTCGAAACCACTTCCGCATTATTTCCACTCGCTGCCTGCCCGTTTTGCTCATAATTTCCTCTAATCACAGTTGATTGTGGGCGGGCGGTGGCAGATTAGATTTCTTACACGTCACAGATCGAGTCAATTCAGAATGGCTTGTTTTAGTAGGGGGCGTTATTGTCTCAGCTGAACTGCAGAAACGGGACTTGGTACAGATTTAACATTTTGTCAGTGTTGGTACAACCCCACATTGCTTGAAAACAATGCAAAAGGCCTTTTTTACTATAGGGGACCTTTAATGGGATTTATTACAAGTTACTGTCCATTAAAGCTTTGTGAATTGACGGTGAATTAGTGAAATAGAAATTAAATAGCTTTTCCAAAATGAAATGTACTGCTGTTGCTACTGTTTTTATTTGCAATTTTCTTTAATCAAGTGTTAATTGGTACAGATATGCGACTGTCCCACGCTTTAAGGATTTAAAGTGTTTACTAAGAGGAGAGCGAGAAGGGGTGTGGACCAGCATTGAGGCACTGTTGCGAGAAGAATCCAACAGGGCCACTCCAGAACTCAGAGGAGCCAGCAACGAAGAAGAGCCCACTGCTGTTTGCTTCAGAGGGTGAAGAGGGGGCTAACAGAGATCAATCAAGAAGTTGTTTTCCCAATGGTCAACTGTTCTGGAATGTACCGGTACTTGAAAGTACTGCGTTTTACTTTTACCTTGAAAGTGCTCGAGTTTACAAAAGGTTCTTTGCGCTATATATATATATATATTATTCCTAAAATTGCTGCACTGATCTGTTGGTCTGTGTAGTAGCTAATAAACAAGATGTTGCTGCTTAAAACATATGTATATTGATTGATTCACTCGTATACCAAAATCCATTTGAATTGAAAAATATAGCTTTTCTCATCAAATATTGATATGCGTATTTTTATTTATTTAATTAATTTAGATTAATTAACTATAAATCAATTTAAAAAATGTATCGAGTCCCACCACTAAATATATATAATTTTTGCCAATATATCAATATCTGAATAATTTTTTACTCCCCGATATCATTATTGACCTTCTGCCCCAGAAATCTAGTATTGTCAGGCTCTAAAATTAAGATAAAAGAGGTGGAAACAGAAAGGGAGCCAGTGCTCTGGAAGAAGGTAAAGGACAAAGTGTGGCTCTGGATATTGAAACGTACATAAAGTATTAGAAAAAACGTCAGTCAGACTCTTTGAAAGGACATGCAGTGTTTCTTACCGCTAACAATTTGCTGCGCTCCAGTTTTATCTGCAACACAAAAAGAAAAAGGGGGGAAACATGATAAACTGGAGACAGTTTGTTAAGAGTTTCATTTGGTAGAAATTAGGGATGGAATGAGCGTGAGTAATCGATTACTAAAGTACTCGCCGTTTCAACTGAACCCGAGTGGTTTTTGAGGGTGCTAATTTTTTTTTTATGTTTATTTGGTTAACACCAACATACTCGTTTGTGCCACTGAAACAGAAATCACACTCAGAAATCCCACAAGGGGGGCGGTCAGGTGGCGTAGCGGAGATTGCGTTCGTCACCAACGCTGGAGACGCTGGGTTCGCATGTTCAAATCCAGCTCCCGGCGTTGTCACCAGCTTGGCTGGCCGTTCACACTAATACAATTGGCAGTATTAGGGGGTGGGGAAAGCTGGCGGATGGGTCCTGGGCGTTGTGGACAGCGACCCCTACAGTTGGGTCGGGGCGCCTGCTCAGCGAGGGTAGGATCTGGAGAGAGGTAGTGCGGCCTCCCACACGTTACACTCTCCCAGTGAGAATCTGCGCGGCCAGGCTGGCTGCCGGCTGGCTGCACATGCGTAACAGTCTCCGGCCTCTCGGACCAACAGTAGGGGAAAGTGCGCAACAACCAGGAAGGGGGTTGGGAATTGGCATAACGACTAACAGTGGGATGGAAGAAAAAAAAAATCTGAAAAAGGAGGGGGGAAAAGATAATAAAAAAAAAAAATCCCACAAGGGGTGAGTTGTGAGGAAGACTGTACATTGTTATGACCGTGGAGGGAGTGTGAGACTCTGCACGTAGCTCCCTCCATCCCTTCCTCACCCTCTCCCCAAGTCTTGGCTCCCTCCCTCCCTTTCTCACCCTCCCTCCCACCCTCTCCCTGAGTCTTAACTCCCTCCCTCCAACCCTCTCCCTGAGTCTTAGCTCCCGCCCTTCCACCCATTCCCTGAGTCTTAGCTCCCTCCCTCCCACAGAGTCTTAGCTCCCTCCCTCCCTTCCTTCCTTTCTCACCCTCTGCCTGAGTCTTAGCTCCCTCCATCCCTCCCTTTCCCTGAGTCTTAGCTCGCTCCCTCCCAGAGTCTTAGTTCCCTCCCTCCCCTCGAGTCTTAGCTCCCTCCATCCCTCCCTTTCCCTGAGTCTTAGCTCCCTCCCTCCCTGAGTCTTAGCTGCCTCCCTCCCCGAGTCTTAGCTCCCTCCCTCCCCGAGTCTTAGTTCCCTCCCTCCCCTCGAGTCTTAGCTCCCTCCATCCCTTCCTTTCCCTGAGTCTTAGCTCCCTCCCTCCCTGAGTCTTAGCTCCCTCCATCCCTCCCTTTCCCTGAGTCTTAGCTCGCTCCCTCCCAGAGTCTTAGTTCCCTCCCTCCCCTCGAGTCTTAGCTCCCTCCATCCCTCCCTTTCCCTGAGTCTTAGCTCCCTCCCTCCCTGAGTCTTAGCTCCCTCCCTCCCCGAGTCTTAGCTCCCTCCCTCCCCGAGTCTTAGTTCCCTCCCTCCCCTCGAGTCTTAGCTCCCTCCATCCCTTCCTTTCCCTGAGTCTTAGCTCCCTCCCTCCCCCTCCCTTTCTCACCCTCTCCTCGAGTCTTAGCTCCCTCCCTCCCTCCCTCCCTTTCTCACCCTCTCCTTGAGTCTCAGCTCCAGCGCCCCGGCTCTCTTGCGGTTCTGCTGGTGTTGCAGTAACAGTCTCTGGGAGGGTGGGGGAGCTGTTCGCCTGGATGGTGGTCTGCCGCGTCTCCCTCGTCTCATCCCGTCTGTGACACCGATCCCCTCCCGGTGGGCGGGCTTGGAAGGCTGCGGGGAGGCCGAGGCGTCCAACGCCACACTGTCCTCGTCGCTTGAAGACTGGGGGGTGAAGAGAGTGATGGAGAGACACACAGACAGAGAGAGAACAAAAGGAGGAAATTATAACTATCATAACTAAATTGGAACTAGTGTCATAACCAACATCAAAGCCAAGAAAGAACGATTGTTGAGAGTGTAACGTTATGAAGGAAGGTAAGAGAAGTGGTCTTAGAGTAGCATTGGTACCTCCGAGGCCGATCCTTTACTCTGGTAACATTTGGGACACTCCCAGCAGCTGGGCAAAACCTTGTTGATCTTCCCCTCACCACGCTCCTGACAAACAAAAAGTTATGACTAGGGCTGGAAAGAAATAATGCTAATAAAAAGTTTTCTATATCACAATATATGTTTTAAGTGCAATTATTGGTACTATTATTGGCACTCTGGTTGGATGTGAAACTTCTTTTCATTGTACTGTTCTTTTGCTGTATGACAATAAATGTAAATAAATAATCGGGCAGGTACGTGGCGTAGTGGGCAAGGCGCTCGCCACGAAATCTGGAGACGCTGGGCTTGCCTGTTCGAGCCCAGCGCTCCACATTTGCTTTCAGTTTAGCTGGTCGTCCGTACTAATACACATTGGCCGTATTAGGGGGTGGGAAACTGATGGGTGGGGATCGGGCGTTGTGGACAGCGACTCCTACAGGTCGGTTGGTGCGCCTGCGCAGTAGAATCAGGAAGTGTCGGGGGCAGCGTGAGCCTCCCACGCGTTACTCCTCGCCACTGAGAGATCGAGCTGCACAGGTGAAAAGATGCGACTGCTGTTACCTCAAGTACCGGAGGGGACTTGTGCTATGTATGACTTAAGTCCACATTGCAGCCGGCTTGTGGGAGGCAAGAAACAGCGTTCGTGACAGGGGAGGGTTGAATTGGATGATACGAAATTGGGATGGGAGAAAAATATAGAAAAATGGGAGAAAAAGTGGATAAAAAAAAAAATGTAAACAAATAATCGAATCTACAGTATATGTCAAGTTCATTGTAGTGTGCTGCCTTTGCATTATATTTTGGTTGGTCCCTACAGCGGTGAATAATTCTGATATCTTTAGCTATAAAAAAATCACGTGAAAAAAGACAGATATAGGCCAATACTGATATGGTCTACTCTCCAATATATCCTGCATCCCTAAACAATATGATAACATTGACAGACTTGATGAATGCAATAAATATTTATGCATTTCCTAGTCATACCACAATTTGACACAGACGCAACAACATTGATCATTTAGTGGTAGCTACATGCATGCGTAATGCACTCACCTTAATGCATTCAGGATGCGCGACTTCTGCGCAGTTGGAACATTCCATGAGTGTGTGGTTTGCAGGGTTGGAGTCCTCAGGCTCTCCTTCACCACATCCAGCACACCGTGCAGTGTTGGGCAAGGCCGGCTATACAGAGAGGAAGAGAGAGCGAGGTTAACGATTACTACCACACACCATCAGATATGATGCCATGACTTGGTGTAGCAAAGACTACACATGATGATACTTCATTATTTTCACACGTGTCTTTGGCCAAAGTTGATAAATAAACACTTGAGCACGCTGGTAACTCTTCACATTTATGTGGTAAAACAATTATTTCAAATTGACAGACATCCATCGAGGTATTTATCGAATTATATACGTCCTTTGAAAAGGAGAACCCCAGCATGGGCGGATGTTTCACCAATTCTGAACATTGTATGCATCATGATCACCTCATGAATCAGTTATATGATGAGATTTATTTCCTTCTAGACGGAGTCACGTCACATTCAACTCTAAATAATAACAAACTTCCAAAACAGTGTAGTAACCTAATCCATGGAGGAGATTTGTGTGTCACCCATGTAGTAGGGCTGTCTTAAATACTGCAAAGCTTCGTTCGATGGGCATGGGATTCGAAAATGATCCCAGGATCATGAAAACAAGATAAGATCAATGAGTTTTGCTATAATTGAGCAGCCCTACACCCAACCCTGAATTATCCTTTAAATTCCCTAATGAAGATCCGTTGACCAAACCATTATTGTATTGTATGTGTGAAATAATAAAAAAGAAAAGAAACCTGTATGCTTGAGTGATTCTTCTTCCATCATGATAACAAACAAAAATGTAAATGAACAACTCACAGCCAGACACTGCCTCATGACGCAGCCCTTCTTCATGCGTCCCGGCCCACCGAACTTCCTCATGTCGTAGCAGTACTGGCAGGTGCCACATTCTTTGCGGCAGCAGGCGGCACAGTGCTTGCACCTCACCCGCCTTCGCCTCAACGCCGAGATGGAGGAGGCTGGTTTGACGGGCCGTGGGACCAGGGGCTTGTGGGGGGACGGGCCCAGTCGAGGACGGTAAAGAACGGTGGGCGTAACGATGGGCGGCTGGTACCACGACGGCTGGAACATGAACAGCGGAAGGAGAGAGTGGGGGGGGGATTAGAGTTCTGTGTCAGGGGTGTCCTGGGCCCTCATTCACCAACGTGACTTACGCACAGATATGTGCTTAAGCTGTGCGTACGACCATTTCTAAGCAAAGAGTGGGATTCATCAATTTCAACTTGAACTTGACTTTGTGCTTATGTGTACGCACAGCTCTGAGCATGCTTAGCTGACGCCCAGTGGTAGAATATCGTTACTACGGCACAAGCGCTCCTCAGTACATGCATTCGTTTCAACGCGGAAATAAAGACACTGGCGCGTGTTCTGTATGACCCCCGTAATTCATTATAGTTCATTGTGAAATAGCGATAGTGTAATTATTGTCAAACCCTAAATAGCATGTGGAATATTAGGTCTTTCTCTCCAAATGAATGCAGGTTTATATATATAGCGTTATCGGGTGCACTGACTGCGCTCGCAGGAACTGTTTTCAGAGATAGCATCAGATAGGGATGAATGAATGAATGAGGGGCAGTCTAATTGCAGAGAGAACATAATATTAACTAGAGTCCACTACCCGAGACACCTCCTTCATTTGTACCGCAATTTGGGACCCAAATTGGAGCTATGAGCTTAAAAGCTTTTCCGTGCTTATTTGAGAAGGTCAAGCTGCAGAGCCGGAGAGACAGACAGCAGAGAGACAGACAGACAGACACTGTTCCACAGTGTGTGTGTGACCACTAGTCTCCTAGTAGAGACCCCCCCCCCCCCTCTGGACCACCTCCTAGTAGAGACAAGTTTTCTGAAATGTATGTTTATATATGCAAATGAGGCACTTCCCCATTAAATATGTGGACATTTATGGATGCAATAAGGCAAAATGAAGTAAAATGAACAACTAAATGTGTGTTATTGACGTTTTATTGTCACTAGTTTCATAGAAGACATGTTTAGGAAGCAAAATATAACAAAATCTCAAAATCAACAAAAAAAGTATATTTGCCTATTCACCTGCAGTGTCTCGCCTTAATCCTCATCTTCTTCCTAGAGAAGTCTCTACTAGGAGGTGGTCCAGAGGGGGGGGGGGGGCTGAGTCTCTACTATTGCCGTCTGTCTCTCTGCTGTCTCTCTCAAAATAGTATAAGTGCTATCTTGGCCCCGAGAGTTGCTCTCCGGCTCTGCAGCTGGACCCTTCTCCAATCAGCACGAAAAAAGCTATAAGCTTATAAAACGATTTAATATGCTAAACTTCGTTTTAAATTCCTTAATTCACTTTTGTTTATTTCATAAAGATTTTCCCGACATAATGCTACCTGCCCCGACCAGATCCGTGACTCTGTTGCGATACAGATGAATTATCTACTCAGAAAGCTTATAAAACGATTTAATATGCTAAACATTGTTTTTAAATTCTTTAATTCACTTTTGTTTATTTCATAAGGATTTTCCCGACATAATGCTACCTGCCCCGACCAGATCCGTGACTCTGTTGCGATACAGATGAATTATCTACTCAGAATAGTATTATAAAGTGGCTATCTTTTATGCTGTAGATCAGTGGTTCTCAACTGGTCTAGCCTCGGGACCCAACATTTTCCTTAGTCATTAAGTCGCGACCCAAAATTTTGAACCACTATGATTTATGTAAAAAAAACAATATTTGCAGTAATACGCAATCTTTCAAAACATGAAATAAACACAAAAAAGTGCAACAAAAGTGCAACTATTGCTAAAAACCCAATGAAATAAAAGAATAATAAATAATATATGCTTCTTAGCAGATTTCTTAGCTTAACATAACAGACCTAAATTTGGGGGAACTAATGGGATAACTGAGTTTGCAACAAAAGTGCAACTAGGGCTAAAACCCAATGAAATAAAATAATAATAAATAATATGCTTCTTAGCAGATTTCTTAGCTTAACATAACAGACCTAAGTTTGGGGGAACTAATGGGATAACTGGGGTTGCAACAAAAGTGCAACTAGGGCTAAAAACCCAATGAAATTAAATAATAATAATAAATAATTATGCTTCTTAGCAGACTTCTTAGCTTAACATAACAGACCTAAGTTTGGGGGAACTAATGGGATAACTGGGATTGCAATAAAAGTGCAACTAGGGCTAAAAACCCAATGAAATAAAATAATAATAAATAATATGCTTCTTAGCAGATTTCTTAGCTTAACATAACAGACCTACGTTTGGGGGAACTAATGGGATAACTGGGGTTGCAACAAAAGTGCAACTAAGGGCTAAAAACACAATGAAATAAAATAATAATAATAATAATAAATAATATATCCTTCTTAGCAGAATTCTTAGCTTAACATGCAGGGGACTAATGGGATAACTGGGGATGATGTTTGCTCCTGACAAGAGTCTCAACGTCTGGGGTGATTGTAGACAAAGCAACTCTGAGGTCATGCTCAATGTCCAATCTGTTCCTCCGCTTTGTCTTCAGCTGGACCAGAGCTGAGAAGCCACTTTCACAAAGATAGGTAGTAAAAAAAAAAAAAAGTAAAAAAAAAAAAAAGAAAAAAAAATCTTTTTTTACTTTTTTTTTTTTTTTACACACACATCCGCGACCCACTCAAAATGGCCCCGCGACCCACTTTTGGGTCGCGGCCCACCAGTTGAGAAACACTGCTGTAGATCACTGCTGGTATGTGCGTGCAGAACCTTTATTTCAGCGGGGACTGTAGTATTTATTTGACGTTACTGTACAATATATGTGTATTAAAAGACGGAGCTGTCTTTTATTGTATTATAATAATTATTAATATTAAAAATAAATTAAGAAAGGCATTCTTATTCCAGCATGCATTAATGACACTAACGGGCAACGGCAAAACAGTGGTTAATGGTCTTTATTAGTGTTTGCGGTGTCCAGGCAGCAATGGTCTTTTAGGAAGTTAATAGATATAATATCCGACAGTGTACAACACCCTCGGCTTAGTCCACTTTTCCACATTTCATGGGGGTGGTCCATTACCATATATGGTTAATCGGGGCGGTTCTGGTATGCAAATAGGTGAAAGTGTGCACGAGCCTCGGCGCAGGGCCAAGGTGATATTTATCATGACAGGTGTGCGTAGAACCTGCGTACGCACGTGTGGTAAATCCCGTTTATTTTGTGCGTGCCCTCATTCTAAATTCTGTGCTTAGGTGTGGAAATAGAACATTTTCCACGTCATGTTGATGAATGAGGGCCCTGGTGACTGACCATGCTAAGGCACAAGCCATGTAATGTAATCACAATGTCGTAGCTTCCAATCCAGTTCCCCATCACATTGCCAACTGACATGTTGTGGATGAAGACCTGATTAGTACTTGAAATGTTCAATTATTCAATGAGTGTGTGCCAAATAAATCATTAGTGCAATCCAAGTACACAGTCATTCATGACTTAAGTGTAAGAGTACTCCTATATGTGTAAACCGATGCGAGGGGTGTTAAATGTTAAACCATGTGGATGACTGTGTTTGATGTGCACCCTGCTTGCTCACCCTTTTGGGCCACTTGACGATGGGCTCTCCAGTGTAGGACAGCTTGGGGTCGTCACTGGAGTGTGCAGTCAGAATATCCTGGACAGGAGAGAAGAAGGAACCAGGTTCACACCAAGACACAGGAGACTGAATGGAGTAATGATACTCCAGGTTGGTTAGGGAGGCAACCTAGTCATCAAAGGGGTGCTGGTTTGATCCCCGGTAGAGACAGTGCCAAAAGTGCAGCTAAGCAAGAGCACCTAACCCCCATGTATATGTGTACCAACCTGCTGGTGTTGGGAAGTATCTAACATTAGCTACAATTACATCACATAAAATACTGTGATACAACTAAGGCTGAGACCACTTATCGATTTATCTATAATTATCGATAACTGTGTGAAATCGATAAGTGGCGTCACTTTTTTTCACAGATTTTTTTTGCATGTGAAAAAAATATTACGTTTAAAATACTTTTTTCTAAAAAAAAAATTAAAAAAAATCGTTTGGGGCGTGGGCCAACTACAGCATCGCAAAAACGAGTGAGTGCACGTGACACACATACACTAACGACATTAAATAATATTTGTTTTATTTTTTAAGAAAAAGTTTTTTTTAAAGGGGAACGATCTTATAAATGGCCATTTCCAGTGTTTAGCATTGAGACTGTCTAGGTCTCAAATTCTCATTTTGGCGCATTCCTCCAGTTCACATGAAACAAGATCCTCCCCCACTGAACCAAGCCATTCTGAATTTAGCGTATCTGTGACGTGTAAGAATTCTGATCTGCATACCTCAGCTCCTTCTGTGGTTGTAGCCACCTCTCACAATCAACAATTCACTCAACAACGGAGCGAGTGGAAATAATGCTAAAGCGTTTCCCTGTCACTTCCTCAAGAGAGAGAGAGAGAGGGAGAGACAGACAGATAGAGAGAGGCTCTCGTACGGTGCGACTCGTCTCGGAGCGATCTCTCCTCCGTCTCTCCCCCTGCATTTACACACACTCGCGACTGCATGTGTGGGGGGAAATGCATGCGCGCTCTCGGAGCGCTCTCTCCATCTGTCTCTCCCCCTGCATTTACAGACACTCGCGGCTGCGTGTGTGTGGGAAAACACACGCGCTCTCGGGGCGATCTCTCCTCTCTCTCACTCCTTCTCTATCTCTCTCAGGTGGGTGACTGTCACTCAAAGTGCATTGCGAGTATGGGCGGAGCCCAGCAAAAAACAGCTTGGAATCTGGCAGAAAATGGTGCACCAAAGTACTTGATTAAAAATACAAAACAATGAATTTTATTAAAAAGAACCTTACAGATGTGTTCCATAGACTCACAGGAATAGTGTAAAATTGCCCAAATAGTGAAAGAAAGAGCTAAATAGTTCCCCTTTTATTTTTTATTACACAAGCAAAATAATCATTTAAAAAATCGATATTTATCGATAATTTTGTCCCGATTTATCGATTCTTCCAAATGGCATATCATCTCAGCCTTAGATACAACACAACAGGCAGAGGCTTGCAATATTTCATTGTGATTGTGTCTGTCCTTATAAAAATAAACCCTTACATATACAGCCCACAATAATATGAGTCTGATCCAAAACCTTATTTTTTTTTTTTTAACTTTGACCAGTCAGCTGGTTCTTTTAGCGTTTATCGCTTTTTCATCGCATTCATACTTGGTCAAGTTCGACCGACAGAAGCAGGCTGAAAGGGTTCAGATGGGGGGGAAGACACTCTGGGAAAGGCACGGCTGCCGTCCGGGATTCGAACGCGCTCAGCCCCAGATCCGTGACGAGCACGGTTGTCCACGGCGCTGAAATAGCACTCGCGGTACGTGGTGAGCTACTGGAGCTCCCCGATCCAAAACCTTTTTAAAGAGAAGTGACCCCCATATGAAAAAGGTGTTTGAGCCAAATCAGAAAAGAATTACAGGAATTATTGCGGGTACAGACAAACACGAGTGATTACAATATCCCCTTGCACTTGGGTGAGCGTAATAAAATGTATATATGTGGAATATATATGATCGCTACCAGTTCCATTCAGGCATGAAGGGGTGACCCACATATTGTACAGTGAACATGACGACACCCACCCTCATGTCCTGGAGCAGTGCTGAGGCGTCCTGTATCCCGGCTGGGACAGACTTCTTCTGGTCCGGGAGCTCCTCCAGCTTTCCCAGCAGGTTCCACAGACCCTCCAGCTCAAAGGGCGTCAGGGCGGACGGAGCGGCATGCTTGCTGACGGGGGTCAACTCTTCCTCTTCTTTCACCTTGATTTCCTCCTTTTCACAGTCGCTGTCAGAGTCACCATTTTGTCCGTCGGCAGTGCCGTTTCCTAAGTTGCCGTTGGCCTCGGTATCAGCACGGGTCAGACCTGAGAGGGAGGCAGGGGGAGGAGTTGGAAAGAAAGACGAAAAAGAAGGGAGAAAAATCCCCATCCTATGTTTGAGTCCTGTTAAGCTGTAGCCCTATTTTCAGAAATGTCACCTAAATGTACATGACCAAGTAAATGGAAGATTGCTCCACTTATACAAGGTCAATTTGCATGTTCTTGCTATCTAGGAACATCTAGGGACCTGGGGGTAGGTATTCCCAGTGTCAGAAATATTGTCTCCGTTACTATGCTTGAGTAAATTGTGATGAAACAAAAAAGGAGAATATAAATGACGTTTTTTTTGCCATCTTTGCCGGTGAATAACAAACACCATGTTATAATTGTGCTGCATCTGACCTCGCTCACTGAGCTCATTCAGCACCTTCTTGAGATCAAGAAATCTAAGCAAATGAATAAAGGGAAGATGATTAAACAGAAGGATTTGTAGATACAGTAATATATTATAAAATATAATCCATTTGAATTATACATTCAAAATTGACCTAGACCTTATTATGGCTAAGTCATACATCTATGGATAGGGAAAAAGCTAATTTTTTAATGATTAAAAACAGCAGGGTCCCCCAATTGGCGATTAATCAAGTTTACATTTATATTACGATTTTGTCTTCCCAAGATCATGAAAACAAGTTAAAATTATTATTTTGCCGCATTGCTCTCATTTAGTCTTGTGTTGTAAATGCAGCACACAAATCAGCTCGTGTTGAGAGGGAGGAGGGAGCCACGGAGTGTTTCTCCAGTTATTTTGAAACGTCTTTGGTAACTTGTAGAAGATAACAGAAAGGCAACCTTTGGCCGAGAAGAAATGATGTTCTCAAATCAAGGAGTAATTGTGTTTAATAATGGTGATTTCAATATCAATCAAAATAATTGTGATAATGATTTTTGGCATAGTATCGAAGCCCTGTGTGTGTGCGTGCGTGTCTGTGTGTGTAAGACACAAAGGAAGGTGTAATAGGCAGCCAGGCAGTGATGTGGAGACGATGCTCTTTGCATCCTTAAAAACATACTGAACCTCTGAATCTTACAACATAAGTGATTCGATTTGTGGATTCAAATAAAAGGGTGTGTGTGTGGTGTGTGTCCGTACCTATGCCGAGGGAATATTTCTGGAAGTCCGGGGTGAGGTGGGAGACGTTGGTCAGAGAGAAGCAGTATCTCTCCAGAACATACCAACACATCTCAAAGTAGAACGGGTAGCGGAACTTAGCTGGAACCTGGAGAGAGAGAATGACCAGAGATCTCTAAAGTTACTGCTCTAGCAGCATTGTGAATAGATATCTATGAATGGAAACTGTGTGTTAAATAGAAATAAGTTAAATGATGATTGCGTCTTTTTTTTGTGCTGCTTTCATGAAACGCCAACATCTTGATTTGACTGGTGTCAAGTTGGTCCAATTTCAGCACCTTCTGGGGCGAGTGTTTGAAAAATAAGTGGCCCCCGAATTTCATGTTTAGGTACAAAAAGATTTGTCTAAATAAGAAACATTTAAATATTATGATATATCATCACCTGAGGGATCATACATTTGACTGGCTGTGACATATAGCTAGTGTAGCAAAGTGTTATATATACAAAGGCAAGGACCAGCAAGGGTAGTAATTGAATAGCCCAACACTGTAGGTGTAGTGATTCTACAGTCTAGGTACATGAATAGACTAACATAGTAGGGGCAATAATAGTGATTGTATGGTCTACATGTGACGTGCCACTGACCCGTGTGCGGTCCTCGATGCTGTAGATGTTGAGCTGCATGGGGATGTTGAAGCTGTGGAGGAAGTTCCCCCCGAAGACCAGCGTGTCCTCTGGAGTGTACACTGCATGGATCCAGCCTGCAACACAACACACACTATTCACCCTGCCGGCTTGTTGCTTCTGCATTTCCACTTCCAGCGTGACACTGCAGGGTTCCTACATGTTTGGCTGATCAAATTCCATGACTCATTTGTCAATGGACCATGGTTGTGTTGGAAATTTGTAACCCTTTTCCTGCATGCCTTTTTTTGGTTTTGCGACGGCAAATCCAAATTTGGTGCCCGTCTAAAGCTTCCTGGTTCGCTCGGAACTCGGACCATGGGACTCGTAAATGAATAGCTTTGCATCGACTACACTCTTGGCAAGTATTTCATACAACTTAACCTCACACATCACACATCTATGGATATGGCCAAATCTCCCCTTTCCAATGGCAGAGTTCAATCTGGATTTAGTACCACCAGGCGCCCCTGACAGGGCAGCAAAAACCGTGAATGAAATCTACTGTAAAGTACAGTTTTTATAATGTAAATATCTCTGCCATTTCTCATCAGATTGCAAGACGTTTGCTAGACATTCACAGAAAGGTAAAGAAACTAACTATGTTCTATTTTATGGCAATAAGGTTCAGGTTTGTTGGACCCCGTGAGATATGACCCCAAAAAAACATTACAAATTCACACTGGAAGTCAGATTGTCACATGGACAGGGGCTGGCATGAGTTGGGTTTTATGAAATTCGAAAAAGCCCATCGAAAGCCCTGGGTCTCCCCGTCCATAGGACTACCGGTACACACACCTATGACAGCTTGCTTTACTTCCACCTAAATCCTCCACTTTCCGATGCAATGCACAGAGATTTTTATAAACTCATATTTCACTAATAACCTAGTGCTGAAAATATACACTTTGACTGATGTTTTGATAGGGTTAGGGTCTTTACTCTTGGCTACATTTGAAAAAGAAACGCAACATTACATTACGCAACACATTCTGTATTAATCTATTTATGGCGTGAATGATATCAATCTCGTACTGGTACGGGACCGCTCTGGGTTAAGGGGTTAAGTAATCAGGAAATATCTTATTTAGGTTATTATTCCTTCAGAGATAACTAGATCTCCCAGCAGCCATGCTTGACATTTATTATTTGACCGGATGAAATTAAGATTATGAACAGATTTCCATAATCTTTCCAAGCCTGGAAAGCACAATTTCCAACTTCCACGATTCTTCCCAAGTTCCTTGACTGTAGAAACCTTGCTAGAAAGAGATGGATTAACCTTCAACCTAAGTTTGAATGACAAAAGCCTGGCCCCCTTTGATTATTTGCCTTTTCGGACCAGAAGAACTTTCATAGTTCTAATAACTATTGGAGGAACTACCCCCTTTTTTGTGTCCAGACTGCAGGAACTGAGGACGATTGTAGTTTTCAGAGCGCCGTTTTGAGAGACAGTGAATGGTCCAGGCGTCAAGTGAAACCTAAGTGTGCTCAGATGTGCTCTGCTGGACGGGGCTGGAAAGACAGGCATGTCAATGCCCGAGTCAACCTTGTATTGTAGTTGAAATACCTAAACATTTCCCCCAGTGAATGTCTTAGACTAGTTACATCAATAGTGTGCAGTCAGAACAGTTTCATGTTTGTAGGTTAGCTAGCAAAGTAGTTTTTGATGCATATACTGTAACTGTATTATTATTACATGAAGTCTCTGGATGCGAGGAGACGAGTGCATGTTTAATATCCTACCTGATGGGATCATGAAGGTGTATCCCTGTTTGAGCTCTATCCTCTGACAGTCATAACACTTGTCCCCCAGGAAGATGTCTCCCTGCTTTCCTGACAACACCCAGGTCTCATACAGCTCCAGGTTGTGGGGGGTAGGCGGTATCAGCCAGAACACCTGCAAGGGGTCAAAGGTCATATCACTTACCAATCCATTTTATATATACCTGTATATATTTTTTTTTATTAAGACATGCTAGTTTAGCCGTGATCGTGATTAGACTTAGATTCGAATTCTAAGGTCGTAGGAGTCCCGAAACTATTTAAAAAAATGTTTGATAATCTATCCATTTGTCCCGCAACGTTCTGAAATGGGATAAAAGTAGTAGGGTGTTGCCTGCTCCTTTAAGAGTGATGCGTTGTGGGATATATACTGTAGGTCTACGCAAGCAGCAAGCAGTCACACATCCCTTCTCCAACTTAAAACTAACGTTATTTGAGCAAACATTTAACGTTATTATAACACTATTTTAACATTAGTGAATTTGAATGCACATACATAGCTAGTTAAATATCACAACTTGTGTCATCAATCATTGGGGGAAACTAGCCAATAGCTAACGTCATAGATAATAATAATAATAATAATAATTCATTTAATTTATATAGCGCTTCTCAATAACCCGAAGTCGCTGACAGTAGTCGGGAGCAGGGGTACAAACAGAGAAACGAAAGCAAAGAAACAAAAACAAAACAACAAAGAAACAAAAACAAAAGGAGCATGAGACCATGGGGGGAACGGGGGAGACAGCCTGATGGCACAAAAAAAGATCAATCAATAGATAGCTAGCCTAATAGCTAACGTCATGGATAGCTAGCCTAATAGCTAACGTTATAGTCAATCAATCAAATCCTTTATTTAACCAGATAAGCATCGAGATTAAAATCTCTTTTTCAAGAGCGATCTGGCCAAGCAAGGCAGCAGAAAGTTTCAACATAAAAAAGAACATCACAATAAAATACAGATAAAACATTTACATCAAGCTCCAATTTCAGGCAAGTTATCAAACAGGCAAATGATCAAACACAGTTGCACTGACCAAGGGAACTGAGTTCGTAGGATTTTAAAATGGCTTTGAATTCTCCGAGGGTCACCAGTCCTGGTAATTTTAGGTCCTCCTGTATCTTGTTCCAAGATGAAGGAGCAGCATATTTAAAAGCCCTTTTTCCCAATTCAGTTCTCATATGGGGAACTTCCAGTGTTAGAGCAGCTTGAGAACGAAGGGCATACTTATATTGCTTTGTGCACAGAAGCACACTTAGGTACGAGGGAACCAGTTTAAGCAGAGCTTTGTGCACCAGAGAGAGCCATCGAGAAAATCGCCGTATTTGTAGAGATGGATAACTTGCAATGGTATATAGGGTGCAATGGTGCACTCGATTTCCACATCCCGTGACAAAGCGTAAGGCAGAATGGTACACAGTATCAAGCTTTCTAAGGTACTGATCAGGTGCATACATATAGAGTAAGTCACCATAATCGAGTAGTGGTAAGAAGGTGGTCGAGATCAGGTGACTTCTCACTTTAAGTGAAAAACAGGACCTGTTTCTGAAAAAGAAGCAGAGTTTAAGCTTCAGCTTTGACACAAGTTTGTCTATGTGAGATTTAAACGTAAGGTTCTCGTCCACTGTAATGCCTAGATATTTGTAGGAAGCAACCCATTCGATGTCAGTCCCTCCAGCAGTAACAAGTCTGGGAAGATCAGCTGGGAGTCTCTTCCCATTTGAGAAGAGCATAAACTTTGATTTGCCAGCATTTAACACTAGCTTAAGCTGGGTAAGATGTGACTGAACAATGTCAAAGGCAGATTGCAAGAACTCCATCGTTTGCACAACACTGGGAGATGAGCAATAAATTACTGTGTCATCAACATAGAAATGGTAAGCAGCATTAGACAGGTTGATACAAAGAACATTTACATATATGGAGAAGAGTAGAGGTCCCAGTACGGAACCTTGTGGTACACCCTTAAGTACAGGGAGGAAAGATGATGATAAAGATGATAGATAGCTAGCCTATAGCTAACATCATAGATAGCGAACGCTAACATTTGCAAACAAAGCAAACGTTATCCAGTTGACATTACAGATCATAATAGCTATGATAACGTTAACGAAGTGAGCGTAGGGGTTAGTCAGAGTGTAGCGGGGTCAGTAGAGAGAGGCAGCACTTCATTTGCGTGTAACGTTAGTCATAACATTGAGCAAGTTACATGACCGGCACTTCGGCCCGGGAGGGAGAATGCTCCCCTGTACTCTACTACGGTTCAGATTAATTACAGGAAAAGTTATACATTGGGGGCTCGAGTCCGGGATATGAAAATAAATCCTGATTTCATCTGTGAGTTGTAAACTGTATGGAAACGTGAAGTTAGCTCATGCTACTGGAAAACGGATGTAGTCATTAAATAAACAGAGTTAAAAATGATCACGCCCCCCCATCCAGTGGGTGCCTTGACACACCGCGGGATTGCGGTGATGCGGTTACCGCGACAGCCCTAGTTCCAGGAGGTCTTGAACCTCCTGAACAAGACAGATTCTTATGAAATGGAGGTCCCTGGCACACTGTGGGTCAGTTTGAGGGCTTTTGACATGAAGAAGTTAGAGAACCAATGGCTTAGTGTATCACCCCCATAAGACCCTGACCAACCTTTCCTCCTCGCAGGATGTGGTACCAAACCGATGTGCCTCCAAAGTCAATATGGAAATCTGTGAAGCAGCCCTGCACACTCATCAGACAGTACCTGGAGGAGCAAGGGAAGAAAGAGAGGACAGAGGGAGAAAGGAAAGGACAGATAGTGGGAGAGAGGGAACAAGAGAGGACAGATAGAGGGAGAGAGGAGGACAGAGGGAAGAAAGAGAGGATAGGGGAGAGATAGAGAGGACAGATGGCAATAAAGAGGACAGAGGGAGAACAAGAGAGGAGAGGACAGAGGGAGAGAAAGAGAGGACAGAGGGAGAGAAAGAGGACAGAGGGAGAGATAGAGGACAGATGGCGATAAAGAGAGGACAGAGGGAGCGGAGGACAGAGGGAGAGAGAAGACAGAGGGAGAGAAAGAGAGCGGACAGAGGGAGAGAAAGGAGGATAGAGAGAGATAGAGGGCAGAGAAAGAGAGAACAGCGGGTGAGAAAGAGAGGAGAGCAGAGGACAGAGGGAGAGAAAGAGAGGAGGGGAGGGAAAGAAAGAAAGAAGCAGAAGACAGAAAAATATGAAGAGATCAGAAGAGAGAAAGGCACAGATATTCAAGTTAGTAAACCATTGACACAGGATGTGACCATAGTCATGTTAATAAATACAGGGTTACATTAACACTTTGTATGCCACTCACGGCTATTCTCGGGTTTACGCCCCGACCGTTGAATGCCACGCCCTGAGTATTCTCGTTTTTTTTTTATTTTTTATTAGCGATCTGAAATCATATTGCATCACGCGAGCCTACCGTTGGAGATCCAGGGACCGCCGCCGCTCAGATCTGAAAAAAGCACCCCCTATCGTCTCCCAGATGGTAAATCACCCTTTTGGAATGGACTCAATGAAAGTGAATGGGAGAACGGATTTCTGACTCCACATTTTACTTCTCACTGATGCAGCCGGGGTCTACCAGAGTTCATTCTGGAGCCTCTGAGCCGCGCGGATCATGTGTTCTGTATCACGTTGGATCAATACACTTATCGATTCTTTTCGAATGGTGATCAGGAATTGGAATATACCATTTGGATACCATCTGATGTCAGGTAAGGAATCTATGTTATCAGTGTTAGGATAATCAGACTCGTTTTCACAGAGATATAAGCGTTTATGTTATATGTGATATGGGTGTTTTGACTGTAAAAGCCATGAGGAAATAAGACCAGCGATTATCAGCGCGCGGCATGAGCTTGCGAGCGCACACATACTATCGATCATCAAGCGTTTATTTGAAAACGATTAATAAATAGGCAGACAAATGACAACGTTCTGGAATATTCCAGTAAAAGGCGATTATCATAGGCATGTGTGGTTTTTTCCACGAAAACGGGTGGTTTTCAAAATGCTATCAAACGGAAATGAAGCGATAAAAAACCAATCTGCCTTGCCAATGTTGACTGGAAAATGATTCTTTGATAAGCGACGGGCAGATTAGACACATAATTTAAAACATAGATTAGGCGATATTAACGTTAACATTGGGAGTGGATGGTGGCATCAAGGGGGTAAAAAGGAAAACCCGGCGTGGCATACAAAGTGTTAATGCAGTAATAATAATAATAATAAATGTGTTGTACTCACTTCTGTACTTTTGGATAGTGCATGTCTATGATGGCATTGGTGGAGTCTCTCTGTTGCTCTTTCAGGTGACGGGGCCACATGTTATCCACCCAGTCAATCAAATCGACCTACAGTAGATACAGAGGAGAGAGAACTGGTCAAACCCTATCCAACCTGTCAATCAAATCGACCTACAGTAGATACAGAGGAGAGAGAACTGGTCAAACGCTATCCACCCAGTCAATCAGATCCACCTACAGTATACATAGGAGAGAGAGAACTAGTCAAATGGTAAATGGACTGCATTTTCACGCTTTTATCCAAAGTGCTTTACAACTTATGCCTTACATTCACACTAGTGGTCTGCAAGGGCCTTGAAATGAAGCCTGTGCCCAGCCGAGCCCATGACGTTCAGGCCCTGCCCGACAATAAGCCCGACTGTAATGCAACATTTTAAGCTCTAGCCCGAGTGAAATCCAGGAAAAAGATAATATTAGACTTAAATTATTATTATTATTTTTTAATGTTCAAAACACGGTTTTATATGAACTTAATAAATAAACAAAAACGAAAATGTCCAATAGGTCTACCTAAATAACAGATAGGTGCATATCACGCTGAAAACTAAAGCATTATATTTAGGGATGCCCCGATCGATCGGCCACCGATCGTTATCTGCCGATAATCAGTATAAATATGCGATCGGTGATAATGCTTTATTTTCGCCGATCGTCAAAACCGATCTCACTCGCTGAGTTCTGTCTCAGACACCGGGAGCTGCACTCACTCCCACACAGTGGTGCGGCGTCTGCTCCTCCCTCCAGCCCCTCCCGCGCGCATGTAAACACGGGTCTAGTCTAGTGGGACGGGAGGACGGCGTCTCCCTGAGCTAACGTTAGCTACCGTTACAAAATGACCCAGTCAACCATTCACTTCCAGTCCAATACATGATGAGGCATTGTCTAACCAAACGGTATCTAGCCGGCCAGCTACCGATAGCTCCTGACATCAACAAACGCTCCAGCAAGTCTAGTAGAGACGTGTATGATACCTCAGCTAGCTCACGTTAGCTGACGCCAGCTCACTGTTCAAAACGAAATGTCCCACTGAACTAAATAGTTCACAGAGGCGCTGTATCAACGTTATATAGCCGGCCAGCAGTAGCCACAGATAGCTCCTGATATCAATGTTTTATAACACTCATTCGATGCGTATTCGAGCTGAGGGCATGTTGTTGAATATATAGCTGCAGCTCCGGAGAATCCTGGCCGTAGCTGCAAGCTACTCGAGTATAGGGTCCAGCTGCAGCTCCGGAGAATCCTGGCCGTAGCTGGAGGCTACTAGAGTACACACAGACAGTGGAGCTTGTTGCGTGGTGGCGATGTCTCGCAGATAATACAAGTACAATTCTAATTATATAATATATATATATTTCATTAAAAAAATATATATATATATAAAATAATTTTTAATTTTTTGTAATAAAAAACGATCGGAATCGGCCGATATGTCTCACGACGATCGGTGACAAAAAACGTGATCGGGGCATCCCTAATTATATTATATAGACAAATATTAAATAATTTTTTTGTTTTAAATATTCGAATCACTGTTTATATATTAACTTAAACAAAAATGAAAAAGTCCAATAGGTCTACCTAAATAACCCATATCACGCTGAAAACTAACAAGCATTATATAGCCTGTTTCGCGTATTTCTTATTAGAATGCTGTCTATTCCCAGCACGCTGAGAGATTTGGGGTGCTTTTTCAATGTATGTGATGTATAGATTGGGGGGAGGTGACCACAGCTAAAACGGTGATTGAAATGTGCATGGAAGACGGTGATATTGACGGTGGTGGAACCAGTGGTTTCACAGGCACAGGCCGCGTCAGCGAGGGTTTTGTTATGAATTCCTTGGAAGAACATCTGAGATTAGAGTGTACTGTCTCCCAGGGCAGGAGGGAGAGAGGTTCATCTTAATGAAACGTGAGTTTATTAGTGTTAAAGGTTATGCAGTTGTCATGACAACACGTCGCATGACAACCAGAAGGCGGGGCCGTCGTTGCGACGACGAACATCTATGAGTCGAACGGTGTTTCCGGGTGTAAGGCAGACTAGAATCTGACTCAGACTAGAACTGACCAAGAGCGAGTAGGACTGGGATCACACAGACACTCTCTCCTCTCATTGAGAGAGAGGGGGGGGGGGGGGGGAGAATGCCACATCACCAGTAGCTTCGGCTACCACGAGGATGGTCTTAGGCTAACGAACAGGCCTGAACACTATTGGACTGAATCACAAAAGGACGATAGACGAACACACCGAAAGATCATTAGAATAGACTCTTCAAGGACGATACAATTTGATAACATCTGACAACATCTGATTATGAGGTTCTGTTTATAGCAATAAAACAACGCTTTTCCTCATAAGGTATCTCACGGTGTCGAAGTGTCGAATTGTTACGGAGGTGGAGAATTAGGATGGTTTATGGATTGCACTAACGGGGGAGATAAGGATCTTATCTACCAGTATCGGAGACGTCAGGACCATTAAAAATGACACAACGCAGAGGAATTGGATGGAGAGCCAAACAGACGAAGACGTGATACTGGCCAGTTTGATCAGAATCTTACAACGCGTTAGACTGACTCACACGGTGCCTCGTCACAATCAGTCCAAAATCACTGCTAGGATGCTACCGAATCCGATGCGAGAGTATACAGAGGTACTGGCGTGCCAGCTTTGCCACCTTTGCCAGCCTGGCTTATTTTTATTTTAGATTTACAATACACATGAGCTAAATGTTACACATGCAGGGCGAGATATGCTGCAATTGCATAAAGCTTGATGTCGCAAATATGGGAAGTCAATTAATTAACTATGGTCAATAAAACATTTAAAACGTATTGAAGGCTACCGGTATATGGAATCTTCTTTGACGCACACACACACACACACACACACAATGGCCTACTCAGTCACTATACAAACAAACAGAAATCAGATTTCGAGCAGAGCAACATTTATATAATGAAAGCACAACAGAACAGGGCAGCGGCGCGACCCCACACCAGCAAATAATAATAAATCAGAAAATAATACAATATTTGGCTTATGGCATTGGCCTACCGCTTTGAACAAAGTCCAGCTGTCCAAAATCCAATAACAAAGAACTTTAACGTAGGCTAATAATAAATCATAATCGACCATTCAGGGCATAATGCCTATTTGGCCAACCTTGCCTCTCTCTCTTGAACTATTTACACTAGTCATTTAATTCCTTTAGAATTTAAATGCGTTGTGGAGGAGAAGAATAGAGTCCACCGTAGATGGCTCCAGTGTGGTCCGCCTTTTATCCACTACTCTCCCCGCGGCACTGAAGTTTCTCTCGCTGCTGCTGCTACTTGCGGGAATGCTGAGCATTGTTCTACTCTCCTCGAGTTCTCCCTTCCCTTAATTCATCGTTACGGCGCAAAATAGAAAGTGAAAGCAGCACTCGCGCAATAAAAAAAAAAGGGGCTGCCTGGCCGAGCCCGAATTATTTATTTAAAAACAAAGCCCTACCCAGCCCGAACCCGTCGGGTCGGGTAGGGCCCCGTCGGGCTCGGGCAGGGATGCAGTGCACTAATTCACACACCGACGGCAGAGGCAACCATGCAAGGTGCCAACCTACTCATCAGGAGCAGTTAGGGGTTGTGTCTTGCTCATGGAGACTTCAACACGCTGCCCGGGAGAAGCCAAAATCGAACTGGGAACCTTCAGATTACCAGACGACCACTCTACCTCCTGAGCCACTGTCGCCCCCCAAGGACCCAAGGAATTACTGATCAAAACTTAAATGTTGGCCTCCATTTCACTCAATATTTAAAAACATAGATGATACCATCCTAAAACATGTTAATATTTAGCAGTAAACTTCACTTGAAATGTCATTATTATGTCCGCCAGGGCAGTACGCCCAGGGCACTGTCTATAGAGCTAATCAGCCTGTTTGGTGCAGAAGTGCAAGTATGAGCATGTGGGAATGTTTCAGATCAGGCAATGGGAAGAATATTTGGGGAACCTTTTTAATGGCTTCAAATGCTGCCACAGAGACTACTTCAGTCCTTTTGTTGTTGACATTTTGACTTAAGACAGGTTTGAGAAATCGTCACTATCTTCAGTAATTTCTCAGCAACCAAGCAACTGATCAGTAAAAGGAATTGTGGTAATGATGTGCAGACTTCTGGTTTCAGAAATCATTTGGGCCTTTAAAACCTCTGGTTTGAGCAAGCAAAGCTAACTGGAGGGTGTTCAGCTTGTCTAGGCAATATAACTATACAAATTTTCTTATGAAACACTCTGGGTTGCAAAGAGTTTTAGTTTTGTTTCAGCTTGAAATTATCCCAAACTTTGAGCACTTTGTCGTTTTCTCTAGTCCATCTCTTCTCTTAGCCTGTTGCTATTAACAGTATTTTGCAATCCACACCATCAAATCACGTCTTCACATATTCAAAACACACTTGCTCTGTCTCTCTCTCAATACCTATGCCCTTTTTTTGAGTTTCTCCTCGGACCAAATGATGGAAATCAGTCTTGCGACGGAAAAGATACTTTGTACAATGTCCCGTCACCAATCAGTCAACCCCATCCAAAGATTTGCCGAAAAGCTAGCTGTTTGCAATCCTATGGCTAAAACGGCAACTCATTACATAGCAGATCATCTGTAAAGTGTGCTTCAACTCTGCACAGACCGTCACATTACTTGAGGCAACACCACCCCAGCTGCCTGATGCAGCCATGGAGGCCATTGGTTAGTGTTTTAAAGGGGAACTATTTTACTATTTCTTTCACTATTTGGGCACTTTTACACAATTCCTGTGAGTTTATGGAACACCTCTGTAATTTTTTAATTCATTGTTTTGTATTTCTAATCAAGTCCTCAAAAACAGCATTTTTCTACCTCAAGATCTTAAGCCGTTTGAGCCTGGGCTCCAACCACTGTGTGCAGCTCATCATGAGCCTGATGCCACACAGCCACATTATCATGCAGCTGAGTCTCTCTGACATCACAAATCAGCACATTTTCAGATGACTCAGTTCAGTGAGGGTGAATATTGTGAGAGGAGAATTGGAAGAATGCGCCAATATGAGAATTAGAGACATAGATCATATTAATATAAGTCCACATAGCTAGGAAACAATGCTAAACACTGAAAAAGGCCATTTATAGATAGTTCCCCTTTAAGCAGACATGTACAAATGGATAAATGGCCACTGCCGATACTACACAGCAAGTAATGTGATATGTAGAATTGGGCACTACATCAAGCTCTTTTTTTTTCCATAATGTACTGTACATTTTTATATTAAGGACAACGTATACACAGATACGATATATCTGTGATATTGGCTGACCGATCGGTCGAGCTCTAGACAAGGCCGTAATAAATACACTGTGTGGGTTATAAGTAGCCTACTGTATGAGACTTTGCACTTGTGTTAGCACTATGCATGGTCTTACCGAAGCTGGCCGTTTGACCAGGTTCTCCAGTTTGGTGTGGCTGAATTCCAGGCTGATGACGTTGTAGAGCTTCTCACGCTCCGAGGGTGGGGTGTCGTAGTAACGGCGCCACTGGGCCATGGACATCTCGATGGCTTTCTGGGTGTTCACGTCCATCACGTCGACAATACGTCGACTGCCTGTAAGAGAGTGACCGTGTTAATTTCATCAACAAACATTTTGTTGTGGCTAGCAGTTAGTTGTGCTACATAGACCCACAGTCAAGACATCCTGACTGTACTAAAACAGATTTTTCTTTAAAAATCTGCCATTCCATGAGTGTAGAGAGCTACTGCAATGCAGACATTGGCCATTGAAAAACTCATATGGTTCGACCACTACCATGGTGGTCCAGTTTCACATGATACCAGTATATTTACTCTAGCTTTAAGACAGAGCACAGCCTCTGGAAGACAGGCATGTCACCCCAGATCACAGATGATCCCACGGGTCTCAAAGAGGGTTCATCAAATTGTCAATTTCCTCCTGTAGGGTATTGATGGTTGACCCACTTTTTACAGCTCGTCTTTTGTCCAAATGTCGACAATTAAGCCTCTTTCGCACAAAGCATGCGATTCTCCATGGTAGACGTGTTCTCTCACATATGGAAAACTGGGCATAACACAGAAATGGAACTCCTCCACCTGTGTAAGGTCATAATTTGAAATATTAATTTAACTGGCATGTAACTCAACATTGTTGGAAATTAGGGCTACCTCAACTTTTCTCAAGTTAAAATAAAGGTTTGAAATTAAATGAAATAAGCGTCAACACATAGTGGTCCATAGAGTGAAATATGTGACCAACGGTGTTCCGTACAATGCACAAAACAAGGTTTTACGCTATGATACTATATCAAATTGTTTACAATCAATTCTAAAAAAAATATTATTCATGGACTGTTCCTTTATGTAGACGTTTGTGAATCACAAGCAAACAGCAATTCATATCTCTCATCCTCAGTCAGACAGTGGAGCAAACTGGCCAGCATATCATCTTGACATACCGTAATTAAAAAATCTCCTGTTTCAAAGCATTACTGAGCGAAAGCTGACCCGTTTGACCAAATTATGACCACTTAATAATCGTATCATACAGGGTAAAATGCAGAGATGCAGATTTTAAATATAAATGCATGACTTTGCTGTAGTCTCCTAGGCACATGCCTCACCAGTCACATTTTGGAACATATTGGGCACACATTGCAAACTCGCTCAAATCACGAGACGCCAAATGCCTCGTGTGTCTTGTCCTTGGTCGGGAATGAAATTGAAGAGAATGACGATAACGCAGATATAAATTTGATCCACAACACATGTTTTCATTTAACCATCAGTGGGAAAATGCCAACTGTACAACATTGCTGTGTAAGGAACATGGTTAGTCTACGTTAATCAACTCACTGTGTGAATTCTGCAAACAATGATCTGCTTGTATTCGCACATGGGTTCAGCTTGTCAATACGCAGACTTAGGACTTGGGTGCTAGGAGGGTAAACTCAGCCTGGAATAATTATAACGTTTGCATTTGCGCATACAGCCACTCCAATTAATGTGCGGTTAAGTTCAGGAGTCCAGTGAGTGTGTGAAAGGGGCTTATTTACCCAGCAATATTTCCTACATATTCTTTTAGCCCATATCGTTCTTCGCATTTTATATAGGAAATGTGTGAGGGAACTTGCAATGCGATTCATCAGTCCAAGTGATGGGTGCACTGACACTCTATAACTCTATCATGAATGATCATTGCTTTGAAATACAGAGATTAACAAGAGAAAGCACAAGAGGGAGCACAGTGGGAGAAAGGGTTCAAATAAGAGAAACCCGGGAACTCTGAGTGTTGGCAGGTATGTCATGAGATTCTATGTTGCACAGTAAAATTACTAGGGCTGCCCCCTCATAGTCGGTTTGGTCTTAGTGGACCAAGAATTTATTAGTAGATTTTCATGCTTTACCATGCTGAATGAGTTATTTTCTGGAGAAAAAACAAGGACACCTCTGGTAAACATCAGATTTAAGGAGGTCCTTTTGCATTAGGAAATGTCAAACTTTACAGATGTGTTGATGGAATCAACGAATCGATTAGTCAACTAATTCTATGACTATTAGTCGACTTTAAAAACCCTAAATATCTGTGAAGTGAAGTTATTCTTTATTTTCACCAGGGGCTAAGGGCACAGAGAAAAGTATTCTAAGGAGGGCACTGCAGAACTCTGTGATACCGCCACCTTCAGGGACCGTTTACATTCAAATGCATAATAGAAAACAGAATTTCTCATTACCAAGTAACCAATCCAGGGACCACTAGGCACTATCCCTGGGTCCCTGGCCATGGGTTTGACAAACGGTGATCTACTCTAGAGAGGAGGGTGAATATAATAGAAACTTACCAACAAATAACTTGACATCACTAACACTGAAATCAGGGTCTGGCATTCTGAAAGAGAGGAGGGGCGAGTTACTTTGTATCTCGTTTCTTATTTCTTCTTGAGATATGGTCAAACAGAGTGAGTAACAAAGACATTTTATAACACTGTAGAGAACACCTTAAAGAAACATCAAACACAAACTACAGTATTCCAAAAAGAAAGAGCAGTCAACACAAATTAATGAGGGGTTAGAGTAACTTACTCGATGCCGAGACCATCTGGCTTCTCAAAGATAAGAGGGTCCCTGAGCCCCTCCCTCTGAATGTACTCAAATGTGAAGTCTAGAAATAAGACAAACAAAGCCATACAGAGTTATCAATACACCAAACTTTTCATTGGTTAAATAACATTAAGGAGATGCTTTTGTCACATGTCAATTTGTAGCATTCGTCTGTATTTAGAGAATCTGTAGGACAATGTAGAACATTTTCTGTCTGGCGAAGAACAATAACCAAATACAATTCTGAATGTCAACCTTCAGTTCACTGTTTAATTTATAATATTTGTCTACCAAAGGAATAAATGTAATGTCTGTAAATGAATTCACACTACAATACCAGTTCATCAAAGTATAAAAAAAAAAAATCTTTTCAGGTAATGGTTGCCCTCTGAGTCTGACCTTTGCCCTCCATGCGTTTGACCAGGTCAGAGTTGAACCTTTCACTCTGCAGCTTCTCTTCCAGGTCAAATGTCCGCTTTCCCTCAATCTCATCATCAGAGATCCCATCGTCCTGATAACGCCGGCGTGTTCCCGTACGCTAGTAGTGAAGGAGAAACAATTTTAAGAAACGTCTTAATGTCATTATTGTTCAATATATGGTTAACCGTTGAAGCAAGATAAACTAGCAGCAGTGTGGGGGGGCTGACCTCAAATCAGCTACTTGGTGCTCTTCCTAGGCAGAAAGACCCGGCCTTATCCCCGATTCCCAATCTCTAAGACATACTAGGGCTGCACGATTAATCGGTTTTAAATCGAAATCGATTGGAATGATGTAATTATCAAATCGCAAAAAATTAAAATACAAAAAAAATTTAACCAGGAAGTCCCATTGAGATACAAGATCGGTTTGGGAGAGGGAGGTAAGGGGTTTTAGATTGTGTGTTGTGAAGTTTAGATTTCAGAGAGGGAGAGTAAAGTACAGAAAAAAAAGGTACCGTTGGGTACCGGTATCGATTCCCAGGTAAAAAGAAACATTTTCAGGCTCGGTGTCCTGAAAAGACCCACAGAGGGGGAGCTCCCGTAGCTCACCGCATATCTCGGCGCTATTTCTGCGTCGGGGAAAATCGTGCTCGTCACGGATCTGGGGTACACGAGTTCGATTCCCGGACCCGCCGTATTTTCTCAGAAGGTCTTCCCCTGCTCTTCATCCCGTTTCAACCTGTTTCTGTCGGTCATGCTTGACCAGAAAAGCGATAAACGCTAAAAAAAAAGTTTAAAAATGGAAAAGACCCACAATGGCAATCTGTCCGAAAAATCGCAATTAGATTATTTCCAAAAATCGTGCAGCCCTACCGTACACCCCATGTCCTTAGAAACCCATGAGTGTCATAATAAACCAAGACCATGGCAGGGGATCAAACAATGTGCATTTGCATGAATTTTAAGATAATAATATAAACAATTGCCATGTACTTGTTTGTCTTCTTGGGTACATTTTATTTAAATATTATTTGTCTAATTGATATACACTACAGGAAGCACTGGTTGGAGATGTAAGCCTTGCTCACAGGTAGGTTATGCCTGTTACAGTCACATAATCTCCACAAGTGGATAACCGTGGGAGGGTTCAGGGGTTAGCTTGGGACAAGTGTTAACTGTGCCGCGGCCGTGGAGAGTGATTTGCACTCTGAGCAATCTAAAAAGTCCCATTCGGAAATATATAACCTCGAAAAAGTTGTATGCAAGCTATGTAAACTACAGCTGCTGGCCTATTTTCTTTTTTTTAAAACTTTATTTTTTAGCGTTTATCGCTTTTCTGGTCAAGCATGACCGACAGTTGCAGGGTGAAACGGGAGAGAGAGCAGGGGGAGACATTCGGCAAATGACGGCGAGTCCGGGAATCGAACTCGGAGTCAACCAGATCCGTGACGCAGCACGGAGTCCCGCGCGAGCGCGGTAACATGGTGTGCTACTGGAGCACCCCCTATTTTCTTTTTTTATGCCAACGCTAGGGTTTTGGTAAATCTAGCATCAAGAATTTAAGTAGCCTACATTTCAGTTTTTTTTTATAGATATTCTATCTATTCTAGATATTGAATAGACACAAGTAGGGGTGTAGTAAAGGTACACGTATCCGTACCGAACCGTTTCAGTATGTAACTTACCGTACAGAACGGATGTGTAGTGTACCGAACGAATACAACGGTATGTTAACCACTAACGACCGCCCACCGGGGGCTGTTTTTTCCACAATCTAATATAATAAATTATTATTTTATTTATATTTTTTTACAAGTCGATTATTAATTTCAATATAGAATATTCGTTGATAGCCCTACAAGTACAATTAGTTACTGCACACTACATCACCCCTGAGTGGTACATGGAAAGCCAAACTTTCCCCAACTGTACCGAAAACCCGTACCGAACCTTGACTTCAAAACCGAGGTACGTACCGTACCGTGGTTTTTGTGTACCGTTACACCCCTAGACACAAGAGTCATGCAGGTCCCCAATGATTTGATTACCATTTCCCGTTTCATGTCAAGGAAATATATTGTTTCATGTTTATCACACATTGCTCGGAGGCGCGTTGCTGTGTATGAATGTCCGTTCTATATACCGCAAACTTTCATTAATTTGATCTCACTCCGAGAGACAGCCCGTTCTCAATCAAGCACCAATAAGCACAGGTAATTTGTTTTGTTTACATAATGCACAATAGATATTTGAATGGTACAAACCTGTTTTAATTTTTTTTGTAAGGAAGTCATTTTAAGAGACCTACTGAACATGCCTGAACATTTTGATGAACATTTTTACCTAAGAGGGATATGTGAAAAGATCCGACTCTAATGTCATTACATTTGAGAAATTTAGACGCAGCAAAACAATACAGATCCTCAGAAAGTATGACACTCTAAATGGTTCCACGGCGCTAACAATCAGTTACTCAACAGTTCATGAGGGAACTGAACAATACAGCGTTACAATAGGAGGGGTTAATCTTACACACACACACATCCCCCCCTCCCTCCATCCCATACACCGCATGCGTAGGCTTGGGTAGACAGATGGATAAAGCGCAACACCCCCACACCCAAACCTCCCAACCCCCATCACGTCCTCACAGCTAGGGTAATATCCCTCCATGGATTATTGTCAGGCCTGCACAATTTAAAATCTAACTATTATAAAGGAAATCAACCATGCCATCAATGCAAAGTAATAACAATGGCTACAGACAATTAAATTAAATAGAATGTTAAATAACATTACCAGTCTATTTTTCTTCTTCCTTGACAAATAGGCGTACACATACTCTAAATCTAAAAGAACAGTCAACGTATACAGGTATTCTATTTGACCTAAACTTGTGTACTCCCCCACCCCCTCTCATTTAATCTATTAAATGTATCTTACAAAAAAAGGAAGAATGGTTTTAATTCGTTTCAGTCATTTTGTATCCCGGAAAAGGACGTGATGGTAAGTCAGTGTGTGCGACTGTGAACTTGAACCCACGACGGACAGAAAGAGTACATGTTAATTAATAGTAAGTAACATGTCAACATCATTTTAAGAGAGGCGTCCTGCCCCTCTACACAACATCTATGATACGAAGCAGTGCATTGTGTTACAGTGCAGGACTCTTGGTGAGGTAGCGTTAATTCACCGATTGTCCAAACACTAGAACTTAGCTGAGCAAAGCTCAAAACAATGACCACAACAGTGGGTACAGTACAGTACTCACCAAGCGTTTGCTGTAACGTGTATTCGGGTCATCCATGGTCACTAGCAGGGGAAATAAAGTTTCGGAAGTTAGGTTTAGCTTTGCGAGCTTGCTAAATCACTGAACCCACAAACATCAAATTTCACTTTGTTTTGTGAATCTGCGAAATAGGAAGACAAGCTTCTGGGCAATTAGCTAGGGACTGGCGAACACATCCTTGTTTAGCTAGTAAGCTAAGCTAACGTTAGCTACAAACACACAATGATATGTGGGCAATGTAATGTAACGTTACACTAGAAACTCATCTCACATGCGTTTCTGAATATTGTAAGGATACATTGGAATGCTCGTGTATTGCGAAAGACTTGAGTAAGTGTTTATCTTAGCTAGTCAAAGTGGCTTATTAACGTACGCTAGCTAGCCTTAGCTCGGCTGCTGTCCCTTTCATAAGTCGTCGGGGGTAATGCTAGCTTACTAGCGATAGCTACGTTATTTAGCTTCAATGGCAGTTATATACTTTACCATACCTTTTATTACGTCGTTGGAGCGTTTGTGACCAAGGACAAGGTGACGCTAATGGCTCCGGACAAATGCGTCTATGGGCTCTCAGTGAAGTTGAGCTCCATGTTGAGTAATTATGGCTATGTGTGTATTGTTATGCTACGATAAAGTTAAGAGGATTCGCTCCGAGCCGCCATTTTCAGCTGAGCACAAAACACACACAGAAACCAAGTAACCCGAGAGGGAATGACCCGCCCCTATTTACACCACTGGCCAATAGTAGATAAATTAATCAACATATTGGCGCTCTGATTGGATATAATGCATGTTATTTAATGAAGATATTGAATACATTATAAAAGAAGTGTGTTTGATTTGTCTTCATGGTTGTAGCTACTAAGGTTTCCCTTTCTTCCCAACTCTCTTCACAAAGAAGTGCCCCGACCCCGCTCATCCGACGAACATGGTACGTTAAAACGACGTTACCATCTTTAGACAACACCCAGCGTGATGCTAATGAGATAAGCAAGCATACGATTGGGAGGGGATATGTGAGATGGGACAAGACGACGTCCATTCGCCAGGGTGTTGAAATGAGGTCAAGATGGAATGATGAGATCCTATCGTTGAGTTGAATATTGGAGAATAATTTATGCATACATAATTTATGCCTGCCAGTCGTTATAGTTCTGCAGCTACTGCAGAAAGATGCCGAGAGCGTTTAGCTGTAGTGCGTGGGTCACTGGGAAAAGTGTTGTGCATGATTTGGACATTTGACAGGCTCACTCATCTTGCCACCTGCAAGTGTCAAACTGCGTAGCGTTAGTAAAATATAATACATACATATACAAATAAACATAATAAAAACAATTTATAAATAATATATTTATATATTATATTTTACAATTAAGATGTGTTCCAGCCTGGAACTTCCAGGTATGACATGGTCAGTCTTTATTTATTTATTTGTATTGCTTTTTAAATATATTCCAAGAAGCCGGGGTAAAATGAGGAACACTTGAATGAATGAATGAATGAAAACTTTATTAACAGATTGCAGAATGGGTACAGTGCAGTACAGCTCAATACATAAAATTGTTAAGGGGATGCAGACCAGAGAAAGACTTTCGTCTTGTTTCCACCAGGGTCCCCCATTTCCAATTCATCGTAACATATATGACATACATGACATACAGATAGACAGTACTGCTACATCTATACATTTATGACATACCAGATTTGCAATTACAGTACTGTATTTGTGATACAAAAAGAGTCCAGAAAGAAAAGAGTATATACATTAGGCGTAGAAACTGTACATTGGATTGGGTAGGTGGGGGTGGGACTGTACATTGGAGGTGGTTGGGGGGGGGGGGGGTTCTCAAATTTGTTGAGAAATTGTGTACTTTTCCCTGGAGAAAGAGGGAGAGACTTCACAATACAAAATGGAAATATTAGTAGTAGTAGTAGTAGTAGTAGTAGCAGGGGCGTATCTAGACCCAGCACTTCAGTAGGGCACAGAAGGGCACCAAAAACGATGAAGCGGGAGCGCGTAGCGCGACCGCTAAAACATTTTGGCCGGTTTTGGCCGGTTTGTGGGCGAAAATGGGTGGATTTTGTAACTATTTTTTTTAACTTTATTTCGGTTTTAGGGTTAGGTTAGGGTTATGTTATTTAATTATTTTGGGGAGCCAGCCCCCCAAACTCCTGAAATGCATAGAAATCTATGAAATAAATAAAACAATCTGACATTTATATTAAAAAGAGCTAGCCACCCAAACCCCTAAAATACATAGAAATCTATGCATTTTGGAACAGTTACTATATATATAGTCAAGAAAGCATTTAGTCATACTTAAAGTTTAAAGTGCTTTACTTGCATTGAACATTGCATTGAACATTGAACATTGAGGAGACATCATTAGAAAGCACAATGTATGTTTCCATAGTTACGCAGATGACACACAATTGTACATCTCCGCTGAACCAAATGATCACACAGCTATAAACTCGATTTCCGCCTGTCTCTTAGCAATAAACAAATGGATGACGAACAACTTCCTAAAATTAAATGAGGGCAAAACTGAAATCCTACTAGTCGGTCCTATAACAAAAAGAGAAATGTTACAGAGCAATATGGGGAAACTTACTCCTTGGATCAAACCCGAAGTTACAAGTAAGTAACCTACACTGGCTTCTGGTAACATTTAGAATTGATTTCAAGGTCCTCCTCCTTATATACAAAGTATAAACATTGTGATCATCTACTACTGGTCTATTGAAGGTTCCAAGCCACAGTCTAAAGAAAATCAGGGATGCAGCCTTTGCTAACTATGCACCAAAGTTATGGAACACACTACCTATGGACATTAGGGAAGCTAGATCTCTTAATATTTTCAGAAATAAGCTAAAAACGTACCTCTTCACCATAGCCTTCTAATACACCCCGCTGTTGATTGTACTGTAGCACTATTTTACTCTGGCCATTCTATTGCATAATTTTACTATCTATTCTACTATTCTATTATTGCACTGTATTATTGGTGTGCAAACCAGTCAACTTACAAAAAAGAGCCTGTTGGAGGATTTCAACAAGATAAATGCAGTGCAAAATATTTCACTATAATATTTCAAAGCGAAGTAAAAAATATTATAATAATTATTTGATCATGTTAAATGATCATTTGATCATGTTAAAAAAGGGAAAATAAAAAACATTTGTTAAAAAAAAAAAAAAAAAAACATTTCATCAGTGGGGCACAGATGATCATCAGTAGGGCACGTGCCCTACTGATAGTGGTCTAAATACGCCGATGAGTAGTAGTAGCCCAATAGTAATTGCTAGTAATTTGAATTTGCTAGTAATTTCCTGAATTGCCCCAAGGGGATCAATAAAGGAATATCTTGTCTTATTTGATCTTAGTATAGGGGTAATGAAGGCTCTATTTAATCTCTGATTGCTAAGATCCTGGAGGAGGCTGTGGAGATGGACTTCCTGTCTGCGTCTGACCTTCACTATGAATTGAAAATGGGGGACCCTGATGTAAACAAACGTCTTTCTCTGGTCTGCATCCCCTTAACAATTGTGTGTAAACTGTGTATTGAGCCGTACTGTATTGTACCCATTCTACAATCTGTTAAATAAAGTTTTCATTCATTCACATGCAGTGACCTTACTTTATGACTCCTCTTACTTGACTCTTTTATTTAATTTTTTATTATTCTTATATTTTATTAATGATTTAATGATAGTTTTAAGTTAAATTAAATGCAGTGGTTAGCACTGTTAACTCACAGCCTCTGTGTGGAGTTTGCATGTCGTCCTAGTGTTTACGAGAGTTTCCTCCAGGTACTCCGGTTTCCTCCCAAATTTGTAGTATGACATTTTATGCTCCGATTGTACAGCACTTTGGTTGGCTCTTGAGTTTTTAAACATGCTTTATAAATAAATGACTTGAATAATATAACTACAACATATAATTATATCTAATAAAAAATGCATCAATAAAGCATTGTTTTAAAACGTAATTGGTTTCACTTGTCTTTCTTTCAGTGGTGTGCATGTTTGTGTGCGTGTGTGTGTGTGTGTGTGGTGACGAATATGGTGGGGACCAGACTCGCCACGGTTCAAATACAAACAAATTCAAAAGGTCCACACAAGAGAAATATCAATCAATACGAATATTTATTGAATTAAGGCAAAAATCCAGTTTGATATGCAAGAGAATGGTCATAGACAGTCCGATGGTCAAAAACACAAAACAGGCTCGCAGACAGAAAAAGGGATTGTTCAATATTCAGGGTAGTCGTCCGGTCCAGCGTCAGTACACAAGGGAGATTCTCAGCCAGTCCAGGGTTCAGTACACAAAGAACACCTACTCGCTTTCTCCTCACCCCTCACTAACTCTCACCGTCACAACTCTGAATGCTCAATCTCTCTCTCTCTCTCTCTCTCTCAATAACACAACTCCGCTCAACTTACTCTTGACTAACAAGTGACTTTGTAGTGTGTGTGTCTGGGGTGTGTGCATGCGAGATGTGTGTGAACTAATGCTGTGCAGGTGTATTCTATCAGTACTAATCAGCTACCTAATTGACTCTACTCCTCCTGTGGCAGAAGTATCTCCCATCCTTCACATATCCATGGGAGGGGGGAGGAGATCTGTCACAGTGTGTGTATATCTACATTCATATATATATATATATGTGAGAGAGAGAGAGAGAATCTCATTTAAACTATGATACAGATGGTAATATCATGATATAATCTCATTTAAACCATGATACCAACGGTAATATCATGATATAATCTCATTTAAACCATGATACCAACGGTAATATCATGATATAATCTCATTTAAACCATGATACCAACGGTAATATCATGATATAATCTCATTTAAACCATGATACCGATGGTAATATCATGATATAATCTCATTTAAACCATGATACCGATGGTAATATCATGATATGATCTAATTTAAACTATGATACAGATGGTAATATCATGATATAATCTCATTTATACCATGATACAGATGGTAATATCATGGTAGTAGGGGAAAAAAGATATGGAACGATAACCCTGATAAACCTTTTTTGGAGATAACAAATCTTTGAAAAGCATCCAACTCATTTTAGTATAGGGGAGGTACACCATAGAAACTGTTTGGAGGTAATTTAATATGTAATATGTTGACATTAAGAAATATGTGTAGCCCTGTTACTGTTAAATGGGTAACTGTAAATATGTCTGAACTGTTCAGCACAGATTTTTTTAAATGTTCTATTATTATAAATTGGTTTATTAAGTTAACTGAAATGTTGTCAGGTGAAAAGAAGCGGCTGGCGACTCCATATGTATTGGAGGAGGCATGTGATAGTTCTACACCATCCGCAGGCAACAGTGGGGCAATGCATGCAACAACCAGGAAGGGATGCACGCAGCAACCAGGAAGGGAATTGGCATAATGACTAAATTGGGATGGGTGAAAAATACAGAAAGCCCAAAAATAAATAGAATAAAACAAATAAAAAGGTTTTGGGGACTTTAATATTATTAGGAATAAAAGACATGAGTGACTCAAGTAAACTAGTGGGATGTGGACACCTCATTCAACAAGAATTCCACAATTGGTCACCTCAAAAAGCTGGGGACATGGTGCTTCCCCAAAATTATTATTTGTTATTCTCACACCCATGAAAACATCCTTCCAGGCAGGGCCGGACCTAGCACATTTGGCACCCTAGGCAAGCTTCATCACTGCGTCCCCGTCCCCCCCTTTTTGACTGAGGTAAATATAACTTAACATTACCAACTAACTAACATTCCACCACACTGGCTAGCTCGCTACACCAAAACTAACGTTGTTATTATTACTCAAATTTCTATTTCATGACACAATGAAAATTACACAAATTGCTGTATTAAGCAATTTGCCTTATGACAGTTTCAATTGAATGGCAATAACAAACGCTGGCTAGCTAACGTTGGCTTGGCTAACTAGCAAGATTACATGATCGATTCGCTAATGTTGACAATACAATAAAAATGGCACTTTTTCTTTTGTTCTCTTTTTATACTGCGCCCCGGATGGCTTTTGCCTCTTCATAGTTCTCTAACATTAATCTTTCTTTCCTCGACACTCACTTTGATAAACACTTGACCGATACCCATCAATGCGCAGCGCTCTAGCATGGTCTGTGAACACCTAAAGCCGAGGTGGCATCCCCCCAACCTCTTAACACCTCAGGGAAGACGATGTTCCATACGCATCTGTGGCTAGAGCAGTCTCATCCCTGGAGGAGGTGAGGAAGGTTCTTCTTATTCTCATTCCTATTCTTATTACTTGTATTATTGCACAATCGCTGCGGGCATGACCCCCCGCATTTCACCGTATGCTTGTATGCCGTGACAAATAAAACTCTTGACTTGACTTGACTCCTCAAAGCCACCCTCTTATGATGGCCTTTTTTAGCTTGTCCATAGAGGAGGTAGCGGCGATTTTTAATCCAACGAAGTGTCGGATGTGCCTCCAGGCTTCCAGAGAGCTTTACCGCCCCATCCAAGGGAAAGAGAGCGACTGTCTCTCAACCAGCAGCACCAAGAGCACCGCTCCGCTCGGCACAGCCTCCTTCTGACCAGTCGAGCCCCCCCCCCCCCGGCCCAGACCTCAGGTCCTAACAGTGGCTGTAGAGTGCGGGGTGCCTGTAATATAGATGGTGACGATACCATCACAGGGCTACAGTTTCAGGATAATCTGAGTAATAAATAGTTTTATATATAAGAAATGTAAATAAATTCTGTTAGCGGACCTATCTCCTTTCTGAGGCAGATGTGACGTGTGGCGTTTCCCCAGGTTCTAACCCCCCCCCCCTTCTTGTCGGGGTTCCCCTTGGGTGTAGCTATCGCCCAGCCCCCTCCGTTCATGGGTTTGAACTCTGCTCTGTTGTCAGATGCCACAGCGACGACAGCCCTGGCCGAGAGATTCAATCTCTGTTGGCGCAGCAGGTAATTTTCACTGTCTCACTCGAGGACGTGATGAGGTGTCTACTCCTGATATTTTCTGGTACCCAAGAAAACGGGGGGAATCAGACCCATACTGGACCTACCTCCGTTCAATCGGTTGATTGCGGTGAAACCGTTCAGAAGGTTGACCGCCAAACACCTGCTGCGTGCAGTCAGGGTGGGAGACTGGTTCACATCCATAGACCTGAAGGAATTCCTGCGCTCTCTTTCAGGGAATAGCGTACTAATACCAGAGGATGCTGTTCAGCTATTCTCTGGACCCTCGCACTTTCACCAAGTGCTTGGAGACCACGCTAGGACCTCTACGTCGGCAGGGAATAAGGATTTTATTCTACCTAGAAGATGACATACTGGACCAGGAGGGTGGTGGAACGTGGAACACCTGTCCAGTCTGGGCTTCGCTGTGAACTGGATCCTAAACTCAAGGTCTATGAGGGCAACTTTCACGGAGCGGTGCCGGGGAGATATCCTTGGCACGCTCAGGGAGTTTCATCCAAGTAGGTCGGTTACAGCTTGGTCCGTAATGCGCCTGCTCAACAAGATGGCGTCTTCCCACTCCGTGGTCCCGCTTGGCCTCCTCTTTTATTTTTCCAGCATGAGAATCGACCCTGTGAGAGGCAGTTGGAGGCGCCTGAGAGTCCCTCTATCGGTGATAGGGGACCTCAACCACTGGAGGAAGCCGGGGACCCTCACCAGAGGTGTTCCCATGGGCAGTGTCACGTCTCATGTGACAGTCTTCTCCAACCCCTCCCTCACGGGGTGCGGGGGGGGGACATGTCGGACCAACACAGTGGGGGCAGTTGGCCTGCTCTGTCTACACTACACATCAATGTATTGGAACTGAAGGCGGTGCATTTGGTCCTCAGGGAGCTTATCACTCTGGTGGGGGACAACCACGTCCTGGTCAGGACAGACCACATAATGCCGGCGGCTTATGTGAACAGACAGGGAGGTGTGCACTCCCCCGTCTTCACCAGGTGGCAGTTGAGCTCTGGCTATGGGCATCTCGCAATCTGCGCAGCCTGAGGGCTCTCCACATTTCTGGAAATGTCACAAGGAGGTCCCCACCCAGACGAGTGGAGACTGGACCCAGACAGTCAGACTGATCTGGAATCAGTTCAGGGAGGCCACCGTGGACCTGTTTGCAAGCAGTCAGTCCCACCAGTGCCCTCTGTGGTTCAGTCAGTCAGAAAGACAACCCTCCTCTGGGAGAGGATGCCTTCTCTGTATACCCGTGGCCACACACAGAATACTGTATGTGTTTTCCCCCATCCATCTGATACACCAGTTATTGGAGCGGGTACATCGGGAACACAGGACTCTTATCCTGGTTGCGACGGATCTTGGATCAGCCTGAACACAGTTTTTGTGCCCCCTCTATATCTGCAAGCAACCAATATTTTCACATAAAAAAAATCTAACATGACTTCCGGTACGAGAGGAAACGGGTAGCCGCGTGTGCTGGAGCTCCTGGTCGAATAAGTAAAAAAACGGATGAATAAAGACCCGAAAAGAAATAAAAAATGGAGATGCAATCAAGGAACAAGGAGGAAACAAGGAATGAGAAGAAGAGAGAAAATGAGGGATCTCTGAGAAGGGAGAATTTGAAGATACAAAATCCCCGTCGCGAGGGAGAGAGGGACCAGGTGGAAGGAGGAGGTGGGCCGACCGCGCTCGACAGGGAAATGCCAGGATGGGCGGTCTGCATGCAGGCCGAGATATTGGCATATATGAAAACAATGACGGACGCAATATTGGCGGATATGCAGACAATTACGGACACGATAAGGACCGATGTCGGGAGGCTGGGGGAGGAATTGAAGACGGAGCAGGAGGATATCGGGGGAGAAATGGATGCGGGACTCGAAGCGGTCAATGAAAAGATGGTGGAACAGGGTGAGAGCGTGGCGGCGTTGGAAGGGAGAACGGCAGAGGCGGAGGAATGGGAAACGAAGATACACGAAGTACTGACAATTGCAATTCTACAACAAGAAAAAATGAAGGAAAAGCTGTCGGACATGAAAGGGAGACCGCGGAGAAATAATACCCGGTTATGGGGATTGGAGGACGGAGTGGAAAGGGAGTCTATGGCCCTGTATATGGTGATGGAGATTCAGAGAGCCCACGGGGCGCCTGCGTCGAAGCAGCCCACTGGCAGGCCCCCCGAGAGCGATTACTATTAACTTTTTGAGATTCGAGGTGAAGGAAATGATAAGGAGACGTGAAGGAAGAGACGAGGTGAGACACGGGGAGGCGAACGAGAGGAGTACATAAAGAACGGATTAACCACCCCAGCTATAGACAATAATGCCCAATGAAACACATACACGAACGCGCACTATAATCACTGCAGATGGAAATAATTAGGAGGGTAAATATACAACACATAGAATAATGGAGAACTATAAACACACAGAGATTTACACACATTGGACTGGGATGAAGGAGAGACAATGGAACATGGGACTCGAATCACGGGAGGACTGGAAGGTGGGGGTCTCGGAACAGGAGGAAAAGCAGACAGAGAACTTTGACCAGGAGCTCTAGCACAATAGACAACACGAATGTTGGACAATTATAGTGAGATGAAGGGGGGCCAAGACATCAGGCACCCCTCGCCACTAGGCAGAGCCCTCTCAACAAGAGAGCCAATACTCTGCACCTACCAGCAGGGGAGAGGGGGTGACATATGGATCCCCCGTACACCTTGGGAGCGATTTATGTAAAGTATATATGTTTTAAATGTGCACATGGACAAATATGAAGGACAAAAATTCAAAATGTTGGACATGAAGAGAGGCTTGAAGAGCCTCCTGCGGGGGGTATCTTCGTCTCTGGGGGGGGGGGGGGCTTCTCCAGTAGGAGGGCTGATCCCCCTCCAAACCGCCAACTGGGGAAAGAGTGCGCTTATTGTATTGTTATTTTATTTTCATAAACGTGTGCGGTGATGTCGGTGACATGGGAGGTACAGTGGGTTTCCTGGGGTCCTGGGCCGTTGTGCCTGGGCGGTCAGGTGTCGGGGCCGGGGGGGCACCGGGCTTGGCGTCGCGGGGCCATTGAGGCGTGGTGCTTAGACCTTCTGCGGACCTGGGCTTGGGGCTCTAGTGGGCCGGGGGCCTGGCGGTCGGGCGGGGGTGGGTGGGGGCTCGGCTCTGTGCATGGTGGACCAGGATATGGGGGTGTTCTATCTCTCGGGGAGGAGGGCGGGAGGGAGGGGTCTCTCACAGGGGGATCAGAGAGGCTGGGCTTTGCCCGGCGGGGCCCTGTGTGTTGGGGGGCCGATGGGCGTGGGGTGGGGCTCTCGGGGGCATGGGGAATAGCGGGCTTGGCTCGGTGGGGGGGGGAGTCCCCTATACTTTCCTCTACTGGGCCTGGCCCAATTGATTCAAGGGACCTGTGTCGATGGGGGCCCGGCTACGGGCGCAGCGGCCTAAGATATGGGGGGCGCCAATGGGCTCAACTCAGGGGGGGTGGGGGGTCAGCGTTTATGCGGTTTGACCTGGGAGAGTGGGATCCCGTGGGTTTTGGGTTAGTTGTGCGTGGGGTGGGGGGCTTGGTGGCATGGGAGGTAGCGGGCTTGGCTCGGTGGGGGGGGGGGGGGGGGGGGGGGGGGGGGAGTATTGCCCCTCGCCCCTCTACTGGGTCGGGCCCAATCAGATTCAAGATGCCTGTGTCGCTGAGTGCTGGACCCCGCGTGGGACGGACCTGGGATGCGGGGGAGCCCGGTTTCTAGGGGGGGGGGGGGGGGGGGGAGGGTGGGGGGGATTCCTCTTGCGGGGGTCTGGGAGGATGAGCGCAGCCGAGTTCAAGGGGCCCACATCATTGTACTGTTGTGTTATTGATGTTATTGTATATGTTGTGTTGTATGTCTATAAATGTTCAATAAAAATGTAAGTTTAAAAAAAAAGAAATCTAACATAAGGGAAAATGAGCCAAAAATCTAAAACGGTCGGCCGGTCTTTAAGTGTAGTATAGCCCCGGAGGCCTGGGCATCTCGGAGATCCAAGACCACATTGCCCACCACCACCGTTGATAAATACGATGCATTACTGGACGGTGGACGCACCTCATCTCTCTGATAAATACGTCCAATGATACTGTACATACGTGCAGCGGTGGTGTAGGCTTTATCCGCCAACCCGACCACTTCACTCGCCCGTTTACCCTTAGGTAAAAGCTTCTGATCAGAGCGCACATCATCTCGGGCAAAAGACGGAGGCGAGCGGCTTATCAAAACGCGCCTACCGGTCTAAAGTCCCCAGACCCAGCCGCACACCTGCGTCTTTTTAAAAAGGACAGGTAGGGCTCTTTTTTTTCAACTCCTCACATTTGACACAATCTCATGGTGACTGACATAAGTGTCAAATGCACAGCAGCTCCTGATCAGGGTGCGTGTTCTCCCTAGGGAGCTCAATATCACAGGCTGCGGCCGCAACAAGCCTGGGGGAGCTGCAGGAATAATTTACTGCACCCCCTCCGCCAGGGATACATGCTGTGCAGTCGGGGTGGTTAGCTGACACGCCATACGTCCTTCATCTCTATTTATTTAGATAGGAGAACATCCAGGGAAATGCACCACTTCCCTTTTGTCTGAGAACAGGGCTAGTCTCGGCTTTAAGCCTGCTTCAAGCCTCCAGAGACCCGTTGCCTACCTCCACAGACTGGCCGCTGCTCTTGCGTTCTGATGGATCGGTACGCTGAACTCGTACCCCGAGAGTGAGCCTGAAGTCATCAGCCATCAAGGGAACTGAAGTCGAGAGGCCCGGAGGCGAAACCTGCTTCGTCCCCAAGACAACGCTGGAACCAGGGCCATGGGTCCTTCTCCCGCCAGAAGGACTCACCGCGGCTGCCTCACACTCGTATCCCCCCGCCACATCTACTCTGGACACCTGCGAGCTCTCGGTGAGAGCACGCCGGCCCAAAGATCCCCCACAATGGCAGGGACGCTGCAGTGACGTAGCCCCGAAAAGGCAGCAAGGACTGTTGTGGTGGTGGAACTCAGTCCATCTTACGGTCAGTATATTTTTTCTTTAGAAACACTCTTGTACAGCGCTGAGGATGCATATACGAGGGAGGGGTGAGCATGGCCACTTCACCTGGTTATATACTACGGAAGTGGGCGTGGCTAGGTAGATGTAAGGTGCATGAAAAGTTCTTTCAACGTGCGCAATAGGCACGTACATAGTCCAACAGGCAGAGCAAGACGCTAAGCCAGTAGGAAATATAACTTGCAGGCGGATACATACGCTTCTCCCGGTAGTATTTGATTGATTGAAGCCAACTGGACTTTGGCTTCCCTTGACAACATTAAAAAAATATATTAGCCAGTAAGATTTGAGCTCAACTCCATTGTGGATGGTCTTTGCACATCAATACGCACACCAAGGGAAGCCAGATGAAATGTGGCTTCAGTGTCAGACCAATCAAATCACATTAATAGCTAAACGTCATCATAGCCTTTGTTCTAGCTAGCTAAATAACTATGGATGGTGATGGAGAGTTTCTGATAGTGAACGATTTCATAACGTTACGATTTGAACAACAATTGAAAATGAAAGAAAATGGAAAGCAGACACCACAATTGTGTATTGTTCAGGCAAGAGGGAGTAAGGGACAACGTTATTTTAATATGGAAACCTACAAACAAACATTGAACAATATATTATATATATTGAACAAAATATATTTGTAATAATTTCCTTCCATATTGTCCTGCCCTACTTTGTGTGCAGATAATCTAGTGTATAAGCTTTCAAAATGTGGATGAATAATTAAAGGTGCTATTGATATCTTTATATATATATATATATATATATATATATATATATATATATTTGTCTAAATAAAAAAAATTATAATAATAATACATCAAGAGCTTTTAGAAAGGTGTCTAAAATTGCTTTTCCCCAAAAAAATATTATGATTGTGAATGAATCATTTGAAAAATTTTGGCAGGTCCGAAATTAAAAGGGGAACTATCTTATAAATGGCCTTTTTGAGTGTTTAGCATTGTTTCCTAGCTATGTGAACTTATATTAATATGATCTATGTCTCAAAATTCTCATATTGGCGCATTCTTCCAATTCTCCTCTCACAATATTCACCCTCACTGAACTGAGTCATTTGAAAATGTGCCCTATATGTGATGTCATAAAGACACTGCTGCATGTTAATGTTCAGGCGGGGCCGGCCCGGCGCAGTGGTTTAGGAGCCCAGGCTCAAAACAGCTCGAGATCTTGAGGTAGAAAAATGCTGTTTTTGAGGACTTGATTAGAAATACAAAACAATGAATAAAAAAAATATATATATTACAGAGGTGTTCCATAGACTCACAGGAATTGTGTAAAAGTGCCCAAATAGTGAAAGAAATAGTAAAATAGTTCCCCTTTAAAGTCTCTGTCTAACTGGAAACCACTGGAGGTGTGCTTCGAGCAACAGAGGTGTGATGTGATGTAAATGAAATGGGAGGTGTAGTGAGACATTTATAGCACCTTTAATATAATTTATTTAATGTCAAACTTTCTTACTACAGTAATTGGAAAGGAACCTTTATATGAAAAAAGGAGAATAATGAGGTAAGATAATTACAATTTATTTACTTTAGACCTAATAAATACATTTCCAAAATAACAATGAAATAAAGAAGTTTAAATAAAAAAAACTTGAGCACAAATATACAGGATACCCCAACGGCACAGATCATTTAATTCAAAACAAAAGCTGGTGTGCTTTTATTGAATGATATAAAGTAACATATAATGTAATGTTAGCACTACTTCCTTACACATACTGAAAACTACATACTGACACAACAGCAATACGATGAAAAATAATATTAGATAATAGTTTTATGCTGCATTATGTTGCACTAAGTGCTATCTGTACAAATAATTGTCAGGTTATGTCACTCCTAGTATCGACCTTTAGGCAAACCATAGCCTACAGTACACAGGAGGCAGCTTTTGACATTGACATAATTTTTTTTTAAAAAACACAGAAATACGGCCAAATGTAAAGAAAATGTGTCTCAACAGAACACAGGGCGAAACTAAAGGAAACGACTTTGAATCAACAATACATTATACATTTGTGCAACCTGGACCACAAGTATAATATCAATATCTGACCTCACCCTCTCCTCCCTTGAATATTATACTGTATCTGAGTCTAGTCCATTCAATCTCACCATTGTTATTCTCCATCACCATCCAGGTCCCCTTGAACACATTTCGATGAGCTGGACATGCTGTTAAGCTTAAGCTTCCCCGAAGATGGCACTCCCCTGGTGCTAATGGAGACGTCAGAGCTGCAGAGAGGAAGTGAAAAAATACCTGCCTCCCTGATGACATCACCACTTACAATACTACTACCAAAGTATCCTTCTTTCACCATAAGATTGAGGCCTCTGCAAAGAACCTCCATAAGCTGTATGCCACCATGTCATCCCTGCTCAGCCCCTTCCCTCCCTCCACACTGTCTGCAGAGGACCGTGCCACCTTCATAGAGAAAAAGGTAGAGAAGATCTGCAGCTACTTCTACCAACCCCCACCCACTCCAAGGGATAGAACAAGAACCTCATCCCTAAATGTGTCATCTTTATCTCCCCTTACAGATGCTGAAGTTGACACTGGTGACATCGAACTGTCCCACTACATGCCAACTGCCGGACCAGATACCCTCCCCATTCCTCCAGACTATGCACTTGCTGGCTGAATCCTCCCCATTGACTAACCTTTCAATCACTGTGGAGAACGTAGCCGTGGCAAGAACTTAGGTGTGGTCCTTGGCAACCAACTGGATCTGCCCCTTCCTGACAAAAGCCACCTAACTCTTCCTGCAATTAACAGTCGACTACTGGTCTACCGGCTTGCACCACCAAGGCGGTTCAACTCATACAGAACGCAGCAGCCCGCCTGATCTCCAAGCTACCAAAGTCAGCCCATCCCACTGCTCAAAGAGTTGCACTGGCTTCCCATTGCCAATCCGCTTCAAGTTTTTTAACCTGGAATTATGTCCAACAAGGGGAACGGCTCCCTCCTATCTCCGGTCAATGGTCAAACTACACACCCTCAAGACCCATATGCTCTGCATCTTCTGGCGGCCTGAGATCCACTCTTCTTCAGGCTCCTGGGGGGTCATTGAAACAAAGCAGGCTATTCTCTGTCCTGGTCCCACGGTAGTGGAACAGATTTCCTACCACAGTCAGGACAGCTGAAACCCACCCAATCTTCCGTTATCAACTAAAACAGACCTTTTCAATAAATACAAAAAAAGTCTTACTAACCTTCTTACTGTCTATACTACTATGCTTATACTACTATTGTGGTGTCTATGTCTATGCTACTATGCACTCAAAGTGAAGCACTCAAGCACTGCTAAACAAACAATACCACTTTCCCTCGACTGCCACAGGTGTACCTTCTTGCTGACTTGTTGCACACAATTTGTAAGTCGCTTTGGATAAAAGTGTAAATGTAAATTTAAGTATTTAATTAATTAATAATTTCCCTGCAACGTTAGTCAGAGATGACTTATCCAACCACAACATACTGCAAAAATAGATTTTTGGTCTCTTAATAGAACAAAAATAACTTATTAAAATAGTCTGTGTTTAATCACAGTCTATAAACCCATTGTGTTTGCTGAAGCATGCATCTGAATCCTCATGCACAGAGCTGCTTAACCTGATCAATGCATTCACCAAAGCACGTTTTCACTTTACTGAGGAGAACATTCACTATTTTTCAAAAATCCAGAATCTTGATCTCAGTTAAAACTGTACCATATGTCTTGACTATAAAATGAAGATCTGTTAAACTGCATGAACAGCTTTAACACTTTGAGTGCCAGCAGGGGGAGCACGATTTATCGCTTGAATGCCAGCCGTTTGAGACTGATTTTCCGATATTGCATGATTTTCGCGGAGCTATTTCTATATTCTATATTATGGCTGTGTGTCTAATACGCCCGTCGCTTATCAATGATTGCTTGCAGTCAACATGTACGAAACGGATAGTTTTTTCATCTGTACATTTCAGTTTTATACCGTTTTGAAAAACGGACGTTTTGGAAAATTTCTAGAAAAAAAAAAAGATTCTGTGATAATAGCTCTTTACTGGAATACACACAACACGTTGTCATTTTCCGGCTGATTTATTAATCGGTTTAAAATAAATGCTAGATTATCGATAGTATATGTGTACTTATGCACGCTAGAGAAGCGGGCTGAAAAATCGCTTATCTATTTCCTGGTCAGCACTAACGTCATACACGCACACACACAGACACGTTGAGATATATGTGAAAAATACATCCGATTACCCCAAGACTGGTAACATAGATTCCTTACCTCACATCAGATGTTCTGCAAAAAGATTATTCCAATTCCTGATCGCCATTCCAAATATCGATCACGTTTATTGATCCAACGTTAGGTACTCGAAACATATTCCACGCTGCTCTGAGTGTCCACAATGAATCCGATCGTCTCCGGTTACATGCCTGAGAAGTCAAATGTGGAATCCGGAATTTTTTTCTCTCTCATCCATTTCCATTGAGTCCAATCCAATGGGTGCATTACCATCCGGGAGACGATAGGGGGCGGTATTTTCCCTGTTCGAGCTCATAGACAGTCCCAATGATAACTTGAGGCTAGATTGATTAAAAATGAATGGATATCGCTAATAAAAGCAATAACGATTAAATAACGAGATTTCTCTTCCCTGGCACTCAACGCATGGCATGAAATAACGAGATTTCTCGTGGCTGGCACTCAATGTGTTAAGAAGGCCTAAATATTAATACTTGCAATAAACTAAACAAGCACTGAGCATTTTGAAAAGAAAAACATTGCTGACATGGACCCAAGAAATACCATTGAAAAGGGGGCAAACCATTGAAAAGGCACGGATAATGGATAGTGGGCAAGTTGTTTTGCTCAGTAGGTCTCTGGCATGCCAAACTCAAACTCTGAAGAGCCCTGGGGAGGAGGGTTCATATTGGTCCCAGGCCATACATGAGCGCCAGGCTCAGGCTCAGGCTCGATAAAGATGTCGTCCCAGTTCAACATTTTGCTCTGAGCAGAGGACTGGGCTTCCTCTGTGGAGCTTAAGTGATGCACGCTGCCGTCCTCAGAGATAACAGGGATCCCGGCTCCATCCTCAGAAGCCCATGAGAAGGGCTTAAATTGTAGGGTTTTACAGGGATGTAGGCAGTACAAGTTGTTGACGGTGTCATCCTTCTCCTTTTTTCGCGAAGGATCCTGGTTGTGGGCCTGCTTGCAGTGAGTAGAGATCTCCTGGTAGTTCATGAACATCTCGTTACACAGTAAGCACTGGTACCGCCTCTCCCCTGTGTGTTGGATTTCATGCTTATTTCTGTACTCTGCCAAGGCAAAGACTTTGTCACAGTAATGGCAGGGGTACTTCCTTTCCCAGGAGTGAGTGTTGAAGTGACGCCGGAGACTCGTCAGACACACATAGTGGCGCTTGCAGACCATGCAAACATGGATGGTCTTCCCGTCTATGATGACCTTGTAGTGATCCTCCAACTCAATTTTGGCCTTTTTCTCGTTGGAACTGCCCTTTGGTGAGATCGGTGCTTCATCATAGGGTTTCAATAGAGTGGCCATTAAAGATCTCTTCTTTTTATGGCCTGTGGAGCCTCCTTCTCCTGGGTTTTCTTTCACTGGGACAATATCATAAGTGTCCTCCCCAATGTTGGCATAAACTTTACAGCCTGTTGAAATTGAGTCAATCTCTGAAGCTTTATCTAATGTTATTGTCTTTTTGGCAGTGACAACTGATTTGGGAACGTTAAGACGTGTGTTGCTTATGGTTCCTCCGGAAACATCTAAGAGCCTTAATTTGAAGTCTCCTTGTTGAAGTATGGTAGAAACCCGCTTCTTATGGACTCCCGTTATCTCACTGTTTTCAGTGATTTGTTGGGCGGTGCGCACAGGCTCAGGGGTGAAACTACTGGACCTAGCTGGTGTTGTGGGTGCACTTCCTGAGGAGGCTTGGGCAGGGGAAGACGGTCTATTGGAACTAGTGTCTGGGCTACGCAGGTGGTTATGTTCCAGCAAAGCTTTAGGGGGGGTATTGAGATTGGAAGGCTTGGCTCCATCTGCATTCAAATGGGCTGTGCTTGTCTCTTGCACTTTTGTAACTGCACCACTCTCTTCTTCTTGGTTTTTATTTGATGCAACATTTTCTTCAGAGTGAGCCGCATCTAAATCAATGATGTCTGAGGGCTTTTTTTTATTTACTGCTCTGGTTTGGGCATCTGTTTTTGAGACAAACGTAAAATCATCGTTGGAGTCCTCATCCTTTTCAGTGTTTCTGCGATGCAGGCGGTACAAGTCCTTCTCTTTTCTTCCAGAAGGATCCTGGTTGTGGGCCTGCTTGCAGTGATTAGCGAGCCACTGGTAGTTCTTGAACATCTCATTACACAGTAAGCACTGGTACCTCCGCTCTCCAGTGTGGTGGATTTCGTGTTTATATCTGTACTCTTTCAGGGCAAAGACTTTGTCGCAGTAATGGCAGGGGTACTTCTTTTCCCAGGTGTGAGTGTTGAAGTGACGCCGCAGACTCGGCAGACACATGTAGGGGCGCTTGCAGACAATGCAAACATAGATGGTCTTCCCGTCCATGATGAGCTCGTGGTGATCCTCCAGCTCCGTCTTGACCTTTTTCTCGTTGGAACTGCCCTTTGGTGAGATAGGTGCTTCCTCATAGGGTTTCAATGGAGTGGCCATTAAAGAGTTCTTCCTTTTATGGCCTGTGGAGCCTCCTTCTCCTGGGGGTTCTTTCACTGGGACAATATCATAAGTGTCCTCCCCAATGTTGGCATAAACTTTACAGCCTGTTGAAATTGAGTCAATCTCTGAGGGTTTATCTAGTGTTTTTTTGGCAGCAACAACTGATTTGGGACCTGTGTTGCTTATTGTTCCTCCAGAAACATCTAAGAGCCTTATTTTGAAGTCTCCTTGTTGAGGCGTGGTAGAAACCTGCTTCTGATGGACTCCCATTATCTCACTGTTTTCAGTGAGTTGTTGGGTGGTGCTGGTGGGCTCAGGGGTGCAACTACTGGACCTAGCTGGCGTTGTAGGTGCACTTCCTGAGGAGGCTTGGGCAGGGGAAGATGCTATATTGGAACAGGTGTCTGAGCTATGCAGGTGGTTGTGTTCCAGCAACATTTTAGGGAGGGTACTGAGATTGGAAGGCTTGGCTCCAACTGTGGTCAAATGGGCGGTGTTCGTTTCTTGCACTTTTGTAACTGCAACACTCTCTTCTTCTTGGTTTTGATTTGACACAAAATCTTCTTCAGAGTGAGCAGCATCTAAATCAATGATCTCAGAAGGCTTTTTTTGATGTACTGCTCTGGTTTGGGTGTCTGTCTTTGAGACAAACATAACATCCTCATCCAAGTTTGCAATGAACTTAACACCCAATATCTGTCCAGCACTTATGAGTTCCTCAAGCATGTCAGAAGGGACACGTACAATCTTGGAACTGTAAATGTAATTGAGAATCTCTTCAAAGATTTCAGCTCTGATGAAGTTCAACTCAATTACTTGCCCAGCTATGGAGAAGAGCTGGTGGAAATACGTACTTGAGGCAGATAAGATGGTTTTGTGAGCTCTGAATTTCCTATCTTGTATGATGATGGTGACATCACAAAATAATCCATGCTTTCGTTGTTCATTCATTGACTTCAGCACGGTTGCTGAATACTGTGCATCAGTTGCAGATATAAGCTTTAGGCTCGACATGCCTGTAATGAGAAAAGAAGAAAAGTTTAAAACAAGTTCACAGTGGAATAGTGGAACAGTACAGGTTTAAAACAAGTTCACAGTGGAATAGTGCAAGTTTAAAACAAGTTCATAGTGGAATAGTGCAAGTTTAAAACAAGTTCACAGTAGAATAGTGCAAGTTTAAAACAAGTTCATAGTGGAATAGTGCAAGTTTAAAACAAGTTCACAGTGGAATAGTGCAAGTTTAAAACAAGTTCACAGTGGAATAGTGGAACAGTACATGTTTAAAACAGGTTCACAGTGGAATAGTGGAACAGTGCAGGTTCAGCAGTTGGCACAATGGGAGAGGGCAAAAAAGGGTGTGTAATACTGAGATACACATAATTCAACATTTCCACACAAAAATATATTAGAAATATTAGTCCCTGTTGCTAGCTACCTCAACCACTGAAGAACCAGGAAACTTGTTTTTTTGGTCCAACTTCTTTCCAAGATTTTGATAGCACTGTTGTGATGGGGCAAGGTAGGGGTGGACGTATGGTCTAAAATTTATATCATGGTATAATTTGAAGCATAGACGGTAACGGTATATATCACGGTATCAGTGTTTCCGTTAGAATTATTTTTTTTGCCCGATAGGCAGGCTATATAAATAATGACATCCTCAAGGCATGTAGATTTATAATATTTTAACTTAAAACTAGGCTACTTTTGCGTATACAGTCATTATATTCCAAATAAAATAAGTCCCGAGACTCCGTGCTGCTGCCGACTTTAAATCAAATGGGTGTCTGTGGGCAGTCGCCCGACATTAATAAACAGCAGTCTGTTATAATCACATTTTTATGAGCTAACGAATTCCGTTATATTGGACATTTGTATTAATTATATCAAGCGAAGAACTGAGAAATTTGGCAGAGAGACTGCAACATTATCGTGGGTTTGCGTGATGACTCTCTCCACCTCGCAACGACTTATTTGCAAAGAGTATGTCGCTGCAGAGCAGCAGATTCAGCTGTTTTAAGGCTCTATCTGGGGACCGCTCAACAGCGCCCCCCACCCAACAGCTGAATTGCCAATGGCTGAATTGGAGTACTGCACGGTGCCGGTACAGATGGGTGGGTTATGGTGGATTCTGCGGCTCTGCAGCTGCATAATGCTTATCGCAAAATCCAACATCCAGCTCGCGCTGCCCAGCCGTCAGAACACTACACATCATAATGTTCACAGCAAACTGTAGTTGATCACCAGGTATGTTTCATTAATGTAGAATAATTCATATAAGAAAAACTATAGGGAAATATCTTACCTTTCTCCACTGGTTAAAAATGCCAGGAACTGAAATTGAAACTTGCTGTGCGCCGCGGTGATATGTGTTTATTATGAAATGACAATTGCGTGTTGACACGCCCACTGCGCGAAGCCTCCTAAATAACTTTTTCCAGTTTGCACATATCTATTATCTATGACTAATTCTATCTATTTTTAGGGGCAAATGCGAGTGAAATAGTCGCGCTGTGGTTACATGACGTCATTGCTATTTTAGAGCTGCTCTACCGGTTACAAGGTATAGTCAAAATCCATACCGTAGAGCAAATTCATACCGTTTATACCGTATACCGTTTATACCGTCCACCCCTAGGGCAAGGTCGACTTATATAATCAGTTAGGCTATGTAAATCAGTTTTTTGGCATGTCCTGATTTTTGCTAATCTGATTCAAACCACATTTAGAGGCACTCTCAAATAGTTTTTCAAAAAATCTTTGTCATGTGAATTAGAGGGGCTAATGTTAGCTCATAATGAACTAAGCTAATCCGTTTAGTTAGACAAGCAGCAAAAACATAATGTTAACATAACAGTAAGCTTTCATTACCTTACCTAACATTACAAACTCTGTAACAAGTTAGCTAACATTAAAATATAACAACATTTGAAATGGGCTTGCACCGCTCTATCTATCCAATCTCATTATACGATACTTGCTCGCTCGTGCTCTTCGTTCACAAAATGTTGGGCTCCTATCGATTCCTAGGGTAAAAAAGAAATCCGCTGGCCACAGAGCCTTTGCCTACCGCGCTCCCTACCTGTGGAATAAATTACCCCCAGAAAGGTAAAAGCAGAGTATGGTATGCCTATGGGTCACGGAGAGTTAAAAAGATGGAGAGAAGGGAGAGAGTGGTCACGCTACAGATGGAGGGAAATGGCTTTGGCCGCCCTCTCTCCGGAAGCTGGGGTGCCCTGCTGTTGTATGAGGTCTTAGAAGTAGAGGATGTGGGAGGAGGAAAGGAGGATAGGATATAGTGGATCGAGTGTGCATGGTGGGGTGAGAGGAGTATAGTGGCCCTGGTGATGAACCTGCAACACCAGGTACAGAGGCTCGACCACGGACCCTCCTTGCTGGACATAGGCAGCGGGTCTATAAGGCCAGGGGGGGCTATGCCTACCCAGAATATTATGCTGGGAATTTTGAAATGTATATATAATATATGTGCGCAGGCTGCTGGCTATTGTGTGTCTTGTGCTGCAGCCCGCTGGCCGAGGTGTCAACGACGAAGGTGTCAGTCGGCTAGGTGATAGTGTTTAACATTCCAGGTACAGGCAGTAACCGATTCACGCATAGGCTCAGGTTAAATAATGTAGCCAATCACATCATGCATATGATCATCCTGATCCCGCAGGCCGCAGCAAGGCAAACATCTGCGTTCTGAATCTCCGCCCGCCGATCGCTTTGTAGCGAACACCAGCGCACTATTTTGAGTCAAATTTCAAAAAGCAAAATGGATATACGGTATTTTCCCGATATAAACAAAGTAATTTAGAAGCTGCACCGGGTTGGCCCTGGGCATAACTACACGGATCACCTGAGGCTGTATGTTGCTTTATCTTGGCAAACAAGGGCTTGCTCTAGTAAGAGGACATGATGAGTCAGAGTTCATCAAATCGTGGAAACTTTTTAGAGCTACTGTATGTACATTGTTTTCAAAGCACGATGAGATCTAAATTACGAAAGACGTTCCCTTCATTGCTGTCAGCACTGCAACTTGTGATTCAAGTCGTGAACGGTCTTTCTCAGAAATGAGGCACATCACATCCAAAAGAACAACAATGCGCCAGTCTGCTTCACATTGAAAGTGATCTCACAGACAAAGTTAAAGCAGAAAAGATCATTGATGCCAAGAAAGACGAAACGTCGCATTTTGCTGCATTAAGGTAAGACAATGGTGGTTAATCTATTATTGGATGCCTTCATTTGCACTGTGTATTGACAAAAAAAGAAACATTTTGCGCGCTCCTCGCGATATAGCCTACCCTACTGTCTGGTTCACGCGCCGCCTATGTTGCTGGAGCTCAACTAGCGTTAGTGAGCTGTGGCACGTGGCACTGAATATCCAATGAAGGGACCGGACACAGGTGTATAGCTCCCCTCAATTAACCTCCTGGCACACAGGCTTCAGAGGATTGTGTACACGCATGCACGCACACACGTGCAAACCTGTACATACATACAGGCACAGAGGGTCAGGGTCAGCCCACTACTCATACTTCAGAGCTCATAATACGTATGCACACGCACACACTAAAACACTCAGTCTTGCAGTGAATTCTTTATTTACAATGCTGGTCACATAAACCCAGATATAAACACACCATACATGGGTCACTGTTGGTAGTGGTGCTTTTAATGCCAAGCACATACACACATAATCACAAATTCATAGACCAGGCAGACGTTATGCTTGTAATGCACCACACAGACAAAGTGTATAGTTGGACATGATGCTTATAAAGTATCACTGCCAAATACACACATTTGCCTGGAGAGATCTACACTATCGACTGCACAGACCACACACACATGCATGCATAATGCATATCCCCCACACTGCCCTCACGATAAACTTACTTGATGTAATAGGGCACTTTGTTTGGGGAGATGACGCATTCCCATGATATCTGCACAGAGCCTGCACAGACGGAGAGAGGGAGGGAGGATAAAGTCGATGGGAAACAGGCATGTCAAGCATGAAAAGAGCATTCTGCACACCATGACAGACCAGGTCCATACACCCCAATCAGTGGTGAAATGGCAGAGCTGGAGGTTGGCATACTGTGAGTCTACATTCCTATACAGTATCTGAGTCAGTGGTAATTACATAAGCAGTTGGCAGACGTGCATTACCAAGGATCTCACCTGGGCAGGACAGGATTTCTGAAACACTGAGGTTATGAGTTGTAGCGCCGCTAGGGGGGTTCTGGGACATGGTCCCCTGAGTTTGGCCTGGGGTCATTCAGCCTACTGGAGGAGATTCTCACAGGTCGAGAGTGGGCCAGGTTACCAAACCCGCAACTAACTCAACCAATCGGAGACCAACAGAACAACCAGCAAGCCAATTAAAGACCACCCTGAACCTTCAAGATCACGGCGATATCCAATCTACTCTGAACCAATCAGGAAGTGTGAACCAATAGAACTTCAGTGGAACGGAATCAGCAGAGCACCTAACTTATGTATACCGATGCGAGGGGTGTTAAATGTTAAACCATGTGGATGACAGTGTTTTTGATGTGCACCCTGCTTGCTCACCCTTTTGGGCCACTTGACGATGGGCTCTCCAGTGTAGGACAGCTTGGGGTCGTCACTGGAGTGTGCCGTCAGAATATCCTGGACAGGAGAGAAGGAGAAGGAACCAGGTTCACACCAAGACACAGCAGACTGAATGGTGTAATGATATTCCAGGTTGGTTAGGGAGGCAACCTAATCATCGAAGGGATGCTGGTTTGATCCCCGGTAGAGACAGTGCCAATACTGCCAAAGAACAGCTAAGCAAGGGCACCTAACCTCCATATATATGTGTACCAACCTGCTCCAATGACAGGTGTTGGGAAGTATCTAACTATCTAACTATTAGCTACAATTACATCACATAAAATACTGTGATGCAACACAACAGGCAGTGGCTTGCAATATTTCATTGCGATCGTGTCTGTCCTTATAATAAACCCTTACATATACAGCCCACAATAATACGAGTCTGATACCAAACCTTTTTAAAGACAAGTGACCCCCATATGAAAAAGGTGTTTGAGCCAAATCAGAAAAGAATTACAGGAATTATTGTGGGTACAGACAAACACGGGTGATTACAATATCCCTGTGCACTTGGGTGAGTGTAATAAAATGTTTATATGTGGAATATATATGATCGCTACCAGTTCCATTCAGGCATGAAGGGGTGACCCACATATTGTACAGTGAACATGACGACACCCACCCTCATGTCCTGGAGCAGTGCTGAGGCGTCCTGTATCCCGGCTGGGACAGACTTTTTCTGGTCCGGGAGCTCCTCTAGCTTCCTCAGCAGGTTGCACAAACCCCCCAGCTCAAATGGCGTCAGGGCGGACGGAGCGGCATGCTTGCTGATGGGGGTCAACTCTTCCTCTTCTTCATCATCATCATCTACCTTCTCCTTGATTTCGTCCTTTTCACAGTCACCGTCAGAATCACCATTTTGGCCGTTGGAGGTGCCGTCTCCTAAGTGGCCATTGCCCTCGGTATCAGCGCGGGTCAGACCTGAGAGAGGGAGGCAGGGGGAGGAGTTGGAAAGAAAGACGATATGAAAGAAGGGAGAAAAATGCCCATCCTAACAATTTTAAGCGTATATTGAGTCTTAATATTGAATGTGTGGGTGTATTTACATGCGAGACACAGAGGAATGCGTGTGTGTGTAAGAGGGTGTAATAGGCAGCCAGTGAGGTGGAGACGGTGCTCTTTGCATCCTTAGATGTCAACATACTGAATGTACCGTAGTTTTCGCACTATAAGCCGCACCTGAATATAAGCCGCAGCAGCTAAATTGAATGATGTGTACATATATAAGCCGCACTGGACTATAAGCCGCAGGTGTTTTAATGTTTAATTACCATATGTAATTAGCATTGGGACACAATACTGTCGGACAAATAACAAGAATTAACTCATTTACAAGTTGTATTAAGTTTAGAAAATAAGGGAAGAGATAAATAACATTTCAATGCAGTCAAAAAAGCAATATTTCGATTTTTACATTTTCGGGTTTGGTCACGTGGAGTCACATATAAGCCGCACCATTATATAAGCCGCAGGGTAGAAAAATGGGGGAAAATTCCGGTGTGTGTGTGCGTGTGCCAGTCCGTACCTATGCCAAGGGAATATTTCTGGAAGTCAGGGGTGAGGTGGGAGACGTTGGTTAGAGAGAAGCAGTATCTCTCCAGAACATACCAACACATCTCAAAGTAGAACGGGTAGCGGAACTTAGCTGGAACCTGGAGAGAGAGAACGAGATCACAGGACAATCACAGATGAGTGAAAAGTTCTGTAATGCTACTGTTCTAGCAGCATTATGAATAGATCTATCCCCATTTGGGATGAATGGAAACTGTGTGTGTCAAAACGTTTAAAAAAAAACTAAATCTAAAGCATGATTGTGTCTTTTATAAAAAAAAAAATTACAGTGATTTGTGTAACCACAAATATATAGAATTATAGTAAAAGTCAGGCTGTGGAAACTACCATTAATCAGATTGTCCAATTCTTTTTTATTAAAAGAACCATTCTTTCCCCCTGTTGATGATATATGCTAATACATCATCATATATATCGACAGTTAGATAAGAGATGACAGTTGTGTAAAACAATTAAAACCCAATAGTTTGGGAAAAATACTTAATTATACAAAATAAATTCTGAGAAGAAATATAAATCAATACATCAATATAAAAAATCAATATAATTCAATCAATACATCTCGGTACACCCTGTAACGTTATAGTCCTTACCATGTAACATTATAGTTGTTAGGCAAATGATGATAATACCCCAAATATATTTGTATTACAGTATGTCAATTTGTTTCTCAGTATACCATTATCAAGCTTTTAATATAATGAACTTGTTGATCATTTCAGTCATGAAAGAAGCTTGTACCCCGGAAGTAGGGCCGGCAATAAGGGGGGGAAATGGGAAATCCCATGGAGGTCAGCACTGAACGTATGATATGAGATAAAGCAGGTTTGGGGAGGGCCCATTCACTTTTCAGGTGCCCAGCAAGAGGAAGGAAAAGGCATAAGGCGCTATTAGATTTGGTTGAGTTTTTTTTGTGTTAACACTTAGATATTATTAGATAGTTTTGACAGTAAACAGAATCACAGTACAACATTGTTGCCAGACATCCTGCTGCTATCAATCACATCTGGATACAAAAGTGAAATACTTTTCATATATAATAAGGCTTATGTGTAGGTATTCTTTATATAGCATTATAGTTTGTATGTAGGTTTCTTTGAGTGATTGGCAACACACACATGATAGAGGGAAGGCGGGTAAATCAGTGAGGATGAGGGGAAATCCACCAGCCACACCTCTTATTTGTCCAATGAGTATATTGTCAATTTCGTCCATCTTGCGACATATATAAAAATAATTTTTCAGTCTCAGTAGGAAAGTAAAATTTCCATCTTATGGATCTCTCATGATTTCAAGCCAATTATCTGGTGGGTCAGTCCGTAACCACATATTAGTGATTGCTCTTTTTGCTGCTACAGTCAATATATGCAGAAGGTATCCGTCATTTCCTGTTTTTCTTCTGGCAGATCTCCCAAATAAAGTGACACACAGTATCTGCCACCCAAGAACATGCTGCATGGTTTTCTAGAACTTTCCCCAAAATAGTTGTATCTTTGTATAGCTCCAAAGAAAGTGGTGGTGATTTGCCTCATCGTCCCCACAACCTCTCCAACATGTATGGTCTATCGATGTTACATTTATTATATGTTACCTGTTCATCCTAGGAGTGATGAATTCACTCCTCCGTGAGTTCAACTCTTACATCCTCGTCTGTGTTTACATTCCTCCTGACGCTGACGTCACCGCAGCGGTAGACACACTAGCCGAACAGCTGACGAATGTTGAACGCAACCACCCGGACAGTTTTGTTGTTGTATTGGGGGATTTTAACCAGGCTCATCTGAGCCGGTCTCTCCCTAAATACAGGCAGCAAGTCACTTGCCCAACTCGGGGAGTGAACACTCTGGATCACTGCTACTGTACTATTCGGCAGGCCTACCATTCTGTCCCCCGTGCTGCACTGGGCAACAGTGATCATCATCTCATCCACCTGATCCCTCGCTACAGGCAGAGATTAAAACAATCAAAGATTAAAACAATCAAAACCTGTAGTGCGGAGCTTCAGAGTGTGGTCCAGTGAGGCATGCGAGTGTCTCCGCGCCTGGCTGGAGAGGGCAGGCTGTGACCAGGACTTTGTTGAGTGGGCGGGGCCTGAGGCTGGTAACAACTTGGATGACTACACGGACACTGTGACATCCTTCATCAGCCTCGGCGAGGAGGTGTGTGTCCCCCTCCGCACTAGGAAGATCTACAACAACAACAAACCCTGGTTTTCAGCCCAACTCAGGCGGCTGAGGTCGGAGAAGGAGGTGGCCAGGCTCAGTGGTGATGCTCATCGGTTCAGGCAGGCCAAGTACAAGTTCGCCAAAGAGGTGAGGGAGGCGAAACTTCGCTTCTCAGAGAAACTGCGGCAGCAGCTCTCTGAGGGGAATTCCTCCTCCGTTTGGAAAGGCCTCAAGACCATTACAAACTACAAGCCGAAGTCACCACAGGCGCCTGATAACCTCCCCCTGGCGAACGAGCTAAACACATTTTACTGTAGGTTTGAGAAAGAGGTTCCCCCCCGCCCTCTTCCTTCACCCACTCGGTCACAACCTCCATCCCCCCACCCCAGTGCCCCCCCCCCCCCCCCCCCACATCCCCCCCCCCCCTCTCTCTGTCAGTGTGAGAGAGGTGAAATGGCTGTTTTCCAGTCAGAATCCCCGGAAGGCGGCCGGCCCGGACTCTGTCTCCCCCTCTGCCCTGAAGCACTGCGCTGACCAGCTCGCACCGGTGTTTACCACCATTTTTAATGCATCGCTGGAGCTGTGTCACGTCCCAGCATGCTTCAAGGCCTCAACCATCATCCCCGTCCCCAAGAAGGCCAAGGTCACGGGCCTTAATGACTACAGACCTGTCGCCCTGACCTCTGTGGTCATGAAGGTCCTGGAGCGCTTTGTCCTGGCTCACCTGAAGCTCATCACAGATCCTGTGCTGGACCCGCTGCAGTTCGCGTACAGAGCCAACAGATCCACAGAGGATGCTGTGAACATGGCTCTGCACTACACGCTGGAACATCTGGACTACGCGGGCAACTATGTCAGGATCCTGTATGTGGACTTCAGCTCGGCCTTCAACACCATCCTTCCACCCATCCTGGAGCACCAGCTATCCCTGCTGCAGGTGCCGGCCTCCACTCGCAGGTGGATTACCGACTTCCTGTCCAACAGGTCTCAGCGGGTGAGGCTGGGGAAGAGCATTTCCAGCTCTAGGTCCACCAGCACCGGTTCCCCGCAGGGCTGCGTTCTATCCCCACTACTGTTCTCCCTGTACACAAACAGCTGTGCCTCTCTACACCCCTCGGTCAAACTCCTGAAATTCGCTGACGACACCACCCTGGTGGGTCTCATCTCCAGGGGGGATGAGTCGGCCTACAGGAGGGAGATCGAGAGGCTGCAGAGCTGGTGCAGCTGCAACAACCTGGAGCTCAATGCTCAAAAGACAGTGGAGATGGTAGTGGATTTCAGGAAGAAAGCAGCCCTGCCCCCTCCCATCATACTGGGAGGCACTCAGGTGACCTCCGTGGAGTCATGCCGATTCCTCGGCATGACCATCTCCCGGGATTTGAAGTGGGAGCTCAACATCACGGGCCTGCTCAAGAAGGCCCAGGGGAGGATGTTCTTCCTCCGGCAGTTGAAGAAATATAAACTGCCGAGGACCATGATGGCCCAATTCTACACGGCCATCATTGAGTCCATCCTCACCCACTCCATCATCTCCTGGTTCCCTGCTGCAGCGGCAAAAGATCTTGCCAAGCTGCAGCGGGTGATTCGCTCCGCGGAGAGGGTGATCGGCTGTCCCCTGCCCTCCCTCAGGTCCCTGCACGACTCCAGGGCGCTGAAGAGGGCGAGAAAGATCATGGCCGACCCATCCCACCCCGGTCACAGCCTCTTCACCCTGCTCCCCTCTGGGAGAAGGCTGAGGATCCCAAAGGCTGTGAAAGCTCGACACAGACTGAGCTTCTTCCCCTCAGCCGCCAGGCTGATCAATGCCTCAGGCCCCCCCCCCCCCCCCCCCCCTCGGTACCCCCCCCCCCCCCCCCCCTCTGCCCCCAAGTGACACTGGCTAAATGACATTGACTGCACTGCACTAGTCCGTACTGGATCTCTGCACACTTCACTTTATATATATATATATGTATTTTATTTATTGATTAATCCCCCACTGCACTGTTTTCGTTTCTTGTCTGTGTTGGTGTTTGTTTACTGTGAAAAAAGAAAAAAATGCATACACTGTATTGCTGCAACAATTACCAATGTGTTTTACACAAATGGCTCAATAAAGGAATCTGAATCTGAATCTGAACACCAATACATGGAAGGAAGGAACAGGAAGTAGAAAAACTGCTTCACACATGTTCTCCCATTGTTGACTGGTTATTTTATCATTTAATTCCTTCTCCCATCTTTCCTTAATATAGACTGGTAGTTCTCCTGCTCTCTGCAATCCTATGGTAAAGTTTTGAAACTACTGATTTAAAGTTATTATTGTATGCCTTTATTGTCAATAGTATTATTTCGTTAGATTTGTTTAATTTTTCCCAATTTATTTTAAGTGCTGGCATAACTGCATATATCATAATTATACGTGTATAAAATGTATTTATCTCTTAGTGTTTAAAAGCTTTGTAATGTGTTATTTTACATTATATTAGTAAGCAGTAATATCTTTACCTGTCCAATACTTAAATCTGGTCTCCATACAATTTGAATTCGATTATGTATCATGCGCAAAGTTTATTTTTACTTGGGTCCACAAATTGAAGTTTTATAACGTCAAACCAAATGTGTAGTGTGAATGAGGTGAAGGGACTCAAATGGTTGATATGTTTTCATTCATTTGTGATGCCCAATCGTTGCCTATATTGGGATACCCTTGCATTCTCTCTCCATCTCCTTCTAGTTAGCCTTACTGATGGCCAATGTAGTGTATGTATTTATCTTTGGTTTCTTTCCCATAATTATATTATTATTATTATTATTATTATTATTATAACAATCTAGGTAAGAAAGACTTTTTTATAATGTCAATTCTTGCATTGAAACTCAGTAGGTGTGAAGACCAATTACTAAGATCTACTTGAATTTTTGTTTACGATTACATCGTTTTCTTATACAAGTCATTGTGTTAACCAAATTCCCAATTATTTGATTGCTTTTCGAGACCAGTCAAATTATGTGAAGCACTTCTATGTGAAGTGCAAAAAGAATTGGAGAGAAAGGGCATCCCTGGCAAATGTTGGTTGAGGTTTAAAAGAGGATAGAAAAGAGTGTTTTCTTCCCCACCATTGGTATTTCATTTTGGACTGTTCGGACCACAAATGTCAGAATTAAATAAATTCAAATAAAAATATTTCCCAACCCACAAATCAAACCGAAAATGGCAATTTAGATAATGGAAAAAACAAATCAGAAACCCAAAATAAAATGTTTTTCACCCCAAATAAACAAACACAACTGATCATTTAATTCCAAACTCTACCCAAACAGAAAATGAAATCCAAAAGTAAAGACAAAACAAAACATAATTCCAAAATAAAATCTAAACATACATTTTCATAAAGATTCTGGATTATAATGATCATGGTCAGGGTCATAGATTTAGCCTGGACATAGAATTGTCTCTGTATGTACAAAATCAGTCTTTCAGATTCCTTCAATGTCCGCCAGTAGGGAATTAATATGTTGTTGCATGCAATATTCTTAAATATAATATATTGCCTGTGCTCAGGTTGTCTCCATGGTTGGGCTTGCTGATGATGACTTGCGTTTCCCTCCAAATTGGTCACGCAAGGCAAAATCGCCACACCACGCCTCCTTCACCTTAGTGATTGATCTCTTCCATGATAGCCATTAATGCATGTGAATATTCCCGTACAGACTCCCCATCCTGCTGTCTTCTATCAAAGAACTGTCTTTGTAATTTAGTGAGTGACTGGGGCTGCCCATATATCTCTTGGAGAATGTCTAACACCGGCACTGGACTTGATCGTTCAGCCTGTGTGCGATACTTTATCTCCTGCCTTGCTTCCCCCCCCCAGATGCTCGTAAATGTACGCTGCTTTTTTAGCTCCAGCGTAAGAGCGGTAGACCAAAGTAGCATTAATTTCGTCCAACCATTCATAAAAAATAGCGCTTGACCCCCCAGTGAATACTGGACATTTTCTCTCCTTTGGCAGGTATACAATCCGTTCCCTGGTGCCAACAGCTAGACTCCATTACATCTGTATCCCACCCAGCCCTACCATGTCAATTATCAACTCTTGTTAGTTTTGCCGTCACCCATGTTTCCGTGACACTAACTATCATGAATGAGACTCTCTGAAATACTGAAGATTAATGGGAGAGCACAGGCAGAACCTCGGGGGAAGCAGAGTGTTAGCAAGTTATCGATACAGATGCAGACAACCACCAATCATGTGGTGGTGGTCATTAAGAACCAAGTTTGTGAACACAAATAGCCAAAACCAAAGACTAACACGATAACCGAGGCCAAAAATTAAATGTACAGGAGTTTGGCACTTGCCGTTCATTTTGGACCTGCTTATAGCATTCATATATAAATATTTAAGACCTTTCCAAACAGAATTTAAGACTATTTAAAGGGGAACTATTTTGCTATTCTTTTCACTATTTGGGCAATTTTACATAATTCCTGTGAGTCTATGGAACACATATGTAAGGTCTTTTTCAATAAAATTCATTGTTATGTATTTTTAATCAAGTACTTTGGTGGACCACATTCTGCCCTTCGAGATTCCAAGCAGTTTTTGGCTGGGCTCCGCCCATACTCGCAATGCGCTTTGAGTGACAGTCATCCACAGTAGGGTTGCCCCCCGAAACCCGGTTCTAAACGGGAACCGGTTCTAAATTAGAAAAAACTGAGTATTGATAAGATCCAACGTTATCGGTTCTGCTTCGGTAGTCTAGGAGCGGATTAGCTACGGAGCTAACAGAGTGTACGATCCATCTGCGACGCAACGGTGGCAGCAACACTGGAAACTCCATGGACTTAATTAAACACTTCATGGAAACGGAGTAACGTTAACGTTATGTCGAGTTCATATGTGTAGCGAATCTGTTGTTGAAAATGTAACGTTAAGTTAGGTATCCGACGCCTTTGCTTCATGTTGCCAAACCGGCATTTGATCTCCGACACTGCTATTCCAAATAAGTACAATGTTGTGTTTATTTTTCCAATGTAGCCAAGAGTATAACCATAACCCTATAAAAACAGTAGCCCCTTTCGTGACTGTGATGCACGCCAACAAGGTTTGGCCGAGTGAATCCACAGTCCCTTGCACCCCCATAGGAAACCACCCAATTTTAACTCTGAGGAACTGGTCCGATGTGAAACATTCGTTATACAAGTATCGCAGAGAAATTTCAAAGGTACTCACAGTTGCACGAGGGTCTTGGACAGAGAAACGCAATGGTTTGAAGGCTTGGCGTTGCTAATAAACATTTATAAAAAAAATGTATGAACGTGTAAACATCACCGAGACGGCAATGCGGCTGCAGATATACCCTACTCCTCATTGCGGCGTTCGGGGGAGAGCAGCCATACGTTCTTCGCTGTTTACACTTTTATAAAAATTTAAAATGTCGGCCAAACCTTGTTGGCGTGCATCACAGTCACGAAAGGGGCTATAAAAACAGCAGTCAAAGTGTATATTTTCAGCACTACGATTGTTTACCAATGATTTAAAAATCTCTGTGCATTGCACCAGAAACGCGAGGACAGGAAGCCGGTCATGAAATCGTTGTAGTCATATTGTAGTCTTTTAGTCCGGTGGCACTCACCTCTCACCTCCGGTGGCACTCACCTCTGTGGTCATGAATGCTTTGAGAGGCTGGTCAAGGACCACATCTGTGCCTCTCTCCCTAGTAACATGGACCCACTGCAGTTCGCATATAGGACAAACAGGTCCACTGATGATGCGGTCTCCCAAGTACTACACAACACACTATCTCACCTTGACAGTCAGAAGGGGGGCTATGTGAGATTGCTGTTCATTGACTATAGTTCAGCTTTCAACACCATAGTCCCCACCAGACTGGTTGACAAGCTGATCAATCTGGGTCTGAGCTCCGCCATGAGCGCCTGGATCCTGGACTTTCTAAGTGACAGGCCCCAGGCGGTCAGGGTGGGGGCTCATACATCCAGGAAAATCCCCCTGAGTATCAGGTCCCCCCAGGGCTGCGTTCTAAGCCCCCTGCTGTATTCACTGTACACACATGACTGTGTGGCCAGGTTCAGCTCCAACTCCATAGTGAAGTTTGCGGACCACACGGTGGTGGTGGGGCTGATCTCCAACAATGATGAGAAGGCCTATCGGGAGGAGGTTGATGAACTGGCACGCTGGTGCCGGGATAACGGCCTACTCCGGAACATTGGTAAAACCAAAGAGCTGATCGTGGATTTTAGGAGAATACAGCAGGGGACACACACGCCACTGTGGATAAACAGGGCTATCATGAACAGGGTGAGCAGTTTCAAGTCCCTGGGACTCCACATCACAGAGGACGCGACATGGTCAACACTCACTCATAGATTCGGTGGTGAAAAAGGCGAAACAGCGCCTCTATCACCTGAGACAGCTAAGGAAGTTCAGAGTAACGGGGAAGATACTCCACTCCTTCTATTCCGGGGCTGTAGAGAGCATTCTGACTGGAAACATCACTGCCTGGTTTGGAAACAGCACGGCACAGGACAGGAAGGCACTCCAGAGAGTGGTGCGCTCAGCAGAGCGTACTACGGGCATTGCACTACCACCGTTGCAGTACTTATATAACAGGAGGTGCCAATCCAGAGCCTGCAGAATAATGAAAGGCCCCCACCACCCCAACAACAGCCTGTTCAAGCTGCTGCGGTCAGGCAAGCGCTTACGTACACACTCTGCGAGAACAGAGAGACTCCGGCTCAGCTTCTTCCCCCAGGCCATCAGAACTCTCCACTCACAAGTACACATGAGCACACACAGACACACACACAAAACTCATGTGGCAACCGCTAAAACAATCACTTTAAACTAGGGCTGTCAAAGTTAATGCTTTAACTTGAGATTAATTTAAATTATTTAAAGCATTAAAATAAATTAATCTAGATTAATCTATGGAGAGAAAAATCTTCAACGTTTGGAACTTTCAGCAGTATATTGGCTTGTTCTTTTTTTGCATTGACTCATGCACCTTTTTGAAAATCATCTGACATGAAGATGGAACACATTTTTGTTGTTAATATGATTTATATTACTGGTAGTTCATACAAGACATTATCGTCCTCTAAGCCAATCTGCACTTTAACATAGGCCTGGGTTGTTTTTATTTCTGTTAGCGCTGCAGGTTTATAAGAAAGGTCTTTAAAGGTTTATAAGAAAGGTCTTTAAAGCTGAGTCCATGTTGATGGTTTTGTTGAACATTCGTATTTCACAGGAGAAACTGTATTCAAAGATCAAATAAAGCTATTAAAATAGTCTTTGAATCTAAATATACTTTCTTTGTGTTGATTTTATATTAATTCCATGATTTTACTCAAGTAAATATCTGTTAGAAGCTTCAGTCTTAAGTAAAAAAAAATGAATTTTTTTTAATCTACTTTTTCTCCTCCTATTTTCTGTATTTTTCTCCCATCCCAATTTAGTCGTTATGCCAATTCCCCCCTCCCCTTCCTGGTCGTTGCGCGCATTTCCCCCCCCACTTGCCGGTCTAGGGAGCGCTGAAGTCTATCACATGCTTCCTCCGATACATGTGGAGACAGCCAGCCGCCTCTTTTCACCTGACAGCGGACTCTCACTGTGGAAGTGTAACGCGACCTGTAGGAGTCGCTGTTTACAACGACCAGGATACACCCCACCCGCTGACACTGCCAATTGTATGAGTATGGACGACCGACCAAGCCGGAGGTACCGCTGACAGCCGGATTCGATACCAGTGTCTCTGCGGTGGTAGACAGACGCTTAGTCCGCTGCGCTAATCTATTGACAGCACTACTTTAAACAAAATGTCACTTTAAATAATGGAAAAGTCACTTTAAAGGAAGGAGGTATAGTAGTTTAGATACATTAACACATTCAGAGCCACGCCCCTATGCCCAAATAGGCCGTTCCGTGCCAGCGCTTTAGTCAATGGGAGGATGGGGAAATTTGCGAACGCTTAAACTATATCTTAAATTATGGCTATGGGTCTAATACACCCGCTCATTGACTTGCTTGCAGTCAACATGTACGAAACGGATTGTTTTTTCATCAGTACATTTCCGTTTTATACCGTTTTGAATAAGAGTATAGTTTGAGAGTTCTAGTAATTCCAGAGAAATCCGCGATAATAGCTCTTTAGTGGAATACACAAAACACGCTGATTTATTTATCGTTTTCAAATAAACGCTAGATTATCGATAGTATTTGTGTCCTTATGCACGCTAGAGAAGCGGGCTGAAAAATCGATTATCCATGACCTGGTCAGCGCTAACGTCACACACACACACGCTGCGATGGCGGTGATAGGAACATCTGATTACCCCAAGACAAATTCCTTACCTCACAGCAGATGTTCTGCAAAAAGATTTATCCAATTCCTGATCGCCATTCCAAATATCGATCGCGTTTATTGATCCAATGTTATAGTCCGAAACACATAATCGACGCTGCTCTGAGGGTCCTCAGTCAATCTGGTAACACGATACTGCATGCCCGAGAAGCAAGACCCGGACGGAATTTTTTCTATGCACATTCCCAGTCAATCCAATCCAATGATGTGCAATACCATCCGGGAAACGATAGGCGGCGGTATTTGCCCTTTTGCAAGCTCAGACCCATTCACAATGATAACATCAGGTTGGATGGATGAAAATGAATGGATATCGCTAATAAAAGAAATAACGATTAAAACCAGTTTTCTCTGGTCTTGGCATGGCGACTTGGCGAGTTAACCCGACTAATCTCGTGGTTGGCACTGAATGAGTTAAGAGTTAAAATTGGAATATAGGAACCAGTTTCTCAGGAACTTAGCATGTCTTTTTTTTTATCATGCATGTCTCGTGTCTTACCTATTTTTTTTTTCTATGCCTATTTTTATTATTGTATTTTGCACAATCAATGCGGGCATGACCACCCGCATTTCACTGTATGCCCTGGTATGTATGTGACAAATAAACCTCTTGATTCTAGTCTTAGTAACTAAAATATTTTAACAAAATAAAAAGCAGCAGCACTATTGCATAACCGAGTCATGTTTGCTATGTATTTCTTTCTTTAGGGGAGTATGACATTTGTTTCACAGTTTTAGCATGATGTTTTATAGATGGCTAGGTTAAACACAGGTTTGTTTTTAAGAGGGGGGGGGTTTGATTTGATTGAAGTTTATTTCAAATATGCAACACAACAAACAAACATCAAGTACAGATATAGCCTTAAGCCATTCAAATAATAATAAAAAAAAAAAAGTAATAATAATAGTCCAAAAGAACCGATAAAGAGTATCGAACCGTTAAGCAGTATCGATAAGAGTAGTAGTATCGATAAAATCCTAACGATACCCATCCCTAACTGTCAGATACCTTTGGGGGAGAGTAGTGATGTGACGTTTGAAGCGAGGCATCGATGCTTGTGTCGAGTAATCCAGGCATATTTAAGTGGAGCGTGTATCGAGGCGTGTATCGGTGACGTATGTGATGATGTCCGAAGCCTCGGTCCGCGGCCACTGATTCAGGAAATGGCTTCGGGGTTGGTGCGCAATTTAACACAATGGACATTTCCTATCCCTTCACATTTGTGTCAACATAGGAATTCATTACGAGTTTCTTTGCGTTGGAGAATCCTGTGGAGTACTGGGAAAGAAAAATAAATGTGTATCCTAATAACGTATATATGTAACAGATGGCACTGTCAGTCACGATGGACTTCAAGCGTTGTGAAGTGACTGGCGAGTAGCGGTACTGCGAGTTAAACTCACTCCACCTAAAAAGACACACGTACACGTCATTAAGTGTGAATTCACCGCTTGATAGCGGTCGCGGCAGACCCGGGTTCTAAACTCCCTCGGGCATCGAAGTTAAACACAACGCAAAAAGGTGACCATGTCAGCTCCGTTACATATAAACTTGCTGTAATGTCTAACTTGCTGTGCCTAATCTGATCACATCTGTATGATCCAAATGCAGGATGGCATGTCGATTTTTTGAGAGAGAGAGAGAGCGAGAGAGCGAGAGAGAGAGAGAGAGACGAGAGAGAGAGACGAGAGAGAGAGACGAGAGAGAGAGACGAGAGCACAGAGTGCCCAGCGGCTCGAGTCGCGAGTGTGTGAAAAAGCAGGGGCAGAGAGGAGAGATCGCTCTGAGACTCGCACCGTATGAGCCTCTCTCTCCCTCTCTATCTATCTGTCTGTCTATCTGTCTCTCCCTCTCTCTTTTGAGGAAGTGCTGTCTGACAGGGAAACCGCTTCTGCATTATTTCCACTCGCTCCGTTTTGATCATAATTTCAACATATCACAGTTGATTGTGGGCGGGCGGTGGCAGATCAGCGCCTTCCTACGTAGGAGAGCGAGTCAATTCTGAATGGCTTGGTTTAGTGGGGGAGGATCTTGTATCAGCTGAACTGGAGGAATGGGACTGAATGAGAATTTCACATCTAGTCAGTGTTGGTACAACCCCACATTGCTAGAAAACAATGCAAACCACTGGAAAGGGCCATTTATAAGATAGTGGACCTTTAATGCTTTTTAATGCCTTTTATTAGTAAATGTGAATTTTAAGAACCCATGGCCACCCTGTTACAGTCTCTGTATGAACACCCAAACATTGTAGGAGTAGTAAAAGTGATTCTAAAGTCTATGTACATGAATAGACTAACATTGTAGCAGCAGTAATCGTGATTCTACAGTCACTGCAGGGGTAAAAGTGATTGTATGGTCTACATGTGATAGGGGTATAACGATTCGACCCCACAATGATTCAATTCGATTACGATTATTCAGGCAACAATTCAATGCATCATGAAATCTCTTCATTTGACCACGATTCGATTCGATCAGTTAATTCCCCCAAAAATTTTGAATACACAAATGTGGCTGGGGGAACTGATTCACTCAGCATGAATGGACTATAGGTAAAAAAAAACAAATACATAAATTTTTTTAAATAAATAATTTATTTTAATTTCTATTCATTTCTATTATAATCGATAATTTCTAACATATTCAAATCGATGCATCGATTCTAACACATTATAATCGATGCATCATTACACCCCTAACATGTGACATGCCACTGACCCGTGTGCGGTCCTCGATGCCGTAGATGTTGAGCTGCATGGGGATGTTGAAGCTGTGGAGGAAGTTCCCCCCGAAGACCAGCGTGTCCTCTGGAGTGTACACTGCATGGATCCAGCCTGCAACACAACACACACTATTCACCCTGCCGGCTTGTTGTTTTTTGCATTTCCACTTCCAGCGTGACACTGCATCTACAACAGGGCTCCTAGATGTTTTGGCTGATCAAATTCCATGACTCATTCATGTCTGTGTTTAATTGATCAATTGTTTTGATTGATTGAAGTTTAAGTAAGGGATAATGTATAGCTACGAGGTCATTGTCGCAAAATAATTGACCGACACGGAGTTTAGAATACCGAGGCGCCTCGCAGAGGTGTTTTAAACGTAGTGAAGGTCAATTATTTTGCGACAATGACCGATTATAGCTATACATTATCCCGCTTATTACATGGCTAACTTACTAACAATATACCTAATTCATTTTACACCATCGACAAGACGAGATCAAATGCAGACGCAGTTGTTCTGTGGCTCCGTCCGCTGTCAGCCCAAATAACGTTATTATTATCGCCGGCAGGTGTGTGGACTGATTGCACTGCTGCAGTGTGTCAGTGGGCTTGATTGCGAACAGCGGTCATTATTGCTCGGCAGAGGTCCGTTATCGAGTAATAACGGACCTCTGACGAGCGCTATGACCAATCACAATCAAGCATTTCGGCGAATGTTAAAACGCCATGTAATAAAAATAGATAATAACAAAGAACAAACTAAAAAGTCAAACTAAATTTTTTTTTCTTTCATCATTTACATATTTAACTCAATCAGTGTCGGACCCAATGATAGTCGAGTTAACTCGCCAACCATTCAGCACCAGACACGAGTATAGTCGGGTTTTCATCATCATTTCTTTTATTCGATATTTCCATTCATTACAGGCACACGGACATCTGGGTTAACGTGGGGAATCATCCTGAGAATGCCAAAGTGCAATACCGGCCGCATCCACCCAGGTGGCAGTATCGAGCACCCTTTGAAACATTATATCTTGGCCTGTGCGTCGATCAAAAGTCTCCGGTCGGATTTTTATTGGTCGGGCAAGGGGAGCGGTTGTCCCGATCGGATTGAGAAGCGTGAAATGCTCCCGGTGCATGATGTGTGGCGGATTATGTTGGCGACACGATCGACACCAATACTGGGACTCGCGATCAGATAATTGGAATATTGTTTTTGGGCTACATCCTAGTGAAGGTAAGGCCGATATGGTATCAATCCTGCTGTGATCCAACCATGACTTCACTTCGATCAGAATATATGTGTGTAACGTTACTCCACAACATGTGCCGTTGGTGACGATCAAAGCATCAAAAAACGACCCCCCCCCCCCCCCCCCACCCTTTCATGCATTCATGATGAAACATAATACCAATAATATAGATGTGATTTCGAAATAGTAGCGCGTACAGGCGAGAAACGGCAACGTTTTTAGTGAATTGCACGTATTGCTGCATAGCGTCGTTTTCTGGGATTAGACAGGATTACTCTAAAACTATACTCATATTCACCACGGTATAAAACAGGAATGTATGGATGAAAAAATTATTTCTTTAACACATATTGAACGATAGTCGGTGTCAAATGGGCCATAGTATTGTATCCATAGCTATAATATAGAATATAGTTATAGCCCTGCAAACACCGCCACGTATTCCTATATTTTAGAGCGTCGGCCTATTAACAACACATCACGCATATCGCTGTGGCGCTGATTGAGTTAAAAGTAGTGGGAAGAAGCATACACTTATTTAATCCCACCCCTATTTACTCATCAGAACATACTATATTATTTTTACTAATTCATACATTAGACTTATATTGAAAAAATAACTTAGTTAACAATAAAAAAATGTATAATACCTTATTAATATTTGCCAAAACTGTATGTTACCCTGTATAGTTCCTCTAGCCATTTTGTATACATATACAACTATATACCTACATATGCACATATATACACATACATACTGCCAGTTATCAAACCCCTTCTTCATCTCTCTGTACCTCTGGAAAACCATTTGACTGCATTTTATTTGTGCGGTGTGATACATTACAATATCAGTACATTTTAATTATTTTGACTGTAAGAAAAGTGAATGAGTATGTTCCAGATATCCAACCTTGTGAATGATGCGCACAGCTCTTTTCTGTAAGATGGTTAATGGGTGTAATGAGCATTTATAATTATTTCCCCAGACTTCAACGCACTAAGTTAAATATGGTGAAACTAGTGAACAGTAGAGAATGTGAAGTGATTTGTGATCCAGGACCTGCTTTGCTTTGTTTATTACTGAAATGCTCCTTGCCAATTTGGTTTAAATATGTTTGATATGCGATTTCCCAAAAAAAAATTGTCAATCGTGACACCAAGACATTTTATTTCAGACACTCTTTCAATTTCCACCCCATCTATTTGTATCTGTACACATATCTTTCCTACAATTTCCAAACAGCATTATTTTGGTCTTGGATAAATTTAACTCATTCAGCGCCAGGGATTAGCCTGGTCCCGTTCTAGCTATGTCACACTTTAAAGATAGGAGTGAGTCACCTTGTTTGTAGAGCTATATCTATATTCTATATTATAGCTATCGAGACAATACTATAGTCATTTGACAGTGACTTTCTTCCGTCGAACATGCAAGAAAGAGATAGTTTTTTCATGCATACGTTCGCGCGTTATCCCGTGGTGAATATAAGTATAGTTTAGGAGTGATCTGGGATCATTCCTGAAAAGCTGGTTTATAGGGCGATACATGTATTCTACTATAAGCGTTGGCAGGGGCGTAGCTGTAGATTCTGGGCCCCATGAAAGAATGTATTTGTAGGCCCCCAGTGAATGCGAGCGCGCAAGCAAAAAAATATTTGGCCATTTATTTATTGATGAAAACGCATAATATGGTTTTTACCTATACATTCAGATCAGCAGTTCAGCACCTGCACTGTTGGTGGGTGAGCCTAGTAAAGGATGTCGCATTGCGTTCATCTTCAATGAATGGACCAATGCAATAGTCTACCAAAGCCCCCCCTCTCTCTCTATATACATCACACACACACACACACTTCAGAAACAAACATAGCATCAATGAGAACATCAATAAATACACCAGAGTGATGTCTTGTAAAAAAAAACAAAACAAAAAAAAGTTGGGCCCCCCCCAGTGCTGGGCCCTTGGAATCATCCTAATCTACCCCCCCCCCCCCCCCCCCAGCTACGCCCCTGAGTGTTGGCGTTTCTTGCCTGGACACGCTACTATTTCCAAATCAAATGTATATAATAGGTATTATGTTTCATCATCAATGCATGAAAGGGGGGGGGGGGGGGTCTTTTTTATGCTTTGATGGCCAGTAACTGCTTTCTTGTTGAACACTACAGACGCTGATCAGCTGGATCGATATGAAAACATTGTTGGATCAAGCTGGGCGGCTAGGTGGTGTAGTGGGCAAGGCACTCGCCACCAATGTGGAGACGCTGGGTTTGCGTGTTCGAATCCAGCTCTCCACATTGTTTTCAGTTTGGCTGGTCGTCCGTACTAATACAATTGGCAGTATTAGAGGGTGGGAAACTGATGGGTGGGGATCGGGCGTTGTGGACAGCGACTCCTACAGGTCGGTTGGTGCGCCTGCGCAGTAGAATCAGGAAGTGTCGGGGGCAGCGTGAGCCTCCCACGCGTTACTCCTCGCCACTGAGAGATCGAGCTGCGCAGGTGAAAAGATGCGACTGCTGTTACCTCAAGTACCGGAGGGGACTTGTGCTATGTAGTTAGTCCACATTGCAGCCGGCTTGTGGGAGGCAAGAAACAGCGTTCGTGACAGGGGAGGGTTGAATTGGACGACACGAAAATTGGGATGGGAGAAAATATATAGAAAATGGGAGAAAAAGTGGATAAAAAAAAAAAAACATTGTTGGATCAAGCTGAAATTGATGTCAGATCGGGGGTATTCCAAAAAGAATATTCCAATTGTCTGATCGCGATTTCCAGTATTGGTGTCCATCTGGTTCCGGACATAATTTGGCACAACTTATGGATCGAGTGTGCCAGATGCGTTTTGAAGTAGTCGGTTGAAGCGATTTACTCGGCTCCGTCTAAATTTTGCACCAACACACGGTCTGGAACAGGGTTTACTGCACTCTCGATACTGCCACCTAGCCGGATCTGGGCGGTACTGCACCCTCGGGGTCCCAGTATGCCTTTAAAGGATAACTCCACTTTTTTTTTAAATTAGCTTATTTAACATCTTCCCTGGAGTTAGACAAGAAGATGCATACCTTTTTTGTCTCTGTGCGTGCATTTTAGCTTTGGGAATAGACGCTCCGTTAGCATAGCTTAGCTTCATCACTGGAAATGGGGGAGGACAGTAGCCTTACAGTGCCTTACAGTGTATTGCAAGGTCTGACATTGACCAAACTTGATATGCATGACCTTGGTGGGCTCTAGGTCAACTCCTGAAAAGGGGGTCAATGTCAGACTTTGCAATCAAAAGTTAGGGGGCTAATAACCCTTGCCATAATTTCAGTGCGCCCCTAACTTTTGATTGCAAGGTCTGACATTGACCCCCTTTTCAGGAGTTGACCTAGAGCCCACCAAGGTCATGCATATCAAGTTTGGTCAATGTCAGACCTTGCAATACACTGTAAGGCACTGTAAGGCTACTGTCCTCCCCCACTTCCAGTGATGAAGCTAAGCTATGCTAACGGAGCGTCTATTACCAAAGCTAAAATGCACGCACAGAGACAAAAAAGGTATGCATCTTCTTGTCTAACTCCAGGGAAGATGTTAAATAAGCTAATTTAAAAAAAAAAAGTGGAGTTATCCTTTAACGGCAACATACAGGTCCGTGACATTGAATATTAAAATAGAAAAAAATTAAAACTGACCAAATAACGAGTTTACTCGTTGTTGGCGTTCAACGCATGGCGCCCAATAACAAGTAAACTCATTGTTGGCAGGGAATGAGTTAATGACAATTTGTTGAAATCAAACCATATTTTAAGTTTAAACATTTCCTGCGTAATGTCCTGCAGTTTATTTTAATTATCCCCAGAACAGAAAATATTTGTGTCATCGGCAAACAAAACTAATTTCAGTAACTTGGACACTTTACATCTCGTTGATATACAGTATAAATAGTTTTGGCCCCAACACTGACCCCTGGGGGACACCACAAGCAATGTCCAAACACATTGAAGAGCAATCACCCAGTTTCACATACTGTTGTCTCTTATTTAGATCACTTTTGATCCAGTCTAGTACTACTCCCCTGATGCCATACTTTTCCAATTTGTTAATTAATATATCATGGTTGATTGTGTCAAATGCTTTTTTTAGATCAATAAATACTCCAATTGCATATTGTTTTTTTGTCTATGACATTTGTTATTTCCTCTATTGTTTCTATTATTGCCAGTGACGTTGTTCTGTTTGCTCTGAACCCATATTGGCTATCAGAGATCTAAGAAAGCATTTAACCTGTTAACAGGTTTTTCGAGTATTCGAGTATTTGAGAATTGTGGGAGTAAAGAGACTGGTCTATAGTTTGTGAAGTGGTATTTGCTCCCAGTTTTATACAGTGGTATTACTTTAGCTATTTTCATTTCATCTGGAAATGAAACAGTTTGAAATGATAAATTGCAGATGCATTTGCATTTGAAAACCCAGCAATGACCTTTTTCACTAATGTCATATCAATGTCATCACAATCAGTGGACTTTTTGTTCTTACATTAATTTACAATGTCCAACATTTCTTTTTCATCTACTGCTTTTTTTTTTTTTTTTTTTGTCTTTTTCCCCCTCCATTTTCCTCCGATTTTCTCCCATCCCAATGTTAGTCGTATGCCAATTCCCAGTCCCTTCCTGGTCGCTGCGCTTTACCCCCCACAGTCAGATCATTTTTTTTGGGAGAGTGGAGGCTACCACGTGCTTCCTCCGACACACGTCCAGCCAATCACCGCTTCTTTTCACCTGGCAGCGCGGATTCTCATTGAGAGGGCGTAGCGTGTGGGAGGACCACACTATCCCCCTCACGTCCAATCCGCGCTTAGCAGGCGCCCCGACCGAACTGTAGGAGTCGCTGTTTACAACGACCCGGACCCACCCCGCCAGCTTCTCCCACCCTCTGATACAGCCAATTGTATCAGTGCAGACGGCCAGCCAAGCTGGTGACTTCATCTACTGCTTTTAAAAACATTGAACTGGGATTTCTCTCCAACAATCCCTCAATTCTTTTTACCAGCTGTCCCAGGATCAGGAATAATTTTTGCAAGATCGGGTCCAACGCTTACAAAGAATTTATTAAAGCTGTTGGCCACATCTTCTATATTATAATTATCTTTGTCATCATCAATGAAATATTTTGGATAATTATTAGCTGTGGTAGTTTCTTATAATACTGTTTAATAACTTCCATATTCCCATTAATATTGTTTTTATTATCATCTAGTATTTTCTTATAGTACTTTTTTATTTGACCTTATAATATGAGTTAACTTATTTTTATATGTTTTATATTTAGTGTCTGCTTCTTTTGTTTTCAATCTTATAAATTCCCTATAAAGAGTATTTTTCTTTTTGCAGGCATTTTGTAATCCCTTTGTGATCCATGGACAATTGATATATTTTCTTTTAGTGCTCCATTCTTTTATTGGACAATTCTTATCATACAACAACCTAAACATTCCAAGGAAAGTGTTATAAGCACCATTTACATCACCACTTTGATCAATTACATCCCACTTCGGATTTTTAAATGAATTGATGGATTCATCCGACCTTTTTGCTTCTTTGGTCTTTTTATCTTGTAATTGCCATTGTATACCACAAAAACTGGCAAGTGGTGAGTGATATCTCTGATCAGTAACCCACTCACTGTCTTGTTCTCAATGTCATTAATAAATATGTTGTCAATTAAAGTGGCAGAGTGGGATGTAAATCGGCTGGGTCCGGTGATTTTGGGGAATCGGCTCATACTGTACATTGTATCTATGAAATCATCAGTAGCTTTGTGTTTATTGGGATTTAACAGGTCAACATTGAAATCTCCACAGATGAACACAGCTTTGTTACTCTTCTTTAAAAACATGCTTTCCATCCAGTCTGTGAATGCTTGTACCTGGTGTCCTATATATACAGGTAATGATGACATTTTTACTGTTTTCCATGCACATTTCCACTGTTAAGCATTCAAGTATGTTATCAACCACATGTCCTCCAATACTTTGAATCTCAAGGTGTTATCCACATAAATCGCTACTCCACCACCCCCCTTATTCTGTCTATTCATGTTAATCAAGTCATAACCATTCAATTCATAGTCCATCTCTTTTTCATTACTAATCCAGGTTTCAGAAATTGCAATGATATGAAATGGTTGTGAAAAGGTGTGTAAGTAGTCTTTAATGGATTACAAGTTTTTATTCATACTTCTGCTATTGAAGTGGATAATGGATAATTTGCCCTTATAATCAATATTCTGATTGTACTGTTCATTAGTGTAGTAGCAGCAGTTGTCGTTGATATTGAGGAGGAAATTATTGTCCGGGTCTATATCCTGTTCCATATCTTGCAGATTGTGATCAGTGTATTCAGTTGTTTTTAACTGTACATGATCATATTCATTAATCAACTCAATTAAGTGGCTAGTGTCATCCGTGGATTGCTGAGTATTGTAATGTTGTAATGTAATTGTAATGTTGAATAGTTGATTTGAATGCCCCAGGCTACAACAATCACTTGATACTTAAGTATAAAGTATATATTATATAAAGATAACTAGATCTGCCAGCAGCCAGACTTGACATTTATCAATTGACCAGGTGAAATTAAGATGATGAACAGATTTCTATGACATTTTCAACATCTTTATCATTTTCCATAACTTTTCCAAGTCTGGAAAACACAATTTCCAACTTCCATGATTTCTGCCAGTTGTCCGTGGTCATAGGAACCCTGCTAGAAAGAGATAGATTTACCTTCAAGGTCCATTTTGAATGAAAAACGCCAGGCCCCCCATTTGCCTTTACAAATATCTTTGTTACAAGGGGAATGAGCTAGCAAAGCAGTTTTTGAGCATATACTGTAGATGTATTATTTATTTGGTTTGGGAATACCTACATGAACATTGCCCAGCAGGGCAAATAAGGTGAATAGAGGGCTTTGGGTGTGAGGAGACGAGTGCATGTTTAATATCCTACCTGATGGGATCAGGAAGGTGTATCCCTGTTTGAGCTCTATCCTCTGACAGTCAGAACACTTGTCCCCCAGGAATATGTCTCCCTGCTTTCCTGACAACACCCAGGTCTCATACAGCTCCAGGTTGTGGGGGGTAGGCGGTATCAGCCAGAACACCTGCAAGCGGTCAAAGGTCATATCACTTTGACTGGTGACCACCACAAGTAAAAAATATTTGAGTTATGAGACTTTCATATGATATTGATGATTGGTATGCATCCCCTCCACACTGTTTCTCATTGAGCAGTTCAGGTTATGTTCAGTTCTGTTCAGAGTGAGCTGGATCTTATTGAGTGCTTGTCTTGAGGCATTAGACCAGACAGCTGGACAGTAATCAAGGTGAGAAAGAACTAATGACTTGCTTCAATATCAGATCGGTTAGAAAATAACTACACCTTCTGATAATTGAAATACCTCTGCTCATTTTGGCAACCACATTGTTGGTGTGAGTTGACCATGAGTGTTCCATCAAGTGTGACACCCAATAGCTTTGCCTCTCCAACTTGCTCAATAACTGTTCCTTCTAAAGATATACTTAGCTTCACGTCTTTTCTTATAGCATGCTTGGATCCCAATATTAGGCTCTTGGTTTTTGAGATGTTTAATTTCAGCCTGTTTTCAGACACCCAAGCGGACACTAAGTTCAATTCTCTCAGAGTCTGAAGGACTTTGTTAAGCTCTTCAGTCTTGTCTGATGATGCATACATTGTAGTATCATCGGCGTACATAATCATAAATGTATTTTCTAATACCCATGGCAAATCATTTGTAAAAATGGCATAGAAGAGGGGCCCCATGCAGCTTCCCTGTGGAATTCCACACTGTAGTGATTTAAAGCTGGACAAGGTACCGTTAAACACAAAACATTGCTATCTATTACATAGATAGATTTTTATCCATTAACAGCTGCAGTTCTGGCTCTTGGGGGGGGGTTCCAGAAGGTCCCCAGCAAAATAAGTAATAGTTTATCATTTGTTCACTAGAACTTAGCACAATGAGACCACGTATTAAAAATTACTATTCTGATCATAGGATTCACTATCTCCTCTGTTATCTCCCCACCTACATGAATGAATGAATGAATGAATGAATGAATGAATGAATGAATGAATGAATGAATACTTTATTTAACAGATTACAGAATGGGTACAATACAGTACGGCTCAATACACACAATTGTTAAGGGGATGCAGACCAGAGAAAGATGTTTGTCTTTTACATCAGGGTGCCCCATTTTCAATTCATAGTGACATTTATGACATACACAACATACATGACATTTATGGCATAGGGACATGCATGACATATAGGTATATATAGTATTACATTAGACATTATGGAATCATGGACTAAGTCACATCTAACAAGACAGATTCTTATGAAATGGAGGTCCCTGGCACATTGTGTGTCAGTTTGAGGGCTTTTGACATGAAGAAGTTAGAGAACCAATGGCTTAGTGTATCACCCCCATAAGACCCTGACCAACCTTTCCTCCTCGCAGGATGTGGTACCAAACCGATGTGCCTCCAAAGTCAATATGGAAATCTGTGAAGCAGCCCTGCACACTCATCAGACAGTACCTGGAGGAGCGAGGGAAGAAAGAGAGGAACAAGCGGACAGAGGGAGAGAAAGAGAGGACAGAGGGAGAGAAAGAGAGGAGGACAGAGAGAGAGAAAGAGGAGAAAGGACAGAGGGAGAGAAAGAGAGGACAGAGTGATAGAAAGAGGAGAGGACAGAGGGAGAGAGAGATAGGACAGAGGGAGAGAAAGAGGAGTGGAGGACAGAGGGAGAGAAAGAGAGGAGAGGAGGACAGAGGGAGAGAAAGATGAGGAGAGAGAAAAAGAGGAGTGGAGGACAGAGGGATAGAAAGAAGGGAGGACATATGGAGAGAAAGAAGGCAGGACAGAGGGAGATAAATAAAAAGAGGACAGATGAAGAAAAAGAGAGGACAGAGGGAAAGAAAGAGGATGCCAGAGAGAAAGAGTGGAGGACAGAGGGAGAGAAAGAGAGGAGAGGAGGACAGAAAGAAGGGAGGACATATGGAGAGAAAGAGGGGAAGACAGAGGGAGAAGAAGAGGGGAAGACAGAGGGAGAGAAAGAGAATAGAGGACAGGGGGGAGAAAGAGAGCACAGAGGGAAAGAAAGAGAGGAGAGGACAGGGGAGAGGAGAGGACAGAGAGAGATAAAGAGAGCAGAGGAAAGAGGGAGAGAAAGAGAGGAGAGGACAGAAGGAGAGAAAGAGAGGAGGACAGATGGCGAGAAAGAGAGGACAGAGGGAGAGAAAGAGAGGAGAGGACAGAAACATAATGAAGAGATCAGAAGAGAGAAAGGTAAAGTAAGTAAACCATTGACACAGGATGTGACCATAGTTATGTTAATACATACAGGGTTACATTAATGCAGTAATAATAATAATAATGTATTTGTTGTACTCACTTCTGTACTTTTGGATAGTGCATGTCTATGATGGCGTTGGTGGAGTCTCTCTGTTTCTCTTTCAGGTGACGGGGCCACATGTTATCCACCCAGTCAATCAGATCCACCTACAGTAGATACAGAGGAGAGAGAACTGGTCAAACATTATCCTAATCAGATCCACCTACAGTAGATACATAGGAGAGAGAGTTAGTCAAATGGGAACCCAAGGGATTACTGATTGATGAATTGCCTTTAGTTGAAGGACTTCACTTCAAAACTCAATACATCCATTTAGAAAAATATACTTCATTTTGGCATAAATTCATCCCTCAATATTTAAAAACATACAGATTAGGGGTGTAACGGTACACAAAAACCACGGTACGGTACGTACCTCGGTTTTGAAATCAAGGTTCGGTACGGTTTTCGGTACAGTGGGGGAAAGTTTGGCTTTCCATGTTCCACTCAGGGTGTGCAGTAACTAATTGTACTTGTAGGGCTGTCAACGAATATTCTATATTGAAATTAATAATAGACTTGTAATCTTTAAAAAATTGTGGTTAACATACCGTTGTATCCGTTCGGTACGGTACGGTACACACTGAAACTTGTTCGGTACGGATACGTGTACCTTTACACCCCTAATACAGATGATTCCATCCTAAAATATATTTTTTGTATTTTGCAGGCAAAGGTCTGAATTTATTTCCATGTCAGTGTAGCAGAGAATCAACAAGAGGCAGAGTTTCAGTTACCAAAAGACTATTATTAACAAAAAAGGTCAAGTCAAGTGTTCCTTTATTAATCCCCTTGGGGACTTCAGGTGCCATAGCAGCACAGCGTGTGGTCTTACCGAAGCTGGCCGTTTGACCAGGTTCTCCAGTTTGGTGTGGCTGAACTCCAGGCTGATGACGTTGTAGAGCTTCTCACGCTCCGAGTGCGGGGTCTCGTAGTAGCGGCTCCACTGGGCCATGGACATCTCGATGCCTTTCTGGGTATTCACGTCCATCACGTCCACAATACGTCGACTGCCTGTAGGAGAGGGACGGTGTTCATTTATTCAACAAACACGCTTTTTCACCTGGCCACAATAAAAAGAAAATAAATTAGTAAAAAGAAAAATATGAAATTGAAACAGCAAAAACTTGACTAAAATTACTATAAATGTATTATATATATAATTATATACACATTACATTATCATCAGCTAAAAGAGGGAAAAACTGAAATGTACAAAGAGGCTAACAGAGATTGGGGATAGCAAAGCCAGTTTTGTTCTATATATGTTTCAATGGTGTTTTGTTGGTAGATATGTCATTATTGTTCCAGCTGAACATCCAATCTGCAATTTTCAAATCTGCAATTTTTATTTAAATAAATAGGTAAATGCCCATCCTAAAAGCAAAATGACAATTGCCTCATGAAGACTACAGGCAGTTTGTTGTCATAATAATAATACATCATAGTTAATTTCCTCTTGTAGATTACGTCTTGATGACTTTTTACAACTTGTCTTTTGTCTAGAAATCACACAATTATTTACGCAGCAATATTTCCTACATATTCTTTTAGCCCATATTGTTCCTTGTATTTATATTTTTTATAGGAAATGTGCGAGGGATGTTGGGGTTGGGTCTGTTGTGTGTTACTGTACAGTATGTCGATATTTGGAACAATGCAATGAAAAGAAATGGGCAACAAAAGAAAAACATTGTTGAAACCATGTCGGTTTCTCAGAACATGTGCTGGGCTGGTTTAAAACATACATCAGAGGGAGGAAATTCTATGTTAAACTAGGAGATCACATGTCTGATATATACGACAACAACTATGGAGTTGCACAAGGGAGTTGCTTAGGTCCTTTACTCTTCTCCCTTTACATGTTACCGCTGGGTGATATCATCAGAGAACATAATGTAGATTTCCATAGCTATGCGGATGATACACAACTGTACATATCTGCTGAACCAAATGATACAGCGATTAGCTCCATTACAGACTGCTTACTGGCAATAAATAAATGGATGAGTAAGAACTTCCTGAAACTAAACGAGAACAAAACTGAAATTCTAATTATCGGCTCCAAAACTAAAAAAGAAACATTAATAAAGAACCTGGGGGGACTAACCCATTGGATCAAATCTGAGGTCACTAGTCTTGGGGTTATCATAGATTCAGAACTGAACTTCAATTCTCATATTAGCAAAGTGACGAAAACATCGTTCTTCCATCTCAGAAATATAGCAAAAGTACGACCATTTATTAATCAGAACGATGCTGAGAAGCTAATTCATGCATTCATATCTAGCCGGTTAGACTACTGTAATGCACTTTTCACAGGTCTCCCTAAGAAAACCACAGAGAGGCTTCAGCTAATCCAAAACTCTGCAGCCCGACTGCTAACTAGAACCAAAAGGAGAGAGCACATTAGTTCAGTCTTAGCTGCTTTACACTGGCTTCCTGTAACATTTAGAATTGACTTTAAGGTCCTTCTCCTTACATACAAAGCTCTAAATGGACAGGGACCTAGCTACATCGCCAACACTCTAATAAATTACACACCAGCAAGAACACTGCGATCATCAGCTGCTGGACTACTAGAGGCTCCCAGAAGCAGTCAAAAGAGGATCGGTAATGCAGCCTTTATAAACTATGCCCCAAAACTACCCCAAAACATCAGGGAAGCCAACTCGCTAGACATCTTTAAAAGACAGCTTAAAACCTCTCTCTTTGCTCAGGCATTTCACTGATAGATATCTGCTACCACCTAGTGGCAAGAGGAAACATCAGGGATATCCTGACACAACTTGTATTTACCTGCACTATTCTTACCCTGCCTACTCTTATACACTGCCTATCAAATTGATGTGTCGGTTATTGCACTTTTTACTTCTTACTGATGACTATTTTTAAACTGAATCATTTTAAACTATTTTTATTATTTGCTAGATCCAAATGTGAAACACTGATTATTTGCCATATTTTGCTATGCTCGCTCATGCCTGTATTTTTTATGTCCGTTCTATTTTATAATTTTTTGACTATTTTTAAACTGAATCATTTTAAACTATTTTTACTATTTGTGTTACTGAAAACTGTAAGCGGAGAGCCTATTGGGATGCTAGATCCTAATGTGAAACACTGTGATTCTACCTGTCTATCTTTTTATGCTCGCTTATGCCTGTATTTTTTACTGTTGTGAAGCACTTTGAACTGCAACCTCTGTATGAAAAGTGCTATACAAATAAAGTTATTATTATTATTATTGCGACAAAATATTTACTGTGATGGATTATCTAACTCAGGCAATTGTCAACTTTGTGAGCACAATGTGATTCACCAGTTCAAGTGAGGGTGCACTGATACTATAACTATCATGAATGAGAATTGCTTTGAAATGCTTTGAGGGTGAATATAATAGGAACTTACCAACATTTAACTTGACGTCGCTAACACTGAAATCAGGGTCTGGCATTCTGAAAGAGAGGAGGGGTGAGAACTTTGTGTCCCGTTTCTTATTTCTTCTTGAGATACGGTCAAACAGAGTGAGTGACTGTAGAGTACACCTTAAAAGAAACATCAAACAAAAACTACAGCATTCCAAAAAGAAAGAACAGTCAATGTGGGGTTAGAGGAACTTACTTGATGCCGAGACCATCTGGCTTCTCAAAGATGAGAGGATCCCTGAGCCCCCCCCTCTGAATGTACTCAAATGTGAAGTCTAGAAATAAGACACAAACAAAGTTTGAGAGCTATCAATACACCAGACTTTTCATGGGTTAAATAACATTAAATAAACAACCAATTAAAATAAAAAATGTCCGTGCATCCCTTTCAGTTCACAGTTAGCTGCAGCATTTGTATGCAAAAGGAGTCAATTTAACGTCTGGAAATTCACACAATACCAGTTCATTAAAGTATATTAAAAAAAAACACTCTTCTCAGATAATGATTGCCCTCTGACCTTTGCCCTCCATGCGTTTGACCAGGTCTGAGTTGAACCTGTCGCTCTGCAGCTTCTCTTCCAGGTCAAACGTCCGCTTCCCCTCAATCTCATCATCTGAGATCCCATCATCCTGGTAATCCCGGCGTGTTCCCGTACGCTAGTGACAAGAGAAATTATTTTCAGAAACGTCTTAATGTCAATGTTTCCCCTATAGTTTTCTTGTAGCAGTGGAGGTGGCAGATAATTTGGTTGCGACTCCCTCAAGGTCGTGTTCTCGTGCAGGTTGGACCACTAACACACTTCTTATTAGCATGGATTTTAAGACACTAATATAATATAAACAATTGCCATGTACTTGTTTGTCTTCTTGGGTACATTTTATTTAAATATTATTTGTCTAATTGATATACAGGAAGCACTGGTTGGAGATGTAAGCCTTGCTCACAGGTTGGTTATGCCTGTTAGTCACATTATCTCTACAAGTGGATAACAGTGGGAGGGCTCAGGGGTTGGCTTGTGACAAGAGTTAACTGAATGGAAGATGGCTGTGAATTCTGAGTGTAAACAGTGAATTACAGTTTTAAACAGGCAACAACAACCCCAACTCTTCCCTAGACATGACATGAATCATAACCCTACCCTTCCATAGACATGAATCATAACCCTAACCTTCCATAGACATGAATCATAACCCTACCCTTCCATAGACATGAATCATAACCCTACCCTTCCATAGACATGAATCATAACCCTACCCTTCCATAGACATGAATCATAACCCTAACCTTCCATAGACATGAATCATAACCCTACCCTTCCATAGACATGAATCATAACCCTAACCTTCCCTAGACATGTTGCGGCTGCCGGCGGAAACAATCTCCCTCAATACTGGACCAATTACAAAAATTGTTGTCCTCGTTATTCATTTAGACTCTACATGATGGAGAAATAGGGTCCAGGTTTAAAAATACAGAAGTTGTATTTGATTACCAGCAATGCGGTGCGCCTTACCCCTGTTGAATGCCACCACCCACTTCAATGATAGCGCTCTAAACGCATAATCTATCTCTTAAATTATGGCTATGTGTCTAATCTGCCCGTCGCTTATCAATGACTTGTTTGCAGTCAGCATTGTCGAAATGGATATTGAAAAAAAAAAATTTAAATCTGTTCATTTCCGTTTTATAGCATTTTGAAAAGTCCTTGTTTTCTTGAAAGTTTCAGGAAAATATATAGATTCCGTGATAAACGGCATTTACTGGAATACACAAAAAACGTTGTCATGTGTCTAATCTGCCCGTCGCTTATCAATGACTTGTTTGCAGTCAACATTGTCGAAACGGATATTTAAAAAAAAATTTAAATTTAAATCTGTTCATTTCCGTTTTATAGCATTTTGAAAAGCCCTTGTTTTCTTGAAAGTTTCAGGAAAATATATAGATTCCGTGATAAATGGCATTTACTGGAATACACAAAAAACGTTGACATTTTTCGGCCTATTTATGAATCGTTTTCAAATAAACGCTAGATTATCGATAGTATATGTGTACTTATGCACGATAGAGTAGCGAGCTGAAAAATATATTCTCTCATTTCCTGATCGCACATGTAACGGAGGTACCGCAGTCTATCCACAGTCACGAGGGACAGTAAGTGAAGTGGCTGTGGACGTTAAGCGGTACTGCAAGTAAACTCACTCCCCAGAGGCATCCAGACCCAATAGCAAGAAGTGAATTCACCTCTTGGTATAGTGGTCTGTGATGCCGCCCGTGACACGGGAGACCGGGGTTCAACTCCCACTCAGGGCAATCCCTTAACAGGGGTTGAATCGAAAAACACAATGCAGAATAAGATCACACCGGCTACACACACACAGATGGGGCAAACGCTGATATATAGGTGAAAACAGATCCGATTACCCAAAGACTGGTAAAATAAATTGCTTACCTCAGATCAGATGTTCTCCAAAAAGATTATTCCAATTCCTGATCGCCATTCCAAATATCGATCGCGTTTATTGATTCAGCGCTGGGTGCTGTAAATATGTATTCCACGTTGTTTTCCGGCTCTGCAATCACTTCGATCCTTCAGATGGCTTGACGGAAAAGTAAAATGAGGAATTTTCGGTATTTTCCCAATGGAGCTCAGAGAGAGTCTGAGGCTCGATTGATGAAATATGAATTCAAATCGCTAATAAAAAATAAAAACGACAAACAAACGCTATATAGCGTTGCTGGCATTCAACTGGCGGCATGAACTAACGACAAAAAGCGTCCGTGGCACTCAAAGTGTTAAGAGGTAAGTGCCAGACAGTAGGGGTGGGACAATACAAGTAATTCTCCATATGATACCGCGGCAATATTTGGCCTTTGATAACGATAATATCACGATACACAATGTCTGCGATAATCGATATATTGCAAGAAATTTCATCTCTGATACATCACAATATCTGTGTCATAGATGGAAAATCTGTGTATCTGTAAAAAGGCAAAATCAGGAATTATGTATTTATTCACGGAATTTACATGAAAGCTTATCAGATTATTTAGTGTGCATCACAAACTGGCGAATTGTACATGAAGCAATGTACAACAAGTGTCTTTACCACACACTGACTGCAACTTGATTATTATTAACTATTAATTATGTCCCCAACAGAAAACTTTGTTAGCATCTGCTAGATCACATATTCAGTCTGTTCACCTCATTCGAATACTTTATATTGCAGCGAAATGGGATTGTCAGTTTATCGCGTTAATTAGATTAATTACACAGCAAATTATCGCGTTATGAAAATTAACTCAAAATATATATATATAATTTTTTTTTATATAAATAGCATTTTTTTTGTATCTCATTCATTCCATAAGAACGTAGAATACACATTTACAGAGTTTTTTTTATATGGTCCATTTGCATGTTCTTAGTATCTGATTCTAGGGACATCTATGGATCTCAGGGAATGTATTCCCAGTGTCAGAAATACTGTGTCCGTTACTAGGCTCGAGTAAATTGTAATGAACCAAATGAGAATATCAATAAAACATTTTTTATCTTTGACTGTGAATAACACTATGCTCAAATTTACCAGACATGAAATCTAAGCAAATTAATAGATGGAAGATGATTAAACAGAAGGTTTTGTAGATACAGTACTGAATTCTGCCATTTCTTTCTGATTATTTTGTCAGTTGTCTATTGTCAGTAACGTGGTATTTTGTACTTTTTTGCAGATCTCTTGTGGGAATGTGTCGTCACTTCCTATGTTGTCACTTCCTGTTTGACTTGTATTTACTAGGGTCACTTACCCTTCATGCAAGCCATTCTGAAGAAGGTGTGTTCACACCGAAACGTCATATGATTACAGGCTGCCAATAAATTTGGAAAAACCTGGAGTGCGTGCCTGGACATTGTTTCCCTATTTTTTATGTATGATATCAGAGGTTACAGCACCCAGTGTCAAGTCTAGTGAGGTGAGCGCGTTCTACTACTTTTTTCTATTGTCAGTAACGGCATTCGTATTGAACACTAAAAATGCTTATCAGCCCGATGGGTATAAAAGCATTGCAGGATCAAGCTAAAATTGACAAATATTCCAAAAATAATATCCCAATTGTTTGATCGCCATCTGGTACATCCAATGTCCATTTGGTCCATGGCATAACCCACCACAACATATGGATCGGGGATATTTGACACGCTTCAATGGAACCGATCCACTCGGCCGACAAGGAAAAGTGAAACCGGAGACATTTGGCCGTTCCACAGGCCAAGATACACAAGGTTACAAAGGGTGCTCGATACCGCCGTCTAGCTGGATGCGGCCGGTATTGCACTTTGGCGAACTCGGACTCATTTCCTATGGTAACACCAAGGTCCTTGGATGAATAATGAATACAAATATTGAATAAAAGAATATACGCCAAAAACCCAGAGAAATCTCGGGTCTGGCGCCCAACGCATGGCGAGTTAACCCGACTTATCTCGGGTTTGGCCTCCATTGAGTTAAGGGGCGGGTGCCGCGGGTGGATAAAACCTGAGATGCTGCACACACTCATGGCCTTTTGCCATTGTCACTGACATTGTGTGGACTGAATATTGTGTTGACCATTGCCACTGTGGATTTGATTATTGTGTTGGTCTCATTGCCCAACTGTTTTGGGACTGTGTGAACCGTCACACCAGTGGAGGTTTCTCTATGACAACACGTGAAACACAAATTCACTCATAATTCATAATTATTATTAATTTACATATATATATATTTTTTTTTTAATTATTATTATTATTTCTATTAGAAATGTTTTCCTCTGTAAAAAAAATGCCAGTGAATTATTTTTTTCTTCAAAAATGGCCAAAATTGACAGCTCTGAGCAGGCCTGCACTGCAGTAATGACTGCAGTAATATTCGTGCAGAATATCTGCACAGGTTGACCCAATTTAAATAAATAATAAATAATAGCCAATCAAAATAGGCTATTAACTTCATCTAAGCACGGTCTGTGCAGTTAAACTCTTGCCATTGAATGGGGGATTGAATGATTGACAGCCTTGACAATCCAATAATACACAGAGGATGAATGATTGGCAGCCTTGAAAATCCAATCAGAGATTGCTACATCGCAGTCAAAACGGGTCCAGCTGCAGGTTCGGAGGTTAGGTTTAGCTCGGGCCAATCTCAAGTTTCTCAAGTTTCTTTATTAGTTGTCATACAGAAGTACAGAATACTTTTATACAAAATGTAACAGAAAGAAGCATTTTGTATAAAAGTATTCTGTACTTCTGTATGACAACTAATAAAGAAACTTGAGAAACTTGAGATTGGCCCGAGCTAAACCTAACCTCCGAACCTGCAGCTGGACCCGTTTTGACTGTGTGAAACATAGCAAGCTAGTAGTTTAGTAAGCTGTACAGCTATAACAACACAGGCTAAATTAAACTTTGCGCCAACATTAGGACCGAAGTATAAACCAGCAACTGAGCAACATGAAGAAGTGGACTTATGCATCTGGATCAGAAAAAAAGTTGTGGATGAAAAAGTAAGTAGGCTACAGTGTTTGTAAAAGCTTGTATGCTAACAGTAGCTAGTCAGCTTAGCCTACATCACAATGATGATCACCAAGCTAACTTACTGTACACACTGTAGGGCTGGGGAATTAATCGAAACAGAATCGCGATATCGATTCATAGACCTATGCAATCTCATTTCTAAGTTATGACGATTTTTCTTTTAATAATTTTTTATTTAATTTTTTTTAACTTTTTAAATTATTTTATCTGGGTTGAACATGATTTGTGGAACTCCCTCTGGTGTTGTGGTCGTGGTATTCACTGACCTTTGGGAAGTATTTCGACATGCACATGGGTATCTTAGTGGTGTAGTGTATCTTGTAGACCAGGCCCATTGCAAGTTGCTGTACTCTCGTCTACTCTAAGCCATCCTAGGTTGTCAAAGTGGGCAGGGGTGAGGTGGGTTTTAGGAGTAAGGTCAAGCAGTAGTCTGACCAGTTTGTTTTGTGATGTTTGTAATCTTGTTTTCAGTGCCTTTGAGGTGCTTTGGTACCATGAGGTGCAAGCATAGTAGTAGTACCCTTGAATGAGTGCTCCTGTCTTCAAGGTATTCTTGTTTACCAGAGAGGAGATCCGGTACAGGAATCTAGTTCGTTGGTTGACTTAGTTTTATTACATTGGATCCCATTTGGTCACAGGAAAGATTTGCCTCTATAGGATGGAACCCAGGTAGGTAATTTCATCTTTCCTTTTAAGATGTCACCTTCACCTAATATGTTTTGATCTGGTCAGGTGCGCTGTCACCTAATATGTTTTGATCTGGTCAGGTGCGCTGTCACCTAATATGATTTCATCTGGTCAGGTGCGCTGTCAAATAATATGTTTTCATCTGGTCAGGTCCGCTGTCACCTAATGTTAATATCTTTTCATCTGTGTCCACTGACCACTGACACACAGTGGGGGATGTTTTAAAAATATAATTTAATATATAATATAATATAATAATTTGTGCTAGAAATTAGAAGAAAACATAGTAGCCCCACAGAGATTGAAAGACATAGCATACACTAAACTTTCAATCAAGCATTGTGAGCGAGAATTTGGCCCAATAATAACCCATGCAATCAGGACATGGCGGGAAACACAAAGGAAATTTCCTAACAATCAAGTATGGCATAATCACACTCCCATATTCAATAACAATGCTCTCTTAATGGGAAAACGACCTATAAGATTCCCTGTATGGGAAGAAAGAGGCATACACTCATTAGGGGATATTTTTAATAACAAGGGCCTCTGTAGTTATGTCGAAATATGCATAAAGTTTAACCTCACGAGTCCACATGGCTTTTTTACATACAGTTACGACTTTGTATGAGATCTCACGGTGTTCCATTACACATACCAATTGAACACCACAGATACCACAAATTTTTCTATGAAAGAGATACATTGGGAGGTTTTGTATCAGGTTTTTATTATCAATTACTAACGTCCTCGTACGAAACCCTTCAACTAGACAATGTCTGGAGGAGGGATATACCAGACCTGGAAAATGACTTTGATTGGCAAGGAGCCTGGGCAAATGTCCGACTTACATCAAGGAACCCGGATCATCAACAAATCAATCTGAACTATATTCACAGGACATACTTGACTCCTATAAGGCTGTGCAAAATGGGGCTTATACAAGACTCCAAATGCTCCCAATGTACAAATGGGGACGAAGGAACATTTATGCACATGTATTGGGACTGCCCACCAGTTAAGGCATTCTGGAAAGATGTGTCCCAACAATTATCAATACTCGTATTTTGGAATATACCTGTACACCCCGCGGTATTGCTATTGAATGATGTTTTTGAGTTTGCAGTGAACCCACAACTAAAAAGATTGGTTTTATCGGGTATCACAGTAGCTAAAAAACTGATTGCATCACGTTGGTTTCAACCGGAAAAAATGTGCCGGAAAGTGTGGTTTCTTACATATCTTGATGTGATATATCAAGAAATATCAACAGCAAGAATTCTGGGGCTCAATGAATCCAAAATGTTAATGTGGTTAGAAGTGGTGGAGAGAATAAAAGCTAGCCTATAATGGTGATGTCTGGTTAGGAGTGAGGGATAATGGAGGTACTATCCAAGAGGGGGTCCGGGAGGGGGGGATTTGAGCTGGAGCATATGTGTGTAGGGTTTTAGAAAATAGGTATTAGGGGTATATTATATACTAACATTTATATAATTGTAACTTCGCTGGATATACACGGTATACGGTTAAAATGTTATTATTGACTATTTTTGTTTTATCCTGTTTCTGTACTTGCATATATTTTAACCACCTTTACTGAAAGTTTCATTATACATTGTGTGTTGAGTACTGACTTTTAATAAGTTTTGTTTTGCAATAATAAAAAAAATAAAAAAAAAAAAAAAATAATAATTTGTGCTTCACCTGTTCAGCAGCCTCCACTGCGTCACACCTGTTTATTTTGAATAGCCTTAATGTGGTTATATTATTTCTGGGTGGTTCCCAGAGTGCCAACCACGTGGCTTTTTGCTTGTGTCCTGTGACACTCTATATTACTTGTATTTGTTTAGTGTTTACCTTGTTGCTTAGTGTTGTTTGTCTTATGGTATATCCCTGTTTGTTCTCCCTTACCTTATCCCTATTGCGTGTGTTTACAGGTTTCATTCCCCTTTATATAATAAATATCATTTACTTTGGAAAACATTATTATACCCTCCTATCGGGACCTGTGCTAAATGCACTTACTGGACGGGTTGGCTTCACATCAACCCGGTCCAGGTACATTTATATTATTATTAGACCTTTGTTTGTGACAATCAGTTTAAATGTGATGGTGGTCTGAGTGACAAGGATTCATGCTACTCCACTGCCATCTGTTGGTTGATTGTTAGAATGCAGATTTAAGACAGATGCTAAGTGGACCTCTGTGCTGTCCTGCCTGTGTGCTGATGTGATGTTTTCTATCAGCAATCTATATTACAGATATTACAATTACAATATTTACAGACACTTGCATCTGGTAATCTGTCTACCTGAGAGAAAGCAAACCTCTCCCATACAACCTTAACTACCTATGGTGCTTTGCTGCCACTCACTCCCCTAGTTGTTATTAAATCCATGTAAATCTCACGATCAGAATATCTACCATGCTCAGATGTTGAGATATGTTTTATGATCTACCCGGCGAATCATTCTTCCTCTACCTGCAACTAAGGTCGGCACTCAGGGCTCACGGTGTGCCGTGAGCTCAAGCTTTGCACCTAGGGATGCTCGATATTGGCTTTTTTACCAATACCGATATTGTCCAACTCTTAATTTCCGATACCGATATCAACAGATACCGATATATGCAGGGTTTCCCACCCCCCCAAAAACAGAATAATTTCAGGTAATTAACATAGGTATAGCAAAATGCCAATAGGTATCTAGTCTGCTCTGTTCACTCACTCAAACAAGACTGTGGCAAGATGGCTTCTCCACCTTTATAGAGCCTTGTTACCAATAGTGTAGGCTTGCAATGATGCCTTTCAAGTAGCATACATGTGAGATTAATCAGCTCCTCGATGGGGGAAAAAGGTTCAAAAAGGTGGCACGAGTGAGAATGAAGAAAATGGAAATAGACTTGAAAACACAAGGGGAAGGAAGGAATAAACAAAGAAAGGTTAATTAAGAGTTGTATGTAATAGGGGTAAGGGTAGTGGAGAGGGAAGTCGGTAATATCCTTGCAAATCCACATAAGGTGGTATGTCTAGTTTAGAGAAATATGGGAGATGTCAAGTAGTAAGAGTCACAAGAAATGGACTGATCGTGATTGAATGTTTCACGGCTGAGCAGACAATCTTTGTTAAGATATAACAAATGGATGGGTCATAGGGCATATCTCTCTCTTTCTTTTCTCTTCCAACGACAGCTCCTCTGAAAGGGTTGACCGGTTCAGATAAGTTCAGGGTGTCTGTCAGGTGAGGAGACTGTTGAGGCATAATGAGAAAGGAAAATTAGAATAGATTGAGTCTCATTCCCGAACGGATTTATGACAATTTCCTCTCAGACAGATTTCTGCCAATTTAAGACATATTAGCTCTAGTAGCGCGATTCCCCAAATTTTCCTGAGATCGTATTTGGCCGTGGCTGAGAGTAGAATGTGCTGAGGAGCACACTTATGATTGATTGACTGATTGGAAATTTTATTAACTTGACAGACTGTGTTCTCCGTTCATAATGGCTTTATTTGGGAGGAATCATAGTGATTCCTTCATGTCAATGCTACAGGCCTCCTTGGAATTAATGACTTAATCATAATAAAAATAAACATGACAATATTTGCATGATAATAAATTACACATTTGATGTCGGAAAGATAAATAATATGGATTCATCCGATCATAGGGCAGCTGGATTAACCATATCTGAACCAGCTATTTTGGACAAATGTATAATTAGTTTAATTACTCAGATATTCAAACACAATTATGCTATTATTGTGAAATTATTGAAAATAATTATTTAATGTCTTCTGTGGAATTTGTATTTCTTATTTGTTACATATCTGTTTTTTTTTAATTAATTATACATTTGAAAGAATGCAGGTTATAGCCAACATGATTGGTACAATGGGACAGACATTTGTTTGATATAGCTATAACTTGCATTCCTTCAAATGTATCATTAATCAATAAAACAGATAGTAGTTTCAAGTTTCTTTAATAGTTGAACTTGTCATACAGAAGTACAGAATACTTTTATACAAAATGCTTCTTACTGTTACGCTCCAGAGACTGTGCTAGACAAGATAAGTATGAAATAAAATAGTATAGCATGTAAAAATAGAAGTAAAAATAGAAGTCAGTGTTCAGTATATACATATGTACAATGTTCGATGCAGAATAGAAGTAACTGAGTTAGTTACCATACAATATACAATATACTATGCAATGTACTAATATACAATACTATATAGTGCAAAGCAGAAATGGGATGAGGTACAATTTAGGTACAATTTACAGTAAGGTGTACGCCGGGTTGTAGTGCAAATCATTTACCAATAAATATAAAGTGTGTTTAGGTGTGGAGAGTGGGTGCTGCAGTGTGTTGTTTGTTTAAAGTGAGTGTGTGCGTGTGGATGTGTGTGCTGTGTGCATTTGATGGTTGTTGCATAGTGTTTATTGTTCGTTGAGCAGCCTGATGGCCTGGGGATAGAAGCTTCTTCTGAGTCTTTCTGTGCTTGCATGAGACTCCGGTATCGCTTGCCTGACCGCAGCAGTTCAAAGAGGCAGTTGTTCGGGTGGCTGGAGTCCTTGATGATTCTCTTAGCCTTACCCCTGCACCGCTTGTTGTAAATGTTCTGGAGGGTGGGAAGCCCCCCTCCAATTGTGCGTTCGGCTGAACGTGTCACTCTCTGTAGTCTGCTTCGGTCTTGTGCAGTGCTATTCCCAAACCAGGAAGTAATATTGCCAGTCAGGATGCTCTCTATTGTACATGAGTAGAAGTTCTTAAGGATCTTCTGACTGACTTGGAACTTCCTTAGGCGCCTGAGGAAGTAGAGGCGTTGTCGTGCCTTCTTCACAACACTGTCAATGTGTGTGGTCCATGTCAAGTCCTCGGATATGTGGGCTCCGAGGTACTTAAAACTGTTCACTCTCTCAACCGGTGCCCCGTCGATGCTGAGGGGGCTGTAGTCCCTGACCCCCGACCTCCTAAAGTCCACAATCATCTCCTTTGTTTTGCTGACGTTCAGGGAGAGGCTGTTCTCCTGGCACCATCCCGCCAGGACCTTGACCTCTTCCAGGTAGGCCCTCTCGTCGTTTGCAGAGATCAGGCCCACCACTACTGTGTCGTCAGCAAATTTGATGATTGTGTTGTTATTCCGCTGAGCCACACAGTCATGTGTGTACAGGGAGTAGAGGAGGGGACTCAGAACACAGCCCTGGAGGGCCCCTATGTTGAGGGTGATGGATGAGGAGGTGCAGTTGCCTGCTCTCACCACCTGGGGTCTGCCCGTCAGGAAGTCCAAGACCCACTGGCAGAGGTCATAGTTCAAGCCCAGGTCCCTGAGCTTGGCTATGAGTTTGGAGGGGACTATGGTATTGAATGCTGAGCTGTAGTCGATGAATAGCATTCTCACATAGTTCCCCTGCCTCTTGTCCAGGTGTGATGCTGCTGTGTGCAGCACATGGGCTATGTCGTCCTCCGTGGACCTGTTGGGGCGGTATGCAAATTGCAGGGGGTCCAGGTTGATGGGGAGGGAGGAGCAGATGTAGCCCTTTACTAGCTTCTCAAAGCACTTCATGGCTATGGAGGTGAGAGCTACAGGGCGATAGTCGTTGAGGCAAGCAGGCTTAGATTTTTTAGGTACAGGGATGTTAGTGGACTTCTTCAGTGCAGGTGGGGATGACAGCCTGTTCTAAGGACAGGTTAAATATGTCAGTGAATACTGGGGCCAGTTGGTCGGCACAGACTTTTAGGACGCGGCCGGGGACGCCGTCCGGTCCTGCCGCCTTCCTGATATTCACGTTTTTAAAAGGTCCACCTCACCTCATGCTGTTACCCTGAACACTGAGTCTCCATCAGCAGACCCCCCCCCCCCCCATTGCCGTGGCTTGTAAGCTGGTGTTGTTATTCCCAGCCTCAAACCTTGCATAGAAGGTATTGAGATCATTTGCTAAGGAGATGTCACTGTTCAGTTTGAAGGAGGTGCCTTTGTAGTCTGTCATCGTTTTGAGGCCCTGCCACATAGTACACCAACACTGCAAATGACAGTGGATAAATAAATAAGAACTAAAGCTAATCGCGTGGAAATAGACCATTAATATTCCATAACAAGTATGGCCTATGTGTCTAATGAATGAACAGTAGGCTTATATTATTCTAGTTACTTGTTTCATTAGGATTTAGTAGATACTATATATAGGCGCACACAAGACTCCGGCGGCGTTAATATGTGTACAGTACTGTACTGTAATGACCTGAACGGGGACGCGCGTTCGCGTTTCAGACTGGTGCCATTCCCCAACACAGATATCACAGCTGTGACCGTTTGAGACACTTAAGACATCTTCCCGGCACGTTGGGGACTCAGAGTGAACTTGTCATTGATTCTGTCTCAGTCGGTTCCAAGATAAGTCTTCCAAGAGAACTCTTTGGAAAATATTCAGGAATGAGACCCATTATGTTGGAGTCTGTGTTGTTGTGTTTTGATGGGCAGAGAGATTTTATCTTGATTATGTAAGTCATCAGGTTAGATCATTTTTGCGCTCTCCTCTTCGATGCTTCCTATGTCAGGAATATCGATATTGCATGTAGGAGGACTTCAGGTCGGTGCAGCAGGTGTGAACAGGATGGGTGCTCAGTTAGTCAGTGCAATCTTGAGATGGAGCAGGCAAAGTGTCTGCACTGTGAAGGCAATCATGAAACAGGTGATACTCAGTGTCCAAGAAGAGTGAAGGAGATCAGAGTAAAAAAAGTAAGATCAGAAGGTAATGTGTCAAGGGAAGTGTCCTATACAGAAAGGAAAGTGTCATATGCAGAAAGTGTCCCATGTAGAAAGGAAAGTGTCCTATACAGAAATGAATGCGTCATATGCAGAAAGGAAAGTGTCCTATGTGGAAAGGAAAGTGCCATATAAAGAAAGGAAAGTGTCATATGCAGAAAGTGTCCTATGTAGAAAGGAAAGTGTCCTATACAGAAATGAATGCATCATATGCAGAAAGGAAAGTGTCCTATGTAGAAAGGAAAGTGTCCTATACAGAAAGTAAAGTGTCCTATGTAGAAGCAATGAAAAGGGGTAAAGGATAATCTGATGTTGAAACTGTTACTTGTTGTCAATTCAGGAAGAAAAACAGAAATGGTCATTAAAGCAGCGCAAATATATTTCTGTATTGATGATATAACTGTACAGGTGTAAAGAAGTGTAAGGGATTAGGTACTGCTTTAGCTGTAAACATTTTTTAAATATATTTGTATTCTCAAAATTAAGTAATTCCCAAACGCACTGCGGGAGGCAGCAATACACCACGATGAATATATCTATCTATCTATATATTAGAAAAAGTGCAGGGACGTTTAAAAAAATTACACGAGGACGACGATATGGAATTTGACATAGAAAATAACTTTGGTTGTTGTGGAATTTACCTAAATGTGTTGGGGCTATAAGCGAGAAGCATGTGGTCATAACAGAGCAGAGTTTACTTTCCCGGTCTTCAACTACAAAACACAGCATTATGTTGCTCTCGTGGCTGTCTGCACGATCCCTCCAGGTAAAGGTACAGTAAGACTCGTTCTGTTGCTTTTGTGGTGTGTGGAAGAAATGGGACGTTACGTTATGTGTAAAGCATTTTTCTACATTATACATGTGTGCCGCGGTGTGTGTTTGTTTTTAGGCATTACCTCCAGGGCTGTGCAATTTGTTCCTCGTTTATACTGCTATTTTGTACGAGTTGTAATAACATGTTGACTAATATTTTTGGCTCTTGTTTGTGTGCTGTAACGCTAGGTTCAAACTTGTCAGGTGAGCAGAGCGACTACTGTGGCTACTACTGGCCAGTCAACACTACATCAGGGGACATTGAGCACGTGAAGCATGCTGAAGGACGAGGCAATATGGAGACGCTTGCAAATCGTAACCCATAATGGCCTTGAGCAAATGCCTACCTGCCATTTTTTATTAGCTGCAGCAGCCTGTGAAAGTGTTTTCCATGTCACTTTTACATTCATTTTTTAAATAATAATAAAGTTGCACAATATCTGGTCACGTCTACATAGTATTATGAAAACAGCCCTTAAAAAAAAACTGTCATGGTAGTATGAGGGTCAGTTCAGTTTTACCATGGCACAGCAATTGTTTAAAATAATGTACCATGGTGTGCCATGGTAAAAGTCATGAAATCACCATGGTAGAACTTTTGCACTAAAAGAATGCCATTATATGACCAATTTTAATGAATGAGTAGGTAAATGCACAGTGCATACCACGTTGTTTGAGGTGCTTGTATTGGCATTAAGATATAAATAAGGAGGAATCTTTCTGGAACTAAACTCCGGATAACAAAATGTGTTACTTCTAGCACAGAGACTGATCCTTCTTCACTGGAAGAGTCCTCATCCACCAAGCTGGACTCAGTGGCTAAAAGAGGTGATGCATAATCTTCAGAAGTTGAGACTCAGTGTGGGGATCCTCTGATAAGTTTGAGAAAATCTGTATCTGGAAGCTAGATGTCCCACATTTGTGAAACAGCTGCCAGTTTGTGTGTATTTTTTTCTTTTGATTATATTTTTTGTCTTCTTTTCAATGTCTTAATTTAGTTGGTATAATTAAATACAAATATTGTGAGGAAAAAAAGGAATACCATAACCTAGATTCACTGTAGCTCCTCCATATAGTCTTTAATCACTAATGTTTCAACAGTGAACTTGATCAGGGTATTCCAATCCTCCTCCGATACCCTGATGAAGACAGTTCACTGTCAAAATGTTAGTCATTAAATAATTTATACAAGCTATATTGAGTGTGTGGCATTCCTTCTTATGATCCAATTTGAACCATGTTGCCCATGGTGATATCATATGTAGTAGGGATGTCCGATATTATCGGCCGACCTATATTATCGGCCGATATCGGCAGTAAAATGTGATATCGGAAAATATCGGTATCGGTTTAAAAAAAGAAAAAAACAATAACAATATTTGTTATATATATATCCAGTGAAATGATTAGTTACCAGAAATTATTCCGTTTTTTGGGGTGGGAAACCCTGCATATATCGGTATCGGTTGGTATCGGTTGATATCGGTATCGGAAATTAAGAGTTGGACAATATCGGAATATCGGTATCGGTAAAAAAGCCAATATCGAGCATCCCTAATATGTAGCCATTTTTGGACATGCCATCGTGGTACTGAATGATGGACATTTTAAGCTTGTTCAGGGATATCTCATAAAACATGTTATGTGTCATCGATAGGAAAATTTACCAACACAGTTTCTCTTTCTAATCAGTCATACTTGTCAGTAGCGGTTCACCCACTAGGCGTGTCAAGCAGGTTTACTGACATTATAATTGGTATCATATGGTACTATTTAGTTTGACACTGTAGTGGGTTCTAGAGACATAATTCACCATACAGTTGTCTTGGTATTGTGTTGATGGGGCACTGTCACTTTAAGTTTCATACTTTGATGTAATCGGATGACATCAAGAAAATTATTCAGGGGGAATAGAACACAGCATCATACTCAACATAATGACAGTTTACTTGTGCTAATGAGCTATCCTTTATGCCATTAATATATGGTTGTTTACAAGTATCAGAGTCCTGTGTAACCCTGGCTGGCCTATAATTATTCATCAAATGAGTTTGGGAAGATATTGTTGGAGTAGAAAGTAAAACTATATTGTCTGTAAAAATCATTGTCATCAGCATTTGGTTACATAGGTTTAGTTGAGGAAAAACAAAAGTCATATAATGATGTCTGGGTTGTTTATTGAATTCGACACCAAGTAAGTATAGGTTGTACAAAATTGTGTCAAATAGCCTATGGCCAGTGGTTCTCAAAGTGTGGTCTGGGCCATCTGGCGACCCCAGAGGTCCTTGGGGGATCCCAGGGGAGTAGTTTGATATCACTGATATTTTATTTACTATTCTGATCATACGTTTCACACACTCTCCACTGTTATCTCCCCAACTAGAGTAGACTATAGACAATTATGGAAGTCTACTAAATGATATGAACAACTATCTTCTGAGATAGGGGTCCTCAGGGGTTACTCAGCTGGTTGGACCCTTCCTGCTGATTTGTCGTACAGAACTTGTAAGTCGCTTTGGATAAAAGCGTCAGCTAAATGACAATTTAATTAAATAAATGCAATAGGGGTCCCTGTGACATAAACCAAATGTATCCATTTGATGGTCCTTGGCATGAAAAGGTTTGAGAACCATTGGCCTATGCAGCTAGTAGCCTAGTAGTACACAGTCCCAAAACAAACAATGTGGGTGTAAGGAAGAATGCATGATTGTGCTTGTGACTGGCAGGCTGAGAGAGAACATAATTCCTGTCCTGTCATCTGGCATCAACTGCTCTTCCTACAGGAAAATAAAAAGTGAAATCATCAGCACTGGGCAGTGTGGGCACTATATGGCTATGTTTTTTTTTTAGCATTAATGCAAACGCTAGTGGCTTGCTAGCATTCATTGACTGTATTTGCGGCCATGCAGCATGCTTCTGTTGCAAACAGGTAATCTGTTTAAATACTAAATTCCACTACATTACTAAAAAGAAAACACTAAATTTGCTCACTCACCTCAACCACATTGGACAATGTGTGTCCCGGTGTAAGAAAGGAAAAGCCATGACAGCAGCTCCACATAGGCCTACAACTTGTCCCCAAACTACAGTATCATAGCTTGTTGGAAATGGTTGTGAGAAGAGGATTCATTGCAACGCAATTCCCAGGCCCCTTCATACCCCACTACATCTGCCCTATCGCTGTGGAGGTGGTTGGCACATTCAGACGCATCGGTTTTGTTGAGTGACTTGCTTCACCCCACCCACAACTTGTCCGACCATCAGACCACATCAGTAGCAGTCCGGAGCCGGTTCCGAAAGAAGCATAAATGGGGTCAGGGGTCAGGTGTCTCCGGGTGCTTGCATCCATAGCGTTTTGAAGACACATAGTCAGATGAAAATACTGCTAAAGAACGATTGGTTGGCCACTAAAACTTTTTTTTTGTGTTATGGTCAAATGTATGCATTGCCAATGACTGCTTGCCATGCAATATTTTATGTTGATCTCAATAGGTTTTCTATGGCCGCTAACTGCGTACAAAACCCCCATCAACATGGTCAAATTAGCATAATAATTCCCAGGTTATAAACGTAAAGTTAAATGGTGAGTTAAAAACCACCCACAAGTCGTTTTCGTTTTGAAGCAGTGAGCGGAGCTCCCATTGTGATTACATTAGAGCTGAATGTTTGACCTGGCTAGTAAGGACTCTTAGTGACATAACAGGTTAATAGAGGCCTTACACAGAATGTTAGTGTAGTTCTCTGTCTTCCAACATGGCTGCCTGTAACATAGCAACCATTGTTTTGTACAAGGCAATGGAGGAGACAACTGTTGCTATGTGTTGATATGAGAAATATATCAACAAAAATAATAATTTGGTGTCTTATTATTACTGAATCTTGTAAACAGATCATATTAGTATCATCAGTAATATGCTTTTCCAGTAGGGCTATTCCGATATGACAATATATTGTGGGATCATTTCTATTGATATAGATTTCCTTCTATCGCTATTGTCAGAAATGTTACGTCCTCCTGCTTTACATTCTCTACATGTGGGCTCAGATAACAAATAAACATGGAGTGTGACACAAGACGAAATTCCGGAAGTGCCTTTCATTTAAATTAGTGCACACTGCACAGGATTACCAAAAGGTAGTCATGAGGCATGTGGTTATTTTGTAAAGACAATGTGTTCATCAAATTTACAGAAAACATACTATATCATGATATATATCATTAAAGATATGAAATTACGCATATTATCGTGGAGGATTTTGTCCATATTCTCCAGTGTTCTACTTATTCTACCAATGGTTACAGGCAGCCATACTGGAAGAAAGAACTACACAAACATTACGTGCAAGGCCTCTATTCGTGCATTGTCCAAACGTACTCAGAAGTTGAACTTAGCGAAGCAAAGCGCAAAATAATGACCAATAACAGTAGGCCAACTACTCACCAAGCGTTTGCTGTAACATGCATTCGGATCCTCCATGGTCACTAGCAGGAGAAATAAAGTTTAGGAAGTTAGCGCAAGCTATGCAAGCTTGCTAAATCACTGAATCCATAAACATAAAATTTCACTTGGTTTCGTCAATCTGTGAAATAGGAAGACAACCACATTGTCATCCCAACCACAGACTGTTTGCCCTCTTCCCCTCAGGGAGGTGCTATAGGAATCTCAGTTCCAGGAAGAGCTTCTTCCCCTCAGCTGTCATCACTGAACTTTGCACCATGGTGACAGACCCACACCCCCAATCACTTTCTCCATACCGCACTCTGTTGCCTATAATCAAGGCTCTGTTGCCTATACTGTATGAACTTTGAACACTGTTGTCCATACTTATCTACTGTTTTACACTGTACTTACCTTCATTATACCATTATATCCAATCTATAGTCTATCCATATAACACTGTATGACAGCAATGTACAATAACACGGTATATACATTTATGTGTGTATGTATGTATGCATATATCTTATATGTATTATGTATGTATGCATGTATATGTATGTATGTGTATATATTAGGGCTGTCAAAGTTAATGCTTTAACTTGAGATTAATTTAAATTATTTAAAGCGTTAAAAAAAAAATTATCTAGATTAATCTAGTGAAACATTTTCAATGTTCTGAACTTTCAGCAGTATCTTTGCTTGTTATTTTTTTGCATCGACTCATGCACCTTTTTGAAAATCATCTGACATGAAGATGGAACACATTTTTGTTGTTATTATGATTTATATTACTGGTAGTTCATACAAGACATTATCGTCCTCTAAGCCAATCTGCACTTCATAGGCATCGGTTGTTTTTATTTCTGTTAGCGCTGTGGATATAAGAAAGAGGTCTAGCTGAGTCAATGTTGATGGTTTTGTTGAACATTTGTATTTCACAGAAGATAAACTGTATTCAAAGAAAGCTATTAAAATAGTCTTTGAATCTAAATATACTTTCTGTGTGTTGATTTTACATTAATCCATGATTTTACTCAAGTAAATATCTGTTAATTAATTAGTTACATTTTTTAATCTATTGACAGCACTAGTATATATATATACGTGTGTGTGTATACCTACACTGGACACTGTATATTCATCTATATCTGAATATATATACTTACCTACTCTCATATTAGTAAAACCACTGGTTAGTATGATTTATTACCATCGTGTATTCACACTGTAATACTGTATATATAATAATAATATACATTATCTTAGCATATTTACTCTGTAGATTTGTCATATATACTCCATATATTCACATGTTATTGTATACTGTAACAATGCACTTTACTGCACTCTGGTTATGTGCTCATTTAATTTCGTTGTACTCTGTACTTGTGCAATGACAATAAATGTAATCTAATTCGGAAGACAAGCTACTGGGTCGTTAGCTAATGATAGCGACTGGCGAACACAGCCTTGTAGCTAGTAAACTAAGCTAACGTTAGCTACAAACACACAATGATGTGGACAATGGAACACTATTTAACGTTACACTAGACACGCATCTCACATGCGTTTCGGGATATTGTAAGGATCAATTGGAATACTCCTGTATTGTGAATGACTTGAATACGTGTCTATCTTGACGAACCGTAGGCATATATTAACGTACGCTAAACTAGCTAGCAAGCCTAGCATTAGCTCGTTTGTTGTCCCTTTAATAAAACGTCGGGCTAACATTAGCTTGCTAACGACAGCTACGTTATTCCAGCAGTTGTTATACTTTACCATACCTTTTAAGTCTTTGAAGCTCTTGTGATCTAGGACAAGGTAACGCTAATGGTTCCGGACAAAAGCTTCTATGGGCTCTCAGTGAAGTGTATATCCATAGATATATATTTTTTATCTATGTTTATCTCCATGTTGAGTATTTATGGCTATGTTATTGTTATGCTTGTAATTGTACGATAAAGTTAAGACGATTCGCTTCGAGCCGCCATTTTCAGCTGAGCACAAAACACACACAAACCAAGTAACCCGAGAGGGGATGACCCGCCCCTATTTACACCACTGGCCAATAGTAGATAAATCAATCAACATATTGGCGCTCTGATTGGATATAATACATGCTATTTAATAGTGATGTGACTATGATAAAATACGTGTGTTTGATTTGTCTTCATGGTTGCAGCTTCGGACGTTTCCCTTTCTTCCCAACTCTCTTCACAAAGAAGTGCCCTGACCCCGCTCATCCGACGAACATGGTATTTTAAAACGACGTTACCATCTTTAAACCACACCCAGCGTGATGCTAATGAGATAGGACGAGACGACGTCCATTCGCCAGGGTGTTGAAATGAGGTCAAAATGGAATAATGAAACGAACTAGCAAAACGTACATATTGGATAATAATTTATGCCACATAATTTATGCCTGTCAGTCATTATAGTTCCGCAGCTACAGCAGAAATATGCCGAGAGTGTGTATCGGGTCTAGTGCGTTGGAAAAGTGTTGTAGACATTTGACAGGTTCATTTAGTAGCAATTAATCTTGTAAAATCAAACTGTCTAGCATTAGTAAAAGAAAAAACGAGGGAGAGGCAACCCCTATAGACAATTTACAACACACAAATCGTTCATTACATAAAAAGCTTTACTGGGTTGAAACACAACCAGCCGCTAGATGCGTGACAACCACTGTTACAGAGAAGACACGCATCACAATCAGTCCAGCAGCACAGTACTTGCAGAAAAATATCCAAATATATCGCATGACAACCACACACACAAAGCATACACAAAGATTAGGACACAAAACGAAAGTCCAAAAAAATACCGTACATACCCAGCTAAAACCACAATCCAGATCTTTTTTGTTGGACTGATTGATTGATTGAAAATTGTATACAGATTGCAGAATGGGTACAATACAGTACGGCTCAATACACACAATTGTTAATAATAATAATAATATCTTAAATTTATATAGCGCCTTATAGGGCTGAGTCGTCCGCGAACAGGAACAAGTTGCAGTCACAAGCTGACGATTGATTGATTGAATTGATTGATTGATTGATTGAAAACTTTATTAACAGATTGTAGAATGGGTACAATACAGTACAGCTCAATACACACAATTGTTAAGGGGATGCAGACCAGAGAAAGACTTTCGTCTTGTTTACATCAGGGTCCCCCATTTTCAATTCATCAGGACATATATGACATACATGACATACAGATAGTCAGTACTGCTACATCTATACATTTATGACATACCAGATTTGCAAATACATGTCATTTGCATAAATTAGGAACAGTAGCGGTCCTAGTATCCTTCCTTGTGGAACACCACAGCTCACTGGGAGGGGGGGGGGGGGTAGTGTACCGTTTACCTCCACCATCTGTTCTCTCCCCTCCAGGTAGGATTGCATCCAGCTCACTGATGAACTATCAAAACCAATCGCTTTTAGTTTGTCAATCAGTGTCGAAAGCCTTTTGGAGGTCCAGCCATGCCGCAGTATTTGCCCACGTCCACCTCTTGTTTGATGTGGTCGTTCAAATAGAGAAGGCATGTGTCAGTGGAGTGGGATGTTCTGAAGCCAGATTGGAATTCATAGATTATTATTTTTTCCGCAAGGTACTTTTCGACCTGTTCGTAGATTCTTTTTTCCATGACCTTCGAGATGGAGGTAAGAATAGAAACAGGGAGGTAGTTGCCTGGGTCTATTTTGCTGCCTTTTTTGTGCAGGGGGGTCACTCTTGCAATTTTGAAGTCTTTGGGTACGTGTCCCTGTTTTATGGAGAGGTTTATTATGTGGGTGATGACTGGGGTGATGGCGGCTGCTGAGTCTCTGAGGAATTTGGAGGGGATATTGTCATGGCCAGTGGCCTTGTTATGTTGGAGGGCGCTCAGTTTTATTTAGTACTTCATCTGTTGTTACCATTTCAAGTTTGAAGTCGTCTTTACGGACCCCTGGGTTTTTGTAAGGCTATGATGTGTTCTACCCCAAAATGCCCTGAGTGGGAGGCTAGTTTATTAACCAGTGTTGTGGCTATGTTTGTAAAGAAAATGTTTTAGTAATTGGCCACATCCAGCTTATCTGTGATGATTACCTAGCACACGTCATCACATAAATCCTTGAAGAGATTGATTTGTAGATTGAAAATCTACCCAGAATTGTAAGAAAACAAACAAACAAAAAACATCATTGTAAATAAACATAACAGGTAAAAAGTCACATAACAGGTGTTAGATGTATCAAGAGTTCACGAGAACATGTTCCTTTTCTTTTCTTTCTATTTTTTTGGTTGGGGTATCCCATTTCTTTACATTGGATTACAGATTGGGCCTTTTGGATCTAGACCAATGTCTATGGACGATTTTCCTGCTCAAACAGCAGACTTCTATATGCATATGCTACATTTCTACTCCAGTTTTATCTCCTACGTGTTTAAAAAAAAAAAAAAAAAGTCTAAGGAAATCCTTTCAATTACAATTACTTACAAATTCCATATTGCAAATATTTTATATCTAATACCTTCCACTGTGGTTAACAATAAGACAAAATGTATGACACGTTTTCCTACACTTCATACAGCAAGATGATATTTTACAATTCAGAGGGTTAATGGGTTACAGGATCAACATGGTCAGTCTTTTTTTATTGCTTTTTAATATTCATATAACTGCCAAGGTAAAATGAGGAACACTTCAATCATCAATCTTCAAATTTGTTGAGAAATCATGTCATTTTCCCTGGAGAGAGAGAAAGAGAAAGAGAGAGAGACTTCACAATACAAAATGGGAATAGTAGTAGTAGTAGCCTAATAGTAGTGGCTAGTAGGGGTAATGAAGGCTATATTTTTCTCAAAAGGGAAGAGTATCATATAGGAAGATGGAATCTTATATGGAAAAGTAACAGTAAAAGAGAGAGGCAGGAACAGTTTTCTTTACACAATATAAAATTGGCGAGATGAAGGCTTTGTGTGTTTATTTTTTAATGGGCAAAAGTGGGAGAGAGTGAAAAAAATAGAATACAAAATATAATTTAGGGTCTTTGTATTTATATGTTTTTCCTACCTGTTTTATCGCTTTACGAGAAGAAGCTGTAGAGATAGGAGAAGCCAACTATTCCAATGATGGCACAGCATAGTGTGATCATCATCTTTTTCTGTGGGTTCAAAAGGAGGAGGCTTATATGAGAGGTCATTGAGAAGGTAAATGTTCATTAACAGCTTCAAAACATGGACCAGTTTTCTAGTACGGGTAATAACAAAACACACTGTTTGGAACGAGGAGATGATTGTACAAAAGGTCAGAAAGGGAAGAGGGTGTGCGTGTGCATGCATGTGTGTGTGCGTGTGGATGCATGTATGTGTGAGAGACCGAGAGAAAACTTACCAGCTCTTTACTTTGACAGCTCTTCACCAGTCTTCAGGAGTAAAGTACAGTGTAGTGTATAGTATGTAGTGTAGTGTAGGGTAGTAGTTGACGACAGCTACTGTATAGTCACACACTGGACTTAACATTAACATCATTCACAAGTCAAAGTAACACTAGTCACACTGCAAATAATGAAAAAGTCTCTTTTCTACTCAAATATTTATTGATCTTAAAGGTCAGACATATATTATTCTCTCTATGAAGAATTCCCATCTTGACAAGTATTAAGCTTTTATTGAGTCTTCAAATAGTATTTTCGTAAACAAGTGTGTGTGTTGTGGGCTGGGGGTTCTGCCAATAGGGAGGGAGAATTTCACTTGTTCCAACCATATTATAAAACTATACAAGCATATTTTAGAACTCCCAACTGAAATAGTTAATGTTCTTGGAACAAGTGACACTAGGAATGGAACAAGTGAAATTGGGCATGTCTGTCCTTTTTCAAGATCACTTCATTTGTTTTGTGAATTTGTATTACGAGACGAATTCTCTCACCCTATTGGGAAATGGTACGATTTTATGACTCAAAGATTATTACTTGCCATTTCTTTCCCTATTTGCCAGGTAGACAATCTGTGTTTGATTAGTCAGATAATTAAGTTTCATGCTCTTGTCCCACACTTGCAATAACAAAATGCTACCAATGGCTATCATCTCATCCACACTGCTTCTATCCTGTTTCTTTCCTTATTGAGACATGACTAACGGAAGTTGAACTTCCACTTAAACGGTGGAGTAGACAATTTCAGAGAAAGAGTGAGCTTACATGTCCAGCAGAAATAGAGGAAGCTCTGTGTCACTCTTCCAGCCCAGCGTTGTGTGCTATGCACGCACAACAAAACATTTTCCACAGCAGCTTTAAAGGGGAACTCCAACATTTTGGGAAATTAGCTTATTTAACATCTTCCCTGGAGTTAGACAAGAAGATACATACCTTTTTTGTCTCTGTGCGTGCATTTTAGCTTTGGGAATAGACGCTCCGTTAGCATAGCTTAGCTTCATCACTGGAAGTGAGGCAGGACAGTAGCCTTACAGTGCCTTACAGTGTATTGCAAGGTCTGACATTGACCAAATTTGATATGCACGACCTTGGTGGGCTCTAGGTCAACTCCTGAAAAATGTCAGACCTTGCAATCAAAAGTTAGGGGGCGCACTGAAATTATGGCAAGGGTTATTAGCCCCCTAACTTTTGATTGCAAGGTCTGACATTGACCCCCTTTTCAGGAGTTTTTCAAAAAAAAGAATACAAAATATTTCCCGGCCTCTGAGCGGTAGGTGGTTTGGTACTCTGTGTACTTATCGGCGAGGAACGCAATGGTGGGGCTCGTTTTCTCATCAGACCCTATGCAGGAACACCACTTTGAAGGTTAAAAATAATATGATTAGTTAAGATTCAGGCCTGAAACCAACACCACGACTGGGAAATATTTTTCTATTATATATATATTAAAAAAAAAAATCCAGCTTACAGCTGCTGGTGCCTCTGTGACGGATCATACTGGTCTGCGTTGTGTTTGATGTTAAATGTAATGTCCCGAGGGGGAGTCGAACAGGGCGACGACACAGGCCGCTGCACTAAGAAGTGAATTCACTCCTAACTACCGTACCTATGCGTCTGTTAACCCTGTTATGGGGAAGTGAGTTTAATTTACCAACCCGCACTGCCACAGTCACTCGTCAACACACCTGTTTCCGTGACTGTGGACATACCCACGGGCTTCCCCGTTACACTCACCTCCCTAAACTCACGCCCCTCAGGACATCCGGGTCACGGCACCACTGTGACGGATCATACTGGTCTGCGTTGTGTTTGATGTTAAATGTAATGTCCCGAGGGGGAGTCGAACAGGGGGCTCCCGCGGGTGACGACACAGGCCGCTGCACTAAGAAGTGAATTCACTCCTAACTACCGTACCTATGCGTCTGTTAACCCTGTTATGGGGAAGTGAGTTTAATTTACCAGCCCGCACTGCCAGTCACTCGTCAACACACCTGTTTCCGTGACTGTGGACATACCCACGGGCTTCCCCGTTACACTTCTGTCAGACTGGAATTTTTTTTGGTGCAGCACTGAGCTTGAAAAGTGATGCAGAGCTTCCTCTATTTCAGCTGGACATGTAAGCTCACTCCTGCTCATTTCTCAGAAATGTCCTATTCCACCTTTAAGTCCCACCCATGAATATCCATTTCATATCTACATTCTCTATATTGTATCATCTCTCTCTCCTATTTACACTGTATACCAATGAGTATAGAAGCAGTCAGCCTAACAATCATGTTCTGAAATTTTCAGACAACACTTATTCTAAGCCTACTGAAGGCTGGCGACTGCCCCTCTACTTACCAGTACCACTTACCACATCAACTCCTTTCAAGTCTGGTGTGAGAGACATCATCTCATTCTCAATACCACCTAAACTAAAGAGATTATCTATGACCCCAGAGAAGTGAGAGTACATGACCCTGTGGTAATTGGCGACTGTGAAATAGAGCAGCTTGCATCATACAAATACCTAGGAATCCACATGGATAATCGACTGAAAATAAACACTAAGTATCCGTCACTCCAATCTATCTTGGAGAATGTAGTGGTCAGCCAGGCACAGAAAATCTTACAGGATCCTTCTCATTATTCTATATCCTGAATACGAAGTTCTTCCCTCGGGGAGACGTTCAGAGCAAGTAGATACAAGAGCAACCGCTACAAGCTCTCCTTCCTTCCTACATCCATCGCTCTCCTAAATAACACTAGAGGTCTATTCCTTTGAGGTGCCACTTAACAGTGGGCTGTCACCTCTTTCTTTCTTGTCCAAGTCCAAATCTTGTTGCAATTTAATTAGGGAAAGGTGCAATATGAAGCTTTTTGAAGCTTTTGCAATTAGTTTACCTACTCATGAAATGTCTCTATGCATTGTCATATTTGTCTGAAGTCCTTTTTACTAACTGAATGAATGAATGATTGTATATATCGTTTTCTTCTTCATTTACAACATTATCGCAGACTGATGCAGCGCCGATGTTCCTAGTAAATTGCCCCTTTGGGGACAATAACGTTTATTCTTATCTCAGTGGAAAGCTGCACATGCTTTCGCTTGCACCACTTAAAAAAACTGGGCACATGGTGCTTTCATAATCAAGTAATAACATCACCAGTTTGAGTAAAAAATTACCCCTTCACCAACACTACTGTAAAACTAAGTTACTTGTTCTTTCATTTGCAACGGGCAAAATAGCTGTTTGTCACAAGAAACCACTGAAGAAATACATGCCAACAAGCCATTTAAAAAAGATAAATCTTTAATTCCTTCATTGAAATCTTTGGCACCATAACTTACGAGTACAATTAAAACAGTCTAAAACATGCTGCCTACAGTGTTATTTTTCTTACGTCATTAACCATGCACCAACAGAGATGTTCAATGGTTTGAAATGTGGACCACGTAGACTCATCCACATGCAATCGATTTATGCTTGAATAAGCACATCGTTTAGTGGTCGAGTCCACAAGATCCTCATTGCATGCCGATGGAATTCCAACCATGTAGACTCAACCAAATTACGTGCTTATTACATGTACAATGTATGTAAATGGTCGAAGATCTTACTTAGTGGACATTCAAAACCCTTGCCAGTGGCTAATGTGCTACAAAGTAATATGCAAGAGGGATCCGATTGGGCAGGTTGTGGAATTCTAGCATGGATCCAGCCCCCTGAATCATACGTTTTTCCAGGCTAGTGGAATTAAATTAAGAAGTGAAACGCATAAGGCCATTTAAAGCTCTTATGAACTTTCAGGCACTCACAATCAATAGCTACATTTAGGGTCCATCACACGTGGCTACGGACATTAGGACTAGATGAGATCTAAATGCCCGGAAATACGACCCACACCAGAGCAGAATCACCAAAAACTCCTCACGTGGGAGACTTTAGCATTGGCCTTTTGACCATATCCTGTACGTGAGACTGGATTATCAGACGAACATGCACCAGTAGTGACACTGACAATTATACAAGGCATCATCCTCAACATGAAAACTGAAATCCACTGGCTTTTCTCAACTCAAGAATCATAGGCGTTCAAAACGGAACACCATTCCGCTATAAGTTAAAGAGGACTGGAAGCTATTCTCTGCAAGGTGAGACACACATCAGGAAAGAAAGAAAAGTCAGTGTTTTACATGATGATAATTACAGACAGACATACAGTGTATTCATTGGAAGGTGTCATAATGTCCCACCTAACCGACAAAGCTCCAGTACAGGAAATGCATCCTGTTAGCTTTACATCACTAATGTGTCATGGCTCATAATGGCAAGAAATGACGGAAACAAGGGAAATTCTACAAAAGTAAAATTAATTAAGTCAATTAAATAAGTTAACATGAACACATCCATAATGATTCTTAAATGTTGAAATGTTGGACAGTGAAATGCTATAAGTTGTATACACAATGCTGCAGTGGTTCCCAGCCACTCAAATTAATTACTCTGCGTGACCATGTGAGGGGTGGGCTCCCTCTCATCTTAAGGGCCACAGACTAAAAAAACATAGAAGCACTGATCTTACTTCATCAAATTCTCTTTACACATATACGTTTTGTAACTGATGTCAGCCTGAGTCTCTTCTTTCCTCAGTAGCAGAAAAGTGACTTCACAAGCCATGAAAGGAAGGATGTTCATTCATTCTTTTTAGGTAGTGGGAACGGTTAAGGTTAGCATTAAGCTAAGGGATACGTTTATGCATACCCTTTTAGGTGAAAATAACGAGTTATGGCTTTGCAGCTAGGCCAGAACTTTTACCATTCCCCCATGAAAACATCCTTCCAGGCTATAGTTCTAGACACTAACACCCTATAAATCCACCAGGAAGACATGTCTGTTTGAAGCTCTACTAGATATGTCAAAATAAAAAATTTACCACTTTCCATTGGCCAGATATTGCATTAGGCCTTTTGTCAGAGGTCCCACCTGACCTCTTGCTATTGGTCAGAAGTCTCACTGGGCCTTTTTCTATTGGTAAGAAGTCCAACCATTCCTTTTACTATTGGCTAAATGTTTTTCTTTTGGTCAAATGTCCTACAAGGCTTTCTTTTTGCTGTTGGGTCAGAAGTTCTCCCGGACTATGGGTCAGATTTGTTTTTCGGTGAGAAATTCCACCAGACCTTTTTTCCTCATTGGTCTGAAGTCCCCTTTTAAGCTGATCAGACATGTGAGGGGGAGGGAGTGGATGTTCATATATATATATGGAGTGATAGATAAGTAGAAGTATTTTCTCTCTCTCTGCTCGTGGAAGGAGCAGGATGGAGTGATGATGGAGGTGAGGAGAGAGAGAAATCCTATGTTGTCTGGGTGATGATGATGATGAGGATGATGACAACCAGCACAGCACAGACCACGGCGATACAGATCATCTTCTATTTGGGGAGAGAGAGAGAGAGAGAGAGACCATACATCAGTGTCTATGAATATTGATATGATTCACTGACATATACAGTATACATAATTGTAAGCATGCACACACACAAACAAATGCAATAGTGATACACCACACCACACTGCAGACCACACACCAACTAACCCAAACTACTACGCTACGAGGAACTAACCTAATTCACCACCAGCACTGCTGTTTGTTCAGCCATGACTGACTGACTGCAGGCAAGAACCAGAGAGAGCGAAAACAAAACACCCTCAAATCTACAACATACACTAACACACCCCACATAAGCGAACACGTGCGCATGCAAAAACACACCCACACAGGTTGCCTAGACTGAAGAGAATGCAAACCCTTGCCAACGCTTCCCTGCCCACACCCACTCTGACATGGAGGAGTCCATGTTGTTACTCACCCTTTACACTCTCCTGTTACTCAAAAAACATCAGCTTTCCTTCTTCAATCCCACTGACAACCCCACAATCAGAGCTATTACGGCCACCAACAGCAAAATCACAGCTATAATCACCACTTTCTGTTGGGAAGGGGGAAATTAAGTATATACAGACTGTTTCAGTGGAATTGAACAGCTTGGAATGGCAGTTAACTTCCTGTTGAAGCGTTAACCCTTTGACTACCACACTACAGAAGGTTACCTTTCACTACCACACTACAGAAGGTTAACCTTTCACTACCACCGGTTAACTGTCTGTAGTGTGGTAGTGAAAGGGTTAACCTTATGTAGTGTGGTAGTGAAAGGGTTAATGCAAGCAACTGACTGAGTCAAATGTGGTCCATTTAGTCTCCGTTGTCAGGTTGAAATCATCTATATTATGCAATCAAGGCCATTCTTTTTTTTGTATCCACTTTTTTTCCTTATTTTCAATTTTTCTCCCATCCCAATTTCGCCTCGCCAATTCTCCCTTCAATTCTCCCCTCCCCTGTCTCGAACGTTGCTAGACTATGCCTCCCACTGGTCGGCTGCAGTGAGGACCAAGCCTTGCATCACGTGTCCCCTCCGGTACACGAGGAGGCAGCTGTCGCATCTTTTCACCTGAACAGCGCAATCTCTCAGTGGCGAGGAGTAACGCGTGGGAGGCTCACGCTGCCCCCGATACTTCCTGATTCTGCTGTACAGGCGGACCAACCAACCTGTAGGAGTCGCTGTCCACAACGTCCAATCCCCACCCACCGGCTTTCCCACCCTCTAACACTGCCAACGACCAAGCCGGTAGCAACGCAGAGAGCTGGGCTCGATACCAGCATCTCCTGCGTTAGTGGCGAGCGCCTTGCCCACTGCGCCACTCAGCCGCCATTCTTAACACTTCGATTACCAGCAATGCGGTGCGCCTTACCCCCGTTGAATGCCACCACCCACTTCAATGATAGCGTTGTGAACGCATAATCTATGTCTTAAATTATGGCTATGTGTCTAATCTGCCCGTCACTTATCAATGACTTGTTTGCAGTCAACATTGTCGAAACGGATTTTTTTCGTTTTTTTTTTAATAATCGGTTAATTTCCGTTTTATAGCATTTTGAAAAGCCCTCGTTTTCTTGAAAGTTTCAGGAAAATATAACTTTTCCGTGATAAACGGCATTTACTGGAATATTCTGGAATACACAAAAAACTGTCATTTTTCGGCCTATTTATGAATCGTTTTCAAATAAACGCTAGATTATCGATAGTATATGTGTACTTATGCACGCTAGAGAAGCGAGCTGAAAAATCTATTCTCTCATTTCCTGATCAGCACACACACACACACACACACATGGGGCAAACGCTGATATAGAGGTGAAAACAGATCCGATTACCCCAAGACTGGTAAAATTGATTCCTTACCTCAGATCAGATGTTCTCCAAAAAGATTATTCCAATTCCTGATCGCCATTCCAAATATCAATCACGTTTATTGATTCAGCGCTGGGTACTGTAAATATGTATTCCACGTTGTTTTCCGGCTCTGCAATCACTTCGATCCTTCAGATGGCTTGACTGAAAAGTAAAATGAGGAAACTGGAACCCCCCCCCCCCACCAGTCTAATCCAATGGGGTGCAGTTACACAGGGAGAGACGATAGGGGGCGGTATTTTCCCAATGGAGCTCAGAGAGAGTTTGGAGCACTAGCGTGAGGCTTGATTGATGAAATATGAATTCAAATCGCTAATAAAAAAAAAGACAAACAAACGCTATATAGCGTTGCTGGCATTCAACAGGCGGCATGAACTAACGACATAAAGCATCCGTGGCACTCAAAGTGTTAAAAGGAGATGCCGTTAAGAAAGTACAATAACAATGACCGTTTTGTAGAAGGGACGACACGGAAAAAAGTATATAGGTAAAATCTACATGAACTACTGTAGGTCATACAGAGGGTGCATATTTAGTATTGCTGCCAAAATCAGTACATTAATCACAGGAATTAGCGACGTTGAGTTGTTAATAAAGATATTTAATTTCCAATCATTCCAAGCTGGATAAGCTAAAGCGAATAAGTAAATATTTACCCAGAAAAGCAAATCCATATTTTGTTTTTAATATGACTGTTACGGATCATATGGAGACAATGGTATCACACCGGGATAAATGCTGCATCGAATAGTAACAGTTAGGGCAAAAGACAGAGAGAGAAAAGTTTAGCGTGAAGGCGAGTGAGTGTTTGTGTGTGTATACAATAGTCTGTGAGACTTGTCTGTGTATGTGAGAGATCGTGGTCCAAATGAGGAGCGGGGAAATAGGTTTTTCTGAGCGGGTTCAGGTGGTTGAGAAGCAGGAAGGATCCACAGGACACAGGGTGAAGGTTCCGGAACAAACCACACCAGGTCAAGACGGGTCAGGGGTCATCATGGGACAGTCAATGTGAACATCTGGGTCGTGATGCTGGGGAGGGTCTCCATGTTTTGGCCTGGGTTTCCCAAGAGCATCTTTAGTGTAAACAAATGGGAATATCACTTGATTTCAGCCTCGAGTTATCCATATGCTCTAGGTAGTAGGTCTGTGTTTGAGTTGAGAACATCTAGGGAATAACAGATCTGGGATCTGTGTTGGAGTGTGGTATTCCCTGAACTCCCCTTCTGTTCCACCGTTAGCCAACAGAAAAAGAGGAAGTCAATGCTACTACAAGATGCTTTTGGGAAGCCAGACCGTAGTAGTTCTCGACACCGGTCACTCACACGACGAGCCTCTTGCTGAAACTTTGCCGCTTTCTTAGTGTCCGCTACCGCACGCTCCACGAATCCCACCGATTGGTCCATGTTGCTCTCAATCCTGTCAATCATTCCGCCCTGATGGTGGCGGGTTATCGAAGGAAGAGAAAGGCATGCAGAGGAAAAGGTAGAAAGAAGAGAGAAAGACGCAGAGGTGGTGTGTGTGTGTGTTGGGGGTGAGGGAGTCATACACACAAGTATGCAGTGTGAGACAGTGTGGTTTTACAGTGTCCAGCGCAGAGGAAGTAAGAGGAGGGAACATTAGTATGGCAGCGAAGTAGAACAACAAGTACAGTACCTTGCGGATTCTAGTCTGGCACCTCTTCGCTTTTATGATGTCCGATTTAGCAGCGGCTACGTGGTCCACAGACTTAGACACATTCTTCTCTATGTTTTCTACTATGTCACCCTAAAAAAAAAAAAAAAACAGTGAGAAATGGAAAACACAAAAACTAACAACAAATATTGAAAAACACTACTCTAAAAGACATAATAGTCACCCCAAACTGGACAAGAATAGTCGCGTCTTTCATTCGCAAAGGAAGTTGAAAACAGAGGTTTTTTGCATGTCACGCGACTGTACTCCGCAGTCTCCAGTATTGGTGAGAGCTTTAGTAGTACAAGGCAACGCCTCTATTTCCTTAGGCGCCTAAGGAAGTGCAAAGTGAGTAAGAAGAACCTCAAGAACTTCTACTTGTGCACAATAGAGAGCATCCTGACTGGTAACATCACCTCCTGGTTTGGGAATAGCAAAGCACAAGACTGCAGCAGACTACAGAGAGCGGCCCGTTCAGCCGAACGCACAATTGGAGGTGGGCTTCCCACTCTCCAGGACATTTATAACAAGCGTTGCAGGGCCAAGAGAATAATCAAAGACTCTAGTCATCCAAACAACTGCCTCTTTGAACTGCTGCGGTCAGGCAAGCGCTACCGGAGTCTCATGGCCAGTACAGAGAGACTCAGAAGGAGCTTCTATCCCCAGGCCATCAGGATGCTCAATGACAATGACACTATGTAACAACCCATCATCTACACTCACTGAACACACATCCACATGTACACACTCACTTTAAAGGCCAACTTGCAGGTTAAACCTTACTCTTGCCGTGACGTCACTACCGGTAACTTATGCCTTATGCCCGTCCGGGTCATAGTACTACTGGCTATATGGCTCTGGCTAACGTTACCCCGTTAGCATTATGTCTACTGTCGTGAACCATTTTAAATCTGAGCATGTAAAAGAGTTTTGGGAACGAGTAAAATGTGCAGGTCCTCTTCTCAGACCTGTGGGGCAAAGCACTGCACACGCATCATGCCGGCTAGCAAGTTACACGTCACAGCATTTTGATACGATAGTAGCCCCACTCGGTGCATCACAGTCACGAAACGGGCTACCACGATAGCTATTAGCTAACTAACGTTAACGTTACAAGCTCAAACACCTTATAACTACTACTATTGTCGTGTCCATAAGTTCCCTGGCAGAATACTTGTGAGGACAAAGGTATACAAAGAGGAGAGAACAATTTTAAATCGGGGCATGTTAGGAGTTTCGAGAATGCTGACTACCAAGCTAGCTAACTTAGCTACTAACGTTATATACACAATATGTACAACGCCACAATGATTTACATTATTACAAATATGGTAACGTGGTTGTGGCTTTTACAAATAGTGGTTAGCTTTAGAGATGAATGGCTATGATCACGGAGCACTAGTGTTAGGTGAAACAGATACTAGATCCTCGGCTAGTAGTAGCAAGGCTCTCTGCTTCCTGCCACTACCTGCCTGTGATTCTCAGAGCCCCTGCTGCCCTGTACCTGGTGTGATGTCATCATTAAGATGACACACGCACGTTATGAACCATGGATTAAAATATCCACGTGCGTGGTGGTTGTGGTTTGGTCGACAAAATGTATAAAAAAAACGTTAAAACTGGGTCAATTTCGATACATATTTTTTGCCTCTTCATGAAAGTCACCGTTGGCCTAGTCACATTGTTTATTGAACAAAAATACAACCTGCAAGTTGGCCTTTAACACACTTTATATTCATCTATTATTAAAGAGATTTGCACTACATTCATACCTCATTTGCACCCTACCTTACGTTTTGTACCTCATCTAATTTCTGCATTGTACCTCACTGTTACTCATTTTACTCTGTATTGTATATATTTATATTGACTGAACATTCCTTTACTTACTTTTCACTTACTCTTAATTACTTCCCTTTTTACTGTATGTAGCACACTCTCAGGGACTCATACAGAAACAAGTATTTCATCATAAAGTATTCTGTATTTTATTACGACAAATAATAAACAAACTTGAACTTGAGGCAACGATTACCAATTAGAAAATGTAGATATACAATCAGCATAAAATATGGCACAGGCTCACTTTAATGTGGATTTGCTGACATATATACGTCAAAGGACCCCATCTGTGTCCCAAGCTTTGAAGTGCTGCGTGAGCCCAGGCTAAGTAGAAATCATCCATTCCACAGACAACGGTTAACAAAACTAAAAAAGATATTTCACAGAAATCACATCACAAAGACGGAAAAGAAGGCAAGAAAATTAAGCTCCTTACCTCCAACACGGCTTTTCCTCAGAAAGCATGGGGTAGCCAACAAGAAATATGTGGTTACACATAATAAGCTGTGATGAGTGACTGGTCTACGATATGAAAGTGTTTTAATTCTAGTGTGGTAAAAAATCTGTATGATTGTGGCACCCTGACGAAAGCATAGCAGAAACACATTGATGGTCTGAAAATAAACTAAATGTTTAATTGCACTGAGAGAAGAGTGCATTTATCATTTCCATCTAGTGTGGTGAGCAAGTATAGTATGACAAACAACTGGTGCTCAATTAGTATAAATCCTGTGCATTCATGTAGAACCTCCTAGTCATGGGGAGGGGGGGGTAGGGGGGTGAGATGGATGGATGGATGAGATGGAGGTAGATGGGATTGAAAGAGAAACAAAAGAGAATCACTCCCTGGACCAAAGCAGGAGAGGAGAGTGGAGGGAGAGCTGGAAAATAGATAGAGATAGAGATAGACCACCGCAAAACTTCCGGTATTCTGAAATCATGGGAGAGAGAGCAGGGGGAGAAAATGAATGAATGTGGATGAGAGCCTTGACATTAAGTAGTTGTAGCTACGGCTGTGGGGGTGCTGGAGACATGATCCAATATACTTTTATATACGGAGCGACCAATCCAAAGTCGATAAGCACTTTCTTGTGACATCCTCGATTTGCTGTAAATATGTTTTACTGCTTTTCAAAATAAATCAAGGGGGAAAAAGCTATGGCTGTGGGGGTGCTGGAGACATGATCCAATAGACTTGTATACGCCCAAGTCTCCTGAACACAGAGAAACCAATCCCAAGTCGATCTGCACTTTCTCGGCCGAGCTATAGTCACTTTCCCACACCTACTCCCGAACTACGCATGTGCAGATTGATGAAGATAGATCTCTGGACAATCCAGATACTCCGTGGGCAATCTGCACATGCAGAGTTCGGGAGTAGGTGCGGAAAAGTGACTATAGCTCGGCCGAGAAAGTGCCGAAAGGATGTCACAAGAAAGTCGTGGGACTTATTTCCATTGAGGTCCTCATACAATTAACAGTTAATACGTTAAATATACATTACAATACAAAAACATATGACATATACAGTACATACACAACAACAAAAATTCTATACTAATGACGCTCTATAGGGGAACCTTTTCTAAAAGACCAGCTTTTATCTGCCGCTTAAAAGACCTCAGATTGGTTGTCAGTTTGTCACTGATGTCGAGATCGTTCCACTGTGTAGCACCTATGTAAGTAAATGAACCCTTTCCCACTTACTGTTAAAAGCAGGATGGCTCACATCTGCTACACTGGCTCTGGCACTTCGCTTACCCGAGTAAAGCATCTCTTTAAGAATATGGGGACCTGGCCTTATGTACCATGGTCAATCTGGCCATGGTAACCCTGGATTCCACTGATCTTATGTATTCCATCGGATTTTATGTACCATGGTCAATCTGGCCATGGTAACCATGGATTCCACTGGTAGCCAGGTGATCTCTCTAAGTTGGTTCTTACCTACAGTATATGGTCTCTGGGCCCCAACCCTAATATGACCCTGATCAGTCTGTTCTGTGCCGACTGTAGTTTTGTTTTTTGGGACTTGATTAGGCCCTCGTACCAAGATGTACATGCAAACTCGAAATGGCACAAAATAAGCAAGTTGGCCACCACTAGTTTTGTCTCCCTATCTAAATACCTAGCTGTCAGTGCCAAAAACTGTTAGTTTTCTGTTGTTCAATACCTTACTGGCCATGTTTCGGCATCTAAGTTACCTTCCAATATACAACCTAGGTATTTCACAGATGATTTTGCTGCCATGTAGTCAGAATAAAATTTTACCTTGAATTCCAGGCTCTTACCTAATTTATTTTTGAAGCCAAACAGAATTTACATTTACATTTAGTCATTTAGCTGACGCTTTTATCCAAAGCGACTTACAAGTTTTGTACAACAAGACAGCAGGAAGGGTACAACTCTATCAGCTGAGTAACAATGTTCATCAAAGTGTCGAGTGCTATAGTGTAGGTTAGTATATTAGGACAAGTGCATGACACTAAGGTTAGTTAGGGTTAGATTTTTATTTATTTTTTTATCTATATTGATGAATATATATCATTTCGAGAATTTATTCCGTCTTCCCAGAGTGTAAAGATAGCTTGTTATCAATAAGCCAAGAGTTAACATTTGCCAATTCTTCGCTCAGTGAGCTCTCAAGAGTGGCTTGATCCTTATGTGACATTAGCAGAGCAGAATCATCAGCGTACAGGAATAATTCACAGTTACAGGCATCTATCATATAATTTACGTATACTAAAACCACTTAATGTCAAGGCTCTCATCCATATTCATTAATTCTCTCCCCCCGCTCTCTCCTCCATGAGCTCAATGTAACACGGAAGTGCAGTGGTCTATAAGATAGGATAGATAGATAGATAGATAGATAGATAGATATAGATAGATAGATCTGGAGAAAACTAGATAAATGCAATAATGTTAGAATGCAAGGTTGTGAGGCTGAAATAATGATGGATAAATGAGTGAACATTGATGGATGAATGGAGTGAAGGAGTGTACCTGGCTTTCCACCAGCATGGCGATATCTACAAACATGTCGTGGAGCTCCTTGATGCTGCTCTCCAGGCGGACAATGTCTTTGTGTCTGGCTTCTATTTCACTCAAGGCCTGCTTTGAGATGCCCGAATCCACGATCTGGAGATGGCAAAGGATTAGTGTGTTTGGTGATGTTGGCACATGCATCCCAGTAGGTGTGTGTACACACACACACACACACACACACACACACTTACCCCTGCAGTGAATACAGCAGAGTTTCCACTCTCCAACATCTCTTCCAGCTCATCATCTGTTGTGGCTTTGCCAGCTAGAGAGTTGCAAAAACAGTCAAATCAAATTCCTTGTATGTGAAAACTACAATAAAGACCATTCTGATTCTGATTTACAAAGCTCTATAACGAACAGCTGCATTCTGAGGGTTAAGTCAACACTCTTAACTAATTATAGCAGGTTTGCATTGTGTTTTCAAAGGGATCAACAGAGAGCTGTTCATTTACGATAATGGCTCCTTCTTCTGTGGTTTTCTGGGAAATTCATTAACACATTGGGCGCCATGGGTTATATCCATCAATATACCCAGTCTGCCACCGTTGAAAGCCTATGGAGATGTTTACCTTCTTTGCAGGGCTATCACTTTTAAAATGTTATTGCTATATTGACATTACTATGGCCCATTCAACATCGATTATCTATCGTTCAGGATGTGGGAACATTATATTTTTTCATTCATACATTGTTGTGTTAATAACGTCTAGAATATAAGTATGCTATATCAAAAAATTCAAATGTATATGATCGGTATACATTATGCTTAATCATGCGTGAAGGAAAGGGGGGGGGGGGGGGTCGTTTATAATTCCTTGATAGTCAGTAGCGGCTTTATTTAGCATGGGTCGATATATTGATCAGATGGTTTGCAGTGAAATGAATAAACAATCGGGCTGAAAATAACGTTACGGTCCTCTTACCGTTCGCCGATGAGACTGGAGGAAAAAGATCCCAATTATTTGACGCCGATCTCCTACATCCATTTCCGGTTTGTATGGCACAATAAACTACGAAATCATATCGATTATTAAGTTTAGAAAGCGATCCAAATGCACTATAGTATTTGTCTGGAGCCACGTAACAAGATATCACTGCCAGAGGGATTTCCTCGACGCACCGATCGGCACTTCCGGTTTTGGCGAGAGTGTAACTCGCGCGACCATCCACCAGGCGGCGGTATTGAGGCGTTGCAATCTCATACAGGGTCCTGCTGGAGTCCGAGGTTGGCTGGATGAATTATGAATGCCATGGCGAAAAAATGTAATATTGATCCCAAAACGGCGTAAGTCGTTCTTGGCGTTCAACGCATGGCGGGCAAAAACGGCGTAACTCGTTCTTGGCGCAGGATGTGTTAAGGCGCCATTACCGGAAATGAACAGCTAAGCTGGAGGATTTGAAAAGAGAGAAAAGGGTAATTTTATACTGTATTTCAGCAGCAGCTTGCATCTTCACCTCCTGCCTTTGTCAAGACTTATCCCTTTGAAAACACAATCTGAACTTGCAATCATCAGTTAGGACGAGTTTTGACTCAACCCTCAGAATCTGCAGTGGTTCGTTATAGAGCTTTGTTTATATACACATACATACAGAAATACAAAGCTCAATAGAGGTAGGTTCTGTCTAACTCACTGATCTCTAGTTGTCTCTGGATGCGTCCTTTACTCCTCTCCCTGAAGTCCACCTGGGCCTCGTTGTACTTAGTCATCACCTCCACAAACTTCCTGGACAGCACTGCATGCTGGGAGACAACAGGAAGTAGTAATTATCCGATCACAATTGGCGTTGGTTTTTGCTGCTGTTTTCCAAAGGAATGAACAGCGCACTTCAGTCACAGTCAGTGGTGGCTTTAAGGTTGAGAGAAGTGGGTTTGTTGCGGGCGGCTAGGTGGCGCAGTGGGCAAGGCGCTCGCCACCAACGCAGGATATGCTGGGTTCGAGCCCAGCTCTCGGCGTTGCTACCAGCTTGGCTGGTCGTTCATACTAATAAAATTGGCAGTATTAGGGGGTGGGAAGCTGGTGGGTGGGGATCGGACGTTGTGGACAGCGACTCCTACAGGTCGGTTGGTGCGCCTGCGCAGCAGAATCAGGAAGCAACGGGGGCGGCGTGTCCCTCCCACGCAGACCCTCGCCGCTGAGAGATCGCGCTGTGCAGGTGAAAAGATGCGACGGCTGCCTCCTCGTGTACCGGAGGGGACACGTGATGCAAGGCTTCGTCCACATTGCAGCCGGCTTGTGGGAGGCATGGCCTAACAACGTTCGAGACAGGGGAGGGTAGAATTGGACAATACGAAATTGGGGAAGGGAGAAAAATTGAAAAATGGGGAGAAAACATAGACAAAAAAAAAAAAAGAGAAGTGGGTTTGTTGACCGAAGGGCCGTCGGATGGGTGAAGTGAATAAATGACGCTCCCCCCAACCTCACTTCCACCGCTGAAGTGCCCTTGAGCAAAGCACTTTTGGGCAGCTCACCCAAAATGAAAATAATAAAAACATATTTTCACTCTTATCTGGAGTGCTATCTATCCAACCAGATATATTTTTAGTAATTTGCCTAGTTTGAGATATCTTCTGTATTGCCATCTGCTGTAGAGATATCTGCTGTAGAGATATCTGCTGTAGAGATATCTGCTGTAGAGATATCTTCTGTAGAGATATCTGCTGTAGAGATATCTGCTGTAGAGATATCTGCTGTAGAGATATCTTCTGTAGAGATATCTTCTGTAGAGATATCTGCTGTAGATATATCTTCTGTAGAGATATCTGCTGTAGAGATATCTGCTGTAGAGATATCTGCTGTAGAGATATCTTCTGTAGAGATATCTGCTGTAGATATATCTGCTGTAGAGAAGTGGGTTTGTTGACCGAAGGGCCGTCGGATGGGTGAAGTGAATAAATGACGCTCCCCCCAACCTCACTTCCACCGCTGAAGTGCCCTTGAGCAAAGCACTTTTGGGCAGCTCACCCAAAATGAAAATAATAAAAACATATTTTCACTCTTATCTGGAGTGCTATCTATCCAACCAGATATATTTTTAGTAATTTGCCTAGTTTGAGATATCTTCTGTATTGCCATCTGCTGTAGAGATATCTGCTGTAGAGATATCTTCTGTAGATATATCTGCTGTAGAGATATCTGCTGTAGAGATATCTGCTGTAGATATATCTGCTGTAGATATATCTGCTGTAGAGATATCTTCTGTAGAGATATCTTCTGTAGAGATATCTTCTGTAGAGATATCTGCTGTAGATATATCGGCTGTAGAGATATCTGCTGTAGATATATCTGCTGTAGATATATCTTCTGTAGAGATATCTGCTGTAGATATATCTTCTGTAGAGATATCTTATCTGCTGTAGATATATCTTCTGTAGAGATATCTGCTGTAGATATATCTGCTGTAGATATATCTGCTGCCACTCAAATACACTGGGCTGAAGTGGTACTTGGTTTGTGCTCAAAGCACCAAAATAATCGATTTAAAAAACTCAAAAGCAATGTCGCTTTCCAGAAATCATCACCCAGTAATCTTTTTTTCTTCTTTTTTTATGAGCTGCCCCTTTAGCCCCCAAATGCTCCACCGGAGCTGCTCAGTGGCAACAGTGTCAGTATGACTACATGAGTATGAAGCAGGGCATTGATGAAAGAGTATACATGCTCAGCAAATCTACCCCAGCTAAATAAAAAAGAATTTATAATAATAATAATAAATAAATCAGTTACTCCTCAGACAATATGTCAGAAGTGTAAGCAAGAAATTAGGCTCAACATTTGTTGAGCATTTGTAGGACTGTGGAATTATGCCATTTATTAAAAACTGCACTGTCGGAAGCTATGTTTTATATGGGGGATGAGGATGGTCTCCAAAGCATGCAAACTGCAGGCAGAGGCCCCCTGAACTGTTTTAGACCACAGTCACTTACCTGTGATTTACGTATCCGTATGTCTGCCGACACCCTCTCCTCCTCATCCGACTCAAGGTTCCTCTCGATGGCTGAGGACCGATGCAAAGGGCTAGATTAATAAACTGATTTAAAACCACACAGGAAATACACTCCCTCACACATCCTGTGTTAAGAAATAATGTGATGGCGATTTATTATGCACATGTCATCAAAACGGAAATTGTCCTCCTAAGCATAGTCCCAGTCATCATAGTGCTGCGCTGACTCACACTTCAGTTTGTTTCTGGCATTGTTGGCCATCTTCTTTATGTCATTGGTGATGGCCTCCAGGTCATCCTGGGTTTCTGGGGAGAACATTGACAGAAATGTGAGATGAATATACCATGACTGTACAATAACCATGACTGTAGTATGATCACGAATATACCATGACTGTACTATGATCATGAATATACCATGACTGTACTATGATCATGAATATACCATGACTTTACTATGATCATGAATATACCATGACTGTACCATAACCATGAATATACCATGACTGTACCATAACCATGACTGTACCATGATCATGAATATACCATGACTGTACAATAACCATGACTGTACTATGATCATGAATATACCACGACTGTACAATAACCATGACTGTACTATGATCATGAATATACCATGACTGTACTATGATCATGACTTTACCATAACCATGACTGTACTATGATCATGAATATACCATGACTGTACAATAACCATGACTGTACTATGATTGTAACTGAGGGGTACAATTCCCTGACTGTATTGTTAGATATGATATTTAATACCACTACCTCATGTACTTTAACTTCTGGCCATCCAGTACAAGATATAAGTATGATGAACACTTTCCCACCTGATGAAACGAATCCACACAAATGTACCAAATCGAAGGTTTAATACAGCAAAAGGTGTATACAACGATCACTTAATTACATTTATGATTTGAAATATGAAATATGCACTTTTATGGCAAATGAGTATTCGTAGGTAAATCAACATTGAATGTCCAATCTCTGGTTACGCAGGGAGTAAGTATACAACCTGGAATATTTAGGAAACGATAGCGATGGTACTTAGATGATTATAGCTGGATACACTAAGGGGGGGGGGGGGGGGGGGGTGTCCCGCTGGTTGTAAGACAGTAGGAGGGGGGGGGGTTAGAGAAGCCGCTGGCGGTATCCCATCTGGCCGACGGTGTCTTGGGAGAATCCAAAGTCTTGGACACGGTGCCCACAGAACCTCGGTCCGCAGACAAATACAGCTGGACCCTCTGTGGACGGTAGCTGCCGGTCCACAACGGAGAGACGTGAGGCGACCTCACTGGTGTAGAGCGCCGTCTCACCTGGAGTCCTCTCCGGGGGGTAGTTCCAACACTCCGCAGTGTTGGCCTTTATCCATGGAATAATCAAAGCACACAAAGCATAATCCAAGCCGTGGAAGGCTCGCCGTCGTCCGGGTAGAGTAATCCAATATACAGGTCCAGTCGCTCTTGGCCCGGAGCTCCTCGGATGCAAGCACCACTAGGGGTCTGCCCAGCCTGGTTAAGCGTCCAGATAACGTCAGGAACGATGGGGGTACTGATAACTTTAGAACTCTAACAGAACGATGCACCATACATAGACTATTATTAGCTTAATAGAATACGTCCAACTCGCCGGTATAGTGCCAAACTATGACTATTCAACTATTAATCTACACGATATCTCAATGCCTATTCTGGGCCAAGTAGGCCTTACTACACCACACGTGCGTCGTGGGGAGGCTTTTGCGTCTGTCACTCTGTTGGAGGGTAAAGAACTGGACTAAAAAGAAAGTTCTACTTTACTTGCGCCATATATATATGCGCTATGAACAAATAGTACCATTCGTATTTCGCCCGACATATTCCTGCGCGGAACCGGGGCTTGCCACGACATGTTAGGCGGCACGATTGAACTTGGACCTAGGGGTATGGCAACCTGGCGCCAGGTTCTCGTCCAATGGTAGAATGAAACCATTATGGGCTGTTTAGTAGACTAAAGGGATATTCAGTGCATATTGTACAATGAATATACAGGGGATATCAAACGATATACAAATACAATTAAATATATATATATAAATAAATATACATATTCGGTTTAATCTGATCCTTCACAACAATGATCATGAATATACCATGACTGTACAATAACCATGACTGTACTATGATCATGAATATACCATGACTGTACTATGATAATGAATATACCATGACTGTACCATAACCATGACTGTACTATGATCATGAATATACCATGGTATTGGTACTGTACCATGACAGCCTATGACATGATCAGCATTCTGCTGTTTGCTCGCTGCCAGGCAAGGCGCAGGTATGATATGTAGTCGTATGATATGTAGCGCATTTGGCAATAGGGGGCAAAGTTGAAATTATTTTTACTTTGAGCACAGCACTCGGTGGCAATTTCTAGCAGTGCGCCACGCCAAGAGTAGCACTGCAGCCTAGTTGGGCGCCACTGTGCTCCCCATAAGAACACAATGGCTCAGCCAGCTCCTAGTCGCTGCTCCCCATAAGAACACAATGGCTCAGCCAGCTCCTAGTGCCGCTCCCCATAGGAACACAGTGGCTCAGCCAGCTCCTAGTGCCGCTCCCCATAGGAACAGTGGCTCAGCCAGCTCCTAGTCGCTGCTCCCCATAGGAACACAGTGGCTCAGCCAGCTCCTAGTCGCTGCTCCCCATAGGAACACAGTGGCTCAGCCAGCTCCTAGTCGCTGCTCCCCATAGGAACACAGTGGCTCAGCCAGCTCCTAGTCACTGCTCCCCATAGGAACACAGTGGCTCAGCCAGCTCCTAGTCACTGCTCCCCATAGGAACACAGTGGCTCAGCCAGCTCCTAGTCGCTGCTCCCCATAGGAACACAGTGGCTCAGCCAGCTCCTAGTCGCTGCTCCCCATAGGAACACAGTGGCTCAGCCAGTGGAAAGAGATTTTGCCACTGATGATCTGCAGAGGCCATAAAATACAAGAGAGAGAGAGAAATAAAAGGCGCGCGAGAGAGAAATAAAAGGCGCGCGAGAGAGAAATAAAAGGCGAGAGAGAGAGAGAGAGAGAGAGAGAGAGAGAGAGAGAGAGAGAGAGAGAGAATGTCTTACTCTGGTCTGATGTGGGAGCTGAGAGGATGACAGAGTAGAGCTTCTTGACTTCAGCCACATTGTCATCAATTTTATCAATACTGTTCCTGATGTCCTCAATCTGTAACACACACAATGTATTACACACACACACCACATACAATTACAAATAGGCAAGGGACATAAATTGAATATGTAAATGTAAATGCAGTTTGATATTAAGAGACTGGTCAGTTACATATGCTCAACTGACTACCAGGTTGAAGCATATGGCAGACATGGGTAGGTGGTTATGTATTATTATGTACGACTACGCCGTATACAGTATATGTATGTATGTACTGTGTGTATGTATGTTTGTGTTAACACATATCTTTTGAATGTATTACTGGTATATTTAAAATAATGTATATTTTTGTATGTTTTGATTTTACAAAACGGGAAGTTCTCGATAAGCCTCTAGGCTTCTAACTTCTCCTTCACAATATGGTTATTATGTATCTTTTTTGACTTTTGTTTAACTCTGTGTAAATACAAATACAACACCCTGCTACTAGTGAGACCAGATGGAACAACACCCTGCTAACTGCTACTAGAGACCAGATACTGAACACTCTGCTACTAGTGAGACCAGATACTGAACACCCTGCTACTAGTGAGACCAGATACTGAACACCCTGCTACTAGTGAGACCAGATACCGAACACCCTGCTAACTGCTACTAGTGAGACCAGATACCGAACACCCTGCTAACTGCTACTAGTGAGACCAGATACTGAACACCCTGCTAACTGCTACTAGTGAGACCAGATACTGAACACCCTGCTAACTGCTACTAGTGAGACCAGATACCGAACACCCTGCTACTAGTGAGACCAGATACCGAACACCCTGCTACAAGTGAGACCAGATACTGAACAATACCCTGCTAACTGCTACTAGTGAGACCAGATGACTGTACCCCCCCGCCCCCACACACACACACACACACACACACACATACCTGAGAGAAGAACTCGTCCATGAAGGCTGCATTGTCAATAGCAATTTCCACTTCATCATCGTCTTGGTCACATGTCTAGAAGGAAGAAGACAGAGCAGAGACGGTATCAGACCACGTGTACATTTGGGATACAATGTACCTTTACATTATAGTACCTTTACATGCTAATCAGTCAGTAAGAACCTGGGAGATTCATGTTCATGTAGCTTAATTGTGCTTAACTAGAGTATGACCTTTTAAAGTTCCAGCCAATAATGACTGAAAACTGACTGCATTATCAATGCGAGGAAGAGCTGTTCCATGAAAACACATCGTCCTGCAGAGTGAGGTGAGGTGATGATCTATAGTCCTGCAGGGTGTGTGAGGTGATGATCTAGTCTTGCAGGGTGTGTGAGGTGATGATCTATAGTCCTGCAGGGTGTGTGAGGTGATGATCTAGTCCTGCAGGGTGTGTAAGGTGATCTATAGTCGTGCAGGGTGTGTAAGGTGATCTATAGTCCTGCAGGGTGTGTAAGGTGATCTATAGTCCTGCAGGGTGTGTGAGGTGATGATCTATAGTCCTGCAGGGTGTGTAAGGTGATCTATAGTCGTGCAGGGTGTGTAAGGTGATCTATAGTCCTGCAGGGTGTGTAAGGTGATCTATAGTCCTGCAGGGTGTGTAAGGTGATCTATAGTCCTGCAGGGTGTGTAAGGTGATCTATAGTCCTGCAGGGTGTGTAAGGTGATCTATAGTCCTGCAGGGTGTGTAAGGTGATCTATAGTCCTGCAGGGTGTGTGATGTGATCTATAGTCCTGCAGGGTGTGTAAGGTGATCTATAGTCCTGCAGGGTGTGTGATGTGATCTATAGTCCTGCAGGGTGTGTAAGGTGATCTATAGTCCTGCAGGGTGTGTAAGGTGATCTATAGTCCTGCAGGGTGTGTACTGTACATCATTGAATATTTACAGTGTGTGTGTGCAGGGCTGGACTAAAGAACCCAAACTGTTCTCAACTGGCCTCTAGAAGATGATCAGAAACCTCAGATCAATACAATGTCAACAGGCTCCGCGCTGCCGTGCTGCTGTGGTGTCAGAACCGTAGAGAGAGGGAACATAAACCTATATTATGTCGGAGGTCAGAAAGACGAGAAGAAAAAGGCATAAAGAGGACAATGATGGCAGCAGATAAGGAAGAGGACTGTGGGTCGTCTCCTTGAGAGCTGTGTTTGTCTCAAAACCAACTCAAATGTTCATGTCTTTGAGAGTTACACTGAACTACTGAGAGTCTAAAGTCTGAACCCTTGACTTTCCTCACATGGAGCAAAGACAAGGAATCTCTCTCCCTCCCCCTCTCTCTCGTCACCTGACTTCTCCCAGTCTATCCTGACTCAGCTGATAGTTGTAAGCGCTTTGTAATATGTCCTCCAAGATATGGCCCACATTCTATTCTAAACTAGTATTACGGAAATATACAACCCTATACTAGTAGCAAACTAATATTCTGAATGCTACCACCCTATATTAGTATATACTATACAGCACAACCCTAACTTTACAGTACGAAAGGCTTACATTGAATGCAACATAGCCCATTTCACTGTATCCTGAGACTGTGTTCTTTCAAGTCCTCAACCTTCAACTTTTACCCATAAATGCAGCTTAAATGTCCCTGCTCCAGTGAACACAAAAGCACAATGAACACACCCTGTGCGCTAGATCCATTCCACACAACTTGTTTTGGATGTCTACAGGGGCTTATTCACCACAACATGTAGCCTACTGTATGCGTGTGTAGTGTACAGGGGCTTATTCACCACAACATGTAGCCTACTGTATGCGTGTGTAGTGTACAGGGGCTTATTCACCACAACATGTAGCCTAATGTATGGGTGTGTACAGGGGCTTATTCACCACAACATGTAGCCTACTGTATGGGTGTGTACAGGGGCTTATTCACCACAACATGTAGCCTACTGTATGGGTGTGTACAGGGGCTTATTCACCACAACATGTAGCCTACTGTATGGGTGTGTACAGGGGCTTATTCACCACAACATGTAGCCTACTGTATGGGTGTGTAGTGTACAGGGGCTTATTCACCACAACATGTAGCCTACTGTATGGGTGTGTACAGGGGCTTATTCACCACAACATGTAGCCTACTGTATGGGTGTGTACAGGGGCTTATTCACCACAACATGTAGCCTACTGTATGGGTGTGTACAGGGGCTTATTCACCACAACATGTAGCCTACTGTATGGGTGTGTAGTGTACAGGGGCTTATTCACCACAACATGTAGCCTACTGTATGGGTGTGCACTCACACTATGTCACAGCTAGAGAACACTGAGCTCCCACTTCCTTCCTGTGTCTCTCAGTCGGTGAAAAATGTGGCGATGAAATGAGCAAGACAAGCCAAAATAACAAACCCACACTAACACAGGCTGGCTGATTTTAGAAAACAGTTTGACATTGACAGAACAAATATGAGGGAGTAGGGCTCGCCAATATATCAATACTTTGTATGTATTATCCGTCAGTGTGATTGTTTTCTTTGTTATTGTTTGGAGTGCAAATTATAGGCTAATTAAAAATCCAAATAAGTCAGATTTTGTGAAAAATGGTTTTGTAATATTTTGGAGCGTCAACTGACCCGTCTGAAACCCTGCCATCTTGATACTCCAATCACAACAAAATTACATCTTCAGTTTGATACGTATCACACTTCCCAGTTCCTATATAGTCCAATATGAACTTTAAAGTCAAAGTCACCTTCATTTTCTATTGTGCAAGACATACAGAAAGTTGAAATTACATTTCCCTGATTTCCATGTGTATATAAAAACATAAGACAATATAAACAACAAAAGTAAAAATGTAAGACACAATTATACAAACACACAATCTACAGGACTGCAAGATATGTACAATATAAACAATGAATTAACAATGAGTTCAGCTTCCCGACAGCCTGATGTATGAAGCAAAATGATGTATGAAACAAAACCTAAAAGACACACAAAGGCTAGCTGATAGTGGAAAAACAGTTTGACATTGACAGGATCAATAGTTTGACATTGACAGGATCAATATAAGGAAGGGAATATTCATCCAAGCCATGTAGGAAACGTTCACAACAGGTGTCATAAATGTTACAAGCACATCATGTGACTATTATGACTCATGAGTTGGAGGACATTAGCCTACAGTTCAGAACAATAACAAAATGCCCACAAAATGCTGTATGTATGCCCTCATGTTTGATGTAATTTGGTCCTCCTAATCTACCCCACAATGCAAAGTGTCTAACATCTTCTTTTGCTGTTGGCAAGCAATAGCGCAAACATTTGCTACAAAACATTAGGGCTGCTATGTCAGGTTACAAATGTTACAGCTATGGCTGGGCGATATGGCCAAAAATGATATCGTGATAACGATATCGATAACAATATCATATCACTCGATATTCGATATTATCGATATTGTTATAAGTATAAAATATTATTTTTTTATTTTTTTATTTTTACTTTAACAACAGATGTATGTTTATTTTGCAACAATTCTTTGTCGTTGCCGCCATCTTTAGTGTTACATCCCCTCACACTCCAGTTCTCAGGCTGCAGCTGGTTTGAAAGCGAAAGTAAACAGGCTTCTCTGCTGGCTGTGGCACCAGGGGAGTTGAACAGTTCTGGCTCTGCTAGTTTCTTTTCTATCTTTTGGCGCTTTTTTGGTGGACAAACCACCGCACATGTGCACCGGGACTCGTGACTGGAGACTAGCTCTGCTAGCACACATAGCCTACTGTGTACAGACGGTTTCCATATCGATTATTAAAATATATCGTGATAATTATCGTTATCGTTATATCGCCCAGCCCTAGTTACAGCTAATGCTAATTAGTTTCTAATCAAATAATTTTGGTATGGTTGATTAACAGTAGCTAGCTGACATGTGTGGTAGCTAATGTTAGCTCTAAGGCTATAGCCAACAACAACAAATTATGTGTTAGACACTTTGCATTGTGATGTAGATTAGGAGGGCTTAATGACATCAAACATGGGGGCAGACATATTTAATTCGGGCCCCCTTTGAAGGTAGTTGATAATTCAGGGTAGAAACACTATGGCGTATCAAGTATAAGAACCTATGATTATGTGGTCAATATGCGAGGGCTGGAGGGTGTATGTCACACATACATGAGGTAATCTCATTATATGAGGTAATAAGCAGAATGAGCTATCCAAGCATGAAAGGGTGCATAGATTTGGTGCCAATAGATTAATGATAAGGAGATTTACAATGTTTAGTGCAATATGGCTTGTCTGTCACAAAGTACCATTCACGACAGTCTGACTTGAAAGGTTGGTGTATGTTGGTGTAACTGTCCCATTGGTTGAATTCCTTTCCCCTTCCAAGGAGACAAAGTTGACATCATTGCCGGTGGCAGGGTAATTACCTATTCCTGACAGCTTATGAAGCTGTCTTTCAGTCTGCTGGTCCTCGTCATCGACTGTATTATTTAAGATTTATACCTAGTGAAATTACTTACCTAGTGAGCAAACTACCAACCATATGGTTCTAATTATGAACCATGTTGTGGGATATGTTTATATTTATCCCTCCACTTGATTCCAGTGGAATTCATTCAGTAGGAGTTAAGATAATGATAAATGCAAACGGCCTCTGCCAGACCTTTGTTCTGCAATGGTACAGTGCTAAACAGTGTAAAGAAATAGACGGGTCAATCTATGGGGAAAAAAACACCTAACCTCATAAAAATGGAAACAAACGGTTTTTCAATGGATTCTGGTACCATTGGTCATGCTAAATAACATACAAAAAGTCTACTAAAATCTAAACTTGCAAAAGGGGTCATTTTCAAGATGGCAGCCGCCAATACACCATTCACTACAGTTGAATAGGGTAAAGAAATTAACTAACAGATATCACCATGAAACTTCCCAAGTTGATTGCTAACATTAATACAATAATCCTTTGTTTTACACACGTTTTTTGAAATTGTATGTTTAAATATGCTATAGCTATTAGGCTATATCTAATTAAATATATGCTGGATTGATTTTTTGGAGTGCAGCTGAATTTTAAACTTCCAACATTCTAACAACAACTGCCAACTTTAGAATGTATAAATTAAGCTTTAGTTAGCCAGCAATTTTGGGAGATCACAGAGATATGCTATGGCAGACAAAACACTACTGCTTGCTATATGACACACTCACCCCTAGTGCAGACAGTGCGGAGGACCTGACCTGTAAAACACTACTGGACTTATCAGAATTTCCCTTTTCACTGCCGTGAGTGATGACCGTAAGTAGCTTACATAACTATCCTATCTACTAACCTAAGCTAGTAAACAAACCTTAGCCAGCTATGTTTCTAACCTTAGCTAGCTAATTTCTAGCTCAGGTTAGTAGAAACTAACTAGCTAGCACAATGAATGATAGCTAACAACTTGCTTAGCCATTTGCATCAGACTTGGATTAGAGGTTGAAGTACTGTGTGTGTGCGTGCGTGTGCGTGTGTGTGTGTGTGAGAAATTTGGATAATTTGGTCATTTGTTCGATCAGGCAGGAAGGCAGCTACTTGATCAGTCAGAATGGCATCCAAAAAAAGAAAGGTAGACAAGGATGAGGCAGACAGAGGAGAGGCAGGTGGAGAGGCAGATTCACAGGTGAGGCTCAATAATGGCTTATATGGCAGCTGTGAGGCTCAGTATTGTGACAAATGTTATACTAGGGGGATAATGTATAATAATCATAATACTTTAATTAAAGCTGCATAAATATAGGCATATCTTGTCTCCCTCTTCATATGGCATGCATCAATGTATTATTTTGTCAGGTGACAGAAGCAGTCCAGCCAAGTAGCTGCTCAGAGAGAGAAGTAGAGGCAGGTGGAGGGGCAGAGTTACAGGTGAAGCCTAGGCTTGTAACAACACGATTATAAGAGTAGGCTTAATGTAGATATTTGTTTAGTCTTACATTGAGGTTGTACCGGTATACCCATTGGTCTACTAAGCACTTAACCATGCATCATTTTACTAGCATGGGCTAAAGTATGTGGAACATGGGTAAATATGAATTAAAGGGGAACTCTCTTATAAATGGCCTTTTCCAGTGTTTAGCATTGTTTTCTAGCTATGTAGGTTTATATTAATGGGGTCTATGTCTCCAATTCTCATTTTGGCGCATTCTTCCAATTCTCATCTGAACTGAGTAATCTGAAATAATAACAATTCTCATCTGCATAATAACGCCCGCCCCCTCTATGTTTGTTGCCACCAGGCGCACACACTGTGGTTGGAGCCACTGCCCACAATCTACCTTTATTTAGTGCAGACCGCAAGGAAGGAAGTGCAGTGAGTTAGCCTAACGTTAGCCTAACGTAAATAGTATGAGCAAAACACACAGGACATGTGCTGCTCCCGAAATGCTCCCGCTGTTTCTATGTGCAGTGAAAAGTGAAAGTGCTTTGCATCCTAGACTAGTTATTAATTTACATGGTAAACTAACATTAGCGGCTAGCTAGCTAAATAGCCACGCTGATGATGACAGAGAGAGAAGACTGAAGGCCCTCCCATAGTCGAGCAGACTGTACACAGAGCAGACTCCGCGGAGGTCCGCGCGGCTCTTTGAGCTTTGATCTCAGCGGACAGCAGACCCACAGGTGCGAAGCTACTATTTTCTGACGCGCGGACATCCGCGCCGCTGACTTGGTGTCACACAAAACGCTGCTCGGCGTTTTGGTTGACATCGAACTGCATTTAATGTGACGCCGATCTGCATTTTACTCTGACCACTCGCTCCATGCCAAGAGAGATGTTTGAATGGCTTTTCTAAATGAAGTGTGTAAAATTGCCAGTTTTATTTCGAAATATTGGAAACGGAGATAACATAGAATGTTATCTCCGTTTCCAATATTTTTAAATAAAACTGGTGCTTTTATTTCATGCAATGCGTGTTTCATTTCAGCACCACGCGCTGTCCACCTCAAGCCTATACGGTACATTGCATCTCGCTGCCTATTAGGGCTGACCTTCGAAGCTTTTTTTGGCAATCGAAGCTTCGGGGCCGAGCTTCGATTTTAATTCGAAGCTTCAAATTTTTTTTTTTTTTTTTTTTATTTAATTTTTTTTTTTAATCTTATGTTGTGGGACTTGTACAGCACTTTCGTAAACGTTGTTGTTTTTAAATGTGCTCTATAAATAAAGTTGGTTGGATTAATTAATTAAGTAGCCCCTTTCGTGACTGACGCATCCAACAAGGTTTCACTCGGCTGTGTGATTTAATTCAAGGTGGATCGCTGTTGTCGTTTGAACAACTTCAGATTTCATGGGAACTACCAATCCCCCAAATCAAGAATGTTTAAGATGAATGAAGTAAGATTTTGATTATTTGAAATATGGCCTGTGTAGACTAAACTATGCACAGAATTATGTCAGTCTACAAGGTCCGGATTCTACATGGTCCGGCAATGTAGACCTTGTAGACTCCACTACAGACCAATTATCAGTGAATGTTCATGCATTTTTAAGAAGGGCAACTTCCACAAAAAAACAAAGAACTCACCAAAACATCTCAGTAGCACCTTATCTAAATGTTATATTTCATATATGGAGATTCATATTTATTTATGTATTGCATGCATTTCTACATTTTATTTCCTATTTTGTTTGTTCATCCCAGTATCTTTCTTTCTTATGTGTGGAATTCTACAAGGTGCGCGCACACACACACACACCTACACACACACACCTACACACACACACACCTACACACACACACACACACACTTACATTTAGTCATTTAGCTGACGCTTTTATCCAAAGCGACTTACAAGTTCTGTACGACAAGACAGCAAGAAGGGTACAACTCTATCAGCTGAGTAACAATGTTCATCAAAGTGTTGCGTGTTACAGTGTAGGTTAGTTTATTAGGACAAGTGCATGACAGTAAGGTTAGTCACGGTTAGATTTTTTTTATATCATTTCAGATAATGGTTGAAGAAGTGAGTCTTTAGTCGACGGCGAAAGATTGGACGGGATTCGGCTGTCCTAACTGGGATGGGTAGTTCACACACACACACACACACACACACACACACACACACACACAAATCGAAGTAAAAAAAAAAATATTGAAAAATATAAAAAAAAATAATATTTTTAATTTTTTTTTTAAACTTCGATATTTTAATGTTCGAAGCTTGTGCCATCGAATCGAACGTTCGAAGCTTCGAAGCATTTAAGACAGCCCTACTGCGTATATACCCGTTATTCAAGTGCGTAAAACTTTTTTTGTGGGAAATGTAGTAAAACTGGTGCGAGAAATGTAGGAAATAGACCGCGGACGTCCGCTGAGATCTGCTCGACTATGAAAGCTCAAAGAGCCGCGCGGACCTCCGCGGAGTCTGCTCAGTGTACAGTCTGCTCGACTATGGGAGCACCTTGAGCTAGCACGGGTGGGGGCTATCGGGGGAGGGAGCAGTCAGAGACAGAGAGAACACAGCTAGCACGGGTGGGGGCTCTCGGGGGAGGGAGCAGTCTCTGTGTGTGTGTGTGTTTGTGTGTGCGTGCAGCATTTTTTTCTGTATTAGGTTCCCTTTGACGATAGTAGAGTAGTATGGGCGGAGCTACAGGTGGGAGTCTGTCACTCAAATCGCATTCCGAGTATGGGCGGAGCCCAGCCACAAACAGCTTGAAATCTTGAAGTGGAAAAACGCTGCTTTAGAGTACTTGATTAGAAATACAAAACAATGAATTTTTTTGAAAAAAACCTTACAGATGTGTTTCATAGACTCACAGGAATTGTGGAATTGTGTCAAATTGCACAAATGGTGAAAGAAACAGTAAGATAGTTCCCTTTTAACACATCCACCACCGGAAACGCTTTAAAACGTTATTGCCCACCATGCTTTGACCGCCAGACCACGCTGTACAGCGATATTGAGATCAATATTTCATTTTTTCGCCATGGCATTCATAATTCATATATACACCTCCGGCGCTGAAGCTGGACCCTACGGCTCAATACAACGACGGCTCAATACCGCCGCCTGGTGGATGGTCGGGCGTTGGCCGTCAGATATTGTCGCAAGGCTCCCGACAGATACTATAGTACATATGGATCGCTTTATAAACTTAATAATCTATATGATTTCGGCGTTTATTGCGACATACAAACCGGAAATGGACCTAGGCGATCGACGTCCTATACCTGGGATCTTTCACCGCCAGTCTCTTTGACGCACGGTAAGAGGACGCTGACGCTATTTTCAGCCCAATTGTTCATTCATTTCACTGCAAACCGATCTGATCAATATATCACCCATACTACATAAAGCATTTACTGACGATCACGGAATTATAAACGACCCCCCCCCCCCCCTTTCATCCTCGCATGATGACGCATAACGTATAGGATCATATACAGTTGAATTTTTTTATATAGCGTGTATCGGGAATAAACGGCAATTGATAATCTATATATGCGTTTATGCCTATAACTCACGTTCTATGAATTACTGCAGAAAACGATAATCTATGTATGAATCTATGAATGAAAAAGTATAACGTTCCTACATCCTGAACGATAGATAACCGATGTTGAATGGGCCATAGTAATGTCAATTTAGCAATACAATTTAAAAAGTTATAGCCCTGCAAAGAAGGTGAACATCTCCATAGGCTAGAGTGGTGGCAGACTGGCTATATTGATGGATATAACCGTGGCAGGGAATGTGTTAATGTGCTACACCCCTGTGTCTGTATCTGTTATTGGGTGTGTTAGCTACCATAACTATCCATAAAATAAGATAAATTTAATTAGTTAGATGTTTATTATGGAACTGTTAACATGCAAGTATACAAACTCATAATGCAGTGCCAATCTCATTTTAATTTCTTCTTTTTTTTCTTTGGGGTACAACAAGATGAGTGCATCCCTCAGTGACCAGATCTGTCCCATTTGTAAATTGGAAGATGGAGGTGATGTAGTCAAGATTTGCCAAAAGGGTGCTGATGGGATCAATGAAGCTAGTGTTCGGAGAGGTGACACCATTCTGTGACCGCTGGCTGTAAAGTGCATTTGAACTGTCGCAAAATGTACATAAACAGTAAAGAAATTGATCTTCATTTAAAGAGGAAACAGAGTGGTGAATCCAGTACCACTAATAAAAGGAGTACTAGGGTGTCTGATGGTCTGTTCAACAGCAAAACTGACTGCATTTTCTGCAGAACTAATGTTCACGAAGGAAGAGCTGACTACAGATGTGTGAAAACTGATACCTTTGCAAAGGCAATATTGCAATGCAAGTTTCAAGTTTCTTTAATAGTTGTCATACAGAAGTACAGAATACTTTCATACAAAATGCTTCTTACTGTTACGCTCCAGAGACTGTGCTAGACAAGATAGTATCAAATAACATAGTATAGCATGTAATTTAGAAGTAGAAAATGAGGTCACAGTGTTCAGTATAGACATATGTACAATGTTCGATGCAGAATAGACGCAACTGAGTTACCATATAATATACAATACTATGCAGTGTACTAATGTACAGTACTATATAGTGCAAAGCAGAAATGGGATGAGGTACAATTTAGGTACAATTTACAGTAAGGTGTACGAGTTGTAGTGCAATCCTTCATCAATAAATATAAAGTGTGGGGAGTGGGTGCTACAGTGTGTTTGTTTAAAGTGGGTGTGTGCTATAAAGTGTGTGGAGTGGGTGCTACAGTGTGTTTGTTTAAAGTGAGTGTGTGCGTGTGGATGTGTGTGCTATGTGCGTTTGATGGTTGTTGTTGTGTAGTGTTCATTGTTCGTTTAGCAGCCTGATGGCCTGGGGATAGAAGCTTCCTCTGAGCCTTTCTGTGCTCGCCTTGAGACTCCGGTATCGCTTGCCTGACCGCAGCAGTTCAAAGAGGCAGTTGTTCGGGTGACTGGAGTCTTTAATGATTCTCTTAGCCTTGCCCTTGCAATGCTTGTTGTAAATGTTCTGGAGGGTGGGGAGCCCCCCTCCAATTGTGCGTTCGGCTGAACGTGTCACTCTTTGTAGTCTGCTTCGGTCTTGTGCAGTGCTATTCCCAAACCAGGAGGTGATGTTGCCAGTCAAGATGCTCTCTATTGTACATGAGTAGAAGTTCTTAAGGATCTTCTGACTGACTTGGAACCTCCTTAGGCGCCTGAGGAAGTAGAGGCGTTGTCGTGCCTTCTTCACAACACTGTCAATGTGTGTGGTCCATGTCAAGTCCTCGGATATGTAGGCTCCGAGGTACTTAAAGCTGTTGACTCTCTCAACCGGTGCCCCGTCGATGCTGAGGGGGCTGTAGTCCTTGACCCCCGACCTCCTGAAGTCCACAATCATCTCCTTTGTTTTGCTGACGTTCAGGGAGAGGCTGTTTTCCTGGCACCATCCCGCCAGGACCTTGACCTCTTCCAGGTAGGCCCTCTCGTCGTTGGCAGAGATCAGGCCCACCACCACTGTGTCGTCAGCAAATTTGATGATTGTATTGCTACTCCGCTGAGCCACACAGTCGTGTGTGTACAGGGAGTAGAGGAGGGGACTCAGAACACAGCCCTGGGGGGCCCCTATGTGTGATGCTGTGATAACCGGTATGATGAGTGGTCTTTCAAAGTCAAAGGTAGAATTTCAATTGTAAAATGAAAGTATTTATGGATTCTTAATAGGACTAGTTGTTAAAGATCCCTAAATATTCAGCACAACAATTGCATGAGGTTAGAGATATCCTCTTGGGTGGGGTGGAATTTGGCAATGATCACGTGGTGCCACCAGTACGACACATCTTCAGTTGTGTTCCCCAACCTCATTGGGTGTTTCGGCCATTTATCACACTACACCCTCTGCCGAGGTTGGCCCACCACAGGCTGATCAGGCCTGGGTGTGTGTCGCACGCCCGGTGGCACCACGTGTTCATTTAGCAGCCCATGATGAGTCTCTACGTTTCAGCCACAGCCAGTGACTGCTCTGTTCTGCTGCAGTGGCAAGTTTTTTGATTGCCTTCCGTTGGGCCTGTCCTCTGATCCCTACTTCCTTCAGGAGCCTTGTGGTGGAACTGGCTACAAAGCCTCTGCAGCCCACCTCCACTGGCCACACCTTCACGTTCCAGCCCCGCCCCTCTGCTTCAGCTGCTAAGTTGGCATATCGCAGCCTCTTCCGTTCGAATGCCTCATCGATGGCTTCCTCCCATGGGGCCGTCAGCTCAACGATGAAGACACGCCGGCAAGATTTGGACCAGAGGACCAGGTCTGGGCACAGGTTGGTCGCTGCAATTTCGGGTGGGAAGGTAAGCCTATCTAAGGCCGATTCCCTCCCCTATGGTAATCAATACCTAAAAAGCCAGCTGAAGGAACGATATGGGAACTGCATATATATTGCAGAAGGAAATGGTTTAGAGGGCATAGTGACAATGAGAGAGAGAAATTCAGACATCCTCAGATCATACTTCAACAGCACAAACCAAGAAGCTGCTGAAGACAAAACTTGCTGTATGGTCACCATTCTCACCAGACTCTTCATTAAGGAACATTGTCACTAGAGTTGTGGCTGAGGAAGGTGTGAACGTGCATGAATATGAGTCTGTCGGAAACAAAATCATGCACAAAATGATTGGACAGCCTGCATTCACGGTCTCGTTCAGTAGAAAGGATAAAGCAATAACCCTTGGACAAAACTCAACTATTAAGGTTGCTCCTGATCGAACCATTGATTCTGCACTGCTTTTTCAACATTTGCCGGTAGTCTCCCAAACTAGAGAGCCATCATTGGAGGAGGTTATGCACTACGAGATCAGTCCTTTCCCTCCTGCCCTCTTTGAAGCCAGAAACATCTTCCAGAAGGCTGATAAGCCTCAACTAGCGTGTGCGATCTGTGATGCAAGTGGTGATGCAATACTAGATTCTGTACCACAAACGGAATGCCACGTCCTTGATGGAGGTTCACTCCTTCACCGAATACCATGGAAGTGCAGAAAAACCTATGGTGAAATAGCACAGTCATATGCTGACTTCACCATCCGGCATTATGGTTCAGCGACGACCGTTGTCTTTGATGGCTATGAGGAAGGGCCAACCATCAAAGACAACACGCATCAAAGACGAGGACAGAATATTCATCCCATTGTCAGCTTCACTGCTGAAACTGAGTTATCCGGTAAGAAGGAGGAGTTCCTGTCAAGAGATATCAATAAACAGAGACTTATCCGGATGATAACTGATGAACTGAAACAAAAGGATTGCACTGTGGTCAATGCATCTGGGGATGCTGATGTAGACATAGTAAAGGCTGCAGTGGAGGCATCTCTTCTACACACCACTACGCTCATTGGAGAAGATACTGATCTCCTTGTCTTACTCCTTTACTATGCAAAGGAAGGTAGTAAGGGCCTTTATTTCAGATCGGACAAGTTCAAAGCGATTGGCAGTGTTATGACATAAATCGCCTGAAAGAAGTCCTTGGACATGACATGTGTTCTCAGTTGATATTCATCCATGCAGTGACAGGTTGTGACACAACTTCTAGGATTTTTGGTGTTGGAAAAAAGACTGCTTTTCAGAAGCTTGTAAAAGGAGACCCTATTATTTTGTCTTGTGCCAATTCATTCACCATCCCAAACCAGACCACAGAGGTGATCAATGACCTTGGGTGCCAAGTAATGGCTGTCCTTTTTGGTGGCAAGTGCACAGACTCCCCCTTGCGACAATGAGATGTAACACCTTCAGCAAGAAAGTTGCCTCTGCTTTGTCACTTGTAACGCCTGAACGTCTGCCCCCAACTGAATCTGCGACCAAACTTCACTGTCGTAGAGCATACTACCAGATCATGGTCTGGATAGGAAAAGAAAAGGGAATGGATGCCATGCACTGGGGGTGGAACCTGCAGGACAATCGGTTTGTCCCACTTATGACAAGTATGAATGCTGCTCCAGACAGTCTCTTGAAGGTCATTCATTGTAACTGCTCCACTGGCTGCAAGACACTCCGCTGCTCTTGTAGAACAGTGGTTCCCAAAGTCGGGGTCGCGACCCAAAGGTGGGCCGCGAGCAGCCATGGGAGGGCTGCGAGATGATTTAAAAAAAAATCATTTTAATTTTTTTTTGTCAGGCCACTGAACTTAGAAGCAGGCCAGGACAGTGTTTCTAGTTGTATTCTAAAATTCTATTCTATTGTATTCTAAAATGTGACTATATGGTTTTATATTAACTTAATAAACAAAAACGAAAAATCTACTTATTTCAACGAACATTTCAAACTAAATAACAGATTATGCACATAAAACGCTGAAAACAACCGAAGCAACAATAGTATTTTAATGAGGCTATTATTATTATCATTATTATTTTGCAACACGTTAGCCCTCTCATAAATAGCACATATAAATGAATAACTAACTTGAACTAACTTAATAGGATTGAAGTGATATTTGGCTTAAAAAATCGGTCGCCAGGCCAAAAAAAAAAAAAAAAAAAAAAAAAAACCTGACGATGTGCATTGGGCCGCGGCTCTCTGACGCCTTATTTTCTGGGTCCCGGCCTGAAAAGTTTGGGAACCCCTGTTGTAGAAGATATGGATTACCATGTATGTACTACTGTCTGTGGACCATGCCAACTTGAAGAATGTGACAATAGAGCTGCCGCGGTATTGATATTTTCCTTACCGCACAAATTTGCGAAATATTTCCTACCGCCGCGGTTATTACCGCACAGTGCGCACAAAAAAAAATTTGAATGCATTTTTTTATTTTTTTTTAGTAGTAGTCTACTCTTATAGCCTGCATCTAGTCTAATGGCGCTTTTCCACTGCATAGTACCTACTCGACTCGACCCGCTTTAGGCACCTGGTACTTCGTTCCTTTTCCACTGCAGCCAGGTACTACTCCGTTTGTCTCCGTGTGGGGATGCAGGCGGTGCCGCTCGCTTGTGTACACTGAAAGCTCCGTGGGCATAGCCAATTAGCCATGTCCGAGGGCTTGCAGCAAGCCAGAGTTTAACACAGTTTAAATCAATCAATCAATCAATAACAACATTAACCATACTCTCGTTGCGTCTATTCTGCCAAAGCTAACGTTACCTCTCATTGTGTATTCTACCAAGCAACCCGGGTTTAACGTTACCTCTCGTGTATATCGGCTGACGGTAGTATTAGGCTAATAACAACAACAAACGTAACACATCAGCGATCTTGTTGTGACACTAAACTCTCCGCTCGGTGGTAAATTGGGTTGATGTCGGTTTTGTTTCATCAATAAATAAGGCAGAATACACAGTGAATCCATTCTTTTTTGTTTATTGCACTTGGTTCTGTCGCAAACAAATCCTGAATGAAATGCATCCTTAGCGAGGCAGTAAAGATGGCGGTGTTCTGTTTTTGTTCAGAGCCTCCAAACTGTGACGAGTCTCTCTTCTGACCAGTCAGTGGTCTGCAATGTTTCACATGACTTTTCTGGTACCACTTCTACCCAATAGGGTCGCTTGGAACCGAGTAGGGTATATCTGCAAAGCCGCAAGCCAACTTTATTATTATGATAAAAAACAGCGGTGACGCGGTATTCAGCCTAACTCTGCGGTGAGCGTGATGCAACAGCGATACCGCGGTAATGCGGTTATCGCGGCAGCTCTATGTGACAATCCATATAAGTTTCTTCTAGAAGAGTCATCAGAGGATGAAGAAAGATTGATGAGCGTCCCAGCCTGAACACATCTACATGTTAATATTCAGTTAAAGTCATAGTGCCACCTACTGGCAACAGGAAGTGACATGCAGATCCACCTCAAAACTGGTCAGGAAACCCTTAAAACCTTGATGATGCTTGATTGTGAAGAGTCATTTTTTATTCTTTATTTTTTGTCTGACGATATGTTGTTCTGGATTGTTTGGTACCTGATGTGTTTTCTGACTGGTCCGAAATTGTATTTTCTGTCTGGATAGTGTTGTGAGCAAGTGGAATTCTGCAGGGGGGAGTGTTACAGAGTTACAGTATGTGGTTGATTCCACTTGCAGGGAGTATTAACCAGTCATACTGAAGTTGTTAAAGTATTGTGGATTCGCATTTGCTAGTGTCTGTAGCCTAAATAACACTGTACAGTAGCAATCATAGACTGTACAAACATTTATAAATAGCTGACTTTTGCATTCACATTCGCACTCTGGAAATGTATTCAATTCAGCATATATTTAATCAGATATTGCCTCATTTGCATATTTAAACATACCATTTCAGAAAACTTGTAATACAAAAAAGAATATTGATGTATTCAGGGACCGAAACTAGAGAGCGCCACCCGCCATTGGCGCTCAGTTTTTACGTTTGGCGCCTCCCACTGAGAGGTCTGACCGCCGTGTGGCGGGCAATCAAATAGTCGTGAAAACCGAAAATCATGATCCAATTCTTTAGCGGAGTTCTCACTCGCTGTCTCAGCACAGACATGCAGCGCACCGCGCACTGCTGCTGCTGCTCCTACCCCTCCTGTTTCTGTATGCCTGCATGTAAACAGAGGCTATTGCCTCACCGTGACGTTAGTCTAGTCAGTGTGGGACCTTCGTGAGATAACGTTAGCTACCGTTACAAAATGACCCAGTCAACTATTCACTTAGTTTAATACATGAGGCATTGTGTAACGTTATCCAGCCGGCTAGCTACAGATAGCTCCCGACATCAACAAATCCTCCAGCAATAGTCCAGTGCATAATACCTCCGTTGGCTAGGTAGCTCACTAGTCACTACGAAATGTCGCAGTAAACTAAATAGTTCACTGAGGCGTTGTCCCAACGCCATCCAGCAGTAGCTACAGATACTGTAGCTCCTGACATCAATGTCCTACAACAACATGCGTATTCGAGTCCCTGGCTTACATCGCATGAGTGAGGGCTGCTGAATAGGGTCCAGCTGTAGCTCAGGAGAATCCTTTTGTGTAGCGTTTAGGGCCCAGCTGCAGCGCCGGAGAATCCTTGCTGGAGCTGGAGGCCACTCGAGTATACACACAGACAGTGGAGCTGTTTGCAGACAGTGAGGTGGCGATGTCTCGCAGATAACACAATCACAAGTATGATTATATAATATATATTTTATTAAAAAAAAATTATATAAAATAATAATAAAAAAAAGATTTATCAAAAGAAAGTTGGCAGGTAAGAAATATGCTTGGCGGGTAGATTCTTCCCAACTACCCGCCACTGGCCGGTGAGTCAAAAAGTTAATTTCGCTCCCTGGATGTATTGTTAGCAATCAACTTGGGAAGTTTCATGGTGATATTAGTTAATGTTTTTAGGCTGTCAAAGTTAACGCGGTATTAATGCGTTATCGCCCGATTCTATTAACTCCACTATTTTTTTTTAACTCATGATTAACTTTACATTTTTTTTTTTTTACTAGACTTCACTCAGGTGTATTATTGATGCTCTCATTGATACTATGTTTGTTTCTGAAGTGTGTGTGTGTGTGTGTGTGTGTGTGTGTGTGTGTGTGTGAGAGAGATATAGAGAGAGAGGGGGGTGAGAGAGATGAGGAAGGGGCAAGAGAGAAAGAGAGCTAGGGGGGGGGGGTGTGTGAGAGAGAGAGAGAGAGAGAGAGAGAGAGGGGGGGGTGATTACTCAGCCCTTATTTGGGTGAATGTAACAAGTTCCTAACGTTTTCTTTCCCCTATTATTTCATGCACACTTTATTCATTGTTTTAAATTATTATTTTCTTTTAAGTTATTTTGTGCATCACTCGGTTTTGAATTTGATGCAAATTTGCAATGCATGAGGGTCATCCTTTTGTGTTAAATGGCTGCATAAAGCAAGCATTTGTTGACTCGCATGTTGATAAGAGTATTAAAACTTGGAACTTAAAAAAGATCTGTTTAAGGTAGGAAAAAAATTGTTAATTTGCGATTAATCGTGAGTTAACTATGGACAATCATGCAATTAATCTAGTTAAATATTTTTAATCGATTGACAGCACCACCTGTAGTGAATATTGTATTGGCGACCGCCATCTTGAAAATGACCCCTTTCGCAAGGTTAGATTTTTAGTAGACTTTTAGTATGTTATTTTATTTAGCATGACTAATGGTACCAGAATCCATTGAAAAACCTTTTGTTGCAATTTTTTGAGGTTCAACCATATATTGACCCGTCTAAAAGGGCAGTGAGAGACTAAACCCTAAGAGATCTGGCTGTCACGTATCGGCCAGTTTGAAGGGTTATAGAAATGCAAGGTTTGGAGGGGGGTGATGCCGGAGAGAGGGGCCCCTCACCCGCCTCACTACAATATCTTTGTACTGTACTGTGTTTGTAGCTGTGGGATCGGTTCTCACCGGGACACTCCCCGTCAGGAGCACCGGCCCACAGGCTTTTGTTTCATTGTATAATGGCGTCTTGTAATTCCATATGGAACGGGCCACTTATGTAGCATGAAATATAATTTAGAAATGTCTTTTCAACCAGCCTTTATCAAATACATGCAGGTTAGTGATGGATTTGGAGCCATATTTAAATGTGTATTAATAGCCAGATGTGGACCATGAGCTACCAATTGCCCATCACTGAATGAACACTAGATAGATACGGTAGCACTGCTGGTGGCTTTTTCTGTCATTCAAGACCTTACATTAGTCTTATTCTACATGCAAAGCAACATAATGTCTAGTTATATAACTGCGCTCCACATGGCAGTGGCTAGACACAGGCGTTTACAATTGGCCCAGTTCACTGATCCTTTGTGTGTGTGTGCGTGTGTGTGAATGTGTGACACATGTGGACTTACGATTGGTTCTCGTACTAAATGTTTCCTTTTGCCAAAGAGGTTTCATTGGAGCCCTCGCTGTAATACCTTATGATGACACTTAATCCCTGAGGATTTCTAACAAAATCAGATCAGAAGTTTAGCACTGGGAGAGACTGGTCAACACCCTCCACACACACAGTAGGAAACGAGATGTTTAGGCAGTCAAGCAAACAGAGAGGAGGCCAGGCAGAGTAATAGACAGCTGCCACTGTAGGATGCAGGTTAGGCAGGTTGTGGGGGTGGGTGGTATAGTATCCTGATACTTCCTCCCACCATACTGTATTGATACATTGATGGCCAGTATAGCAGATATTTTTCACAGTACGATTACAAGGCTTTTAATGACAGACCACATAATTATATCAAATAATGTTGCAGAAAGACCATGAATTTCACCTAGTAATTGATACGTGGGTTTTTAACTATAATTGATTTAGACTTTGGTCATTATGATGCTTTAGTAACATGCTTTTTTTCCAGGTAGGGTTGTTGGCCCTACGCAAACAGATTTAAGCTCTGGGGTGAGGTTGATCCAATTTGTCTCACCTCTACCCTTTGACCTGTCCAGCATGGGTGACCCTGCCAGGTGCCCGTGCACCTGCTGGCATAGCTCTCTGGGTCACTGAGGCACTCAAGCCACCACCCCACGACAAGGGATGGACCGCGTGGTACATCTGGTCCTCCAAGGACATCGCCATGACAACCAAAGTGCGGCTCTTCAATTCAAATGTAAAATCAGTCCTTCTCTACGGTTCAGAGACTTGGAGAATGACGAAAAGAACATTGCAGAAGATACAGACCTTTATAAACAGCTGTCTGAAACGCATCTTTGGGATCCGGTGGCCAAACAAAATCAAGAATGAGGAACTATGGCTGAAAGGAAGACAGGAACCAGCAGAGAAGCAGATCCCGAGACGAAAGTGGGGATAGATAGGCCACACTTTGAGGAAACCGGCTACCAGTACTACACGCCAGGCCCTGACTTGGAATCCCCAGGGGGAGCGGAAGAGAGGGCGGCCTAAGAACACCTGGAGGCGGGACACTGAGGCGGAGCTCAAGAGACGAGGAACTAGCTGGGGGGAGGCAGAAAAGGACAGCCCAAAGCCGTGTTGGATGGAGAAAAGTCGTAGATGGCCTATGCTCCATTGGGAGCGATGGGCCTAAGTAAGTAAGTAAGTTGGTCATTATGAAAGAAGAGTGAAGTGGTAGATCACAATACAATACATTTCTCGATCCACAAAATCTAAGGTGCTGCGGATAATTAAGAATTGCAATTTTATCATATCGTGGCTAAAGTATGGTGATAATATCAGTTAACAGACAGACAGGACCAGTCAAAACAGAACAGTCAAACAGAAAGACATAAAGGCAGGCACTGTAGTTAAAAGCCCATTCAGTGATCCAAACGTAAACAAATGGGTATCACCAAGCACCAACACTTAGAAATAGCAATGGAGACACGTTTTCATTCTCCAGTTGACTGACTGAACTCTCAAGGACCAACACTAGAAAACAATACTTTTTATTGTGCCGTATTTGCTGTAAAATGTCAAATAAATTTAACAATCGTCATGCTTCTGAATGAAATTCTTCTTTTGCATTTCTGTCAGACCAGACGCCTTTGAACATTTAACTGCCACCAATGAAATGTTGCGAAGCACCGCTTTGCTACATAGGCACATTGTGAGTGTGGTTCTCATAACTCTTCCTAGTCACTCGACACCGTCTTATTCATAGTGTTCTCACGACATAGTTTGTCATACAAGATGGCCCAATGCCACAGCTCATTGGCCAAGGTTGTCATTTAATGATAATCACCTGCCATTTGATTACATGAATCACCTGTTTGTGACCAGGATGGCTGCGATGGAATACGACCTTTAAAAGAGTAAGAGATGATGAACCAGCAGAATTTGGCTTTATGGATTGTAAAACCTTACAATAGGCCTACTAGACATGACGGTTTACAGTGTTGGGTTTACCTGGCTAACACATAGGAAGTTCGTCTAGAACAGAATCACCCTGTTAGCCACATAAATATGAAATCAATGTCATCCATGTAATTCTTAGGCTATTGTGGTTGGTGGCTATCAATCATAATTTTAAGTATATGTACTTTATATACACTCGATTGATATTATACTCATTGAGTCAATGTATTAAAAAAATTATTTGGCAGACCCATAAGGTGCTTGAGGATTGTAGATATACTGTAGATCTATTTACTGTCATATTTATTTGTAATTGTTTTAATGCCTTATATGTAAAGCACTTTGAGCTGCATCCCATGTATGAAAGGTGCTATAGAAATAAAGATTATTATTATTATTGCTGTTTTAAATAAGAAGTTGTCAAATTAAACTTGCATACTGGCTCTTATAGAGGTCGTGTAACCATATACCATCCGACGATGACATGCCATTATGAATATCTGGCTCACCGGGTAATCCTGCTTCTTTTTTTTTTTGATCCACTTTTTCTCCCATTTTTCTATATTTTCTCCCATCCCAATTTCGTATCATCCAATTCAACCCTCCCCTGTCACGAACGCTGTTTCTTGCCTCCCACAAGCCGGCTGCAATGTGGACTAAGTCATACATAGCACAAGTCCCCTCCGGTACTTGAGGTAACAGCAGTCGCATCTTTTCACCTGCGCAGCTCGATCTCTCAGTGTCGAGGAGTAACGCGTGGGAGGCTCACGCTGCCCCCGACACTTCCTGATTCTACTGCGCAGGCGCACCAACCGACTTGTAGGAGTCGCTTGTTCACAACGTTCGATCCCCACCCTTCAGTTTTCCCTCCCCGTAATACGGCCAATGTGTATTACTGCGGACGACCAGCTAAACTGAAAACAATGTGGAGAGCTGGATTCGAACACGCGAATCCTAGCGTCTCCACACTGGTGGCGAGTGCCTTGCCCACTACACCACCTAGCCGCCCGGGTAATCCTGCTTCTTGAAGCTCTGTCCCCTCCTGACTCTGACTATGTATCCTCCTGGCTCTGACTCTGTATCCTCCTGACTCTGACTCTGTATCCTCCTGACTCTGACTCTGTCCCCTCCTGGCTCTGACTCTGTACCCTCCTGGCTCTGACTCTGTACCCTCCTGGCTCTGACTCTGTACCCTCCTGGCTCTGACTCTGTCCCCTCCTGGCTCTGACTCTGTACCCTCCTGGCTCTGACTCTGTACCCTCCTGGCTCTGACTCTGTCCACTCCTGGCTCCAACTCTGTACCCTCCTGGCTCTGACTCTGTATCCTCCTGGCTCTGACTCTGTATCCTCCTGGCTCTGTACCCTCCTGGCTCTGACTCTGTCCCCTCCTGGCTCTGACTCTGTATCCTCCTGGCTCTGTCCCCTCCTGGCTCTGACTCTGTTCCCTCCTGGCTCTGTACCCTCCTGGCTCTGGCTCTGTACCCTCCTGACTCTGTCCCCTCCTGGCTCTGACTCTGTAGTCTGTCCCCTCCTGGCTCTGTACCCTCCTGGCTCTGGCTCTGTACCCTCCTGACTCTGTCCCCTCCTGGCTCTGGCTCATGTCAGCCAGAGAAGCACTGAACACAATCACTAGGCCGTTTGTTTACACATAGGATTGTAAACAGAGAGAAGTGCCAAAAACATGGGCACAGTATATTACTAAGACCACTGAACAGGACGTGTGAGGATTTAACAGATTATTGCTTACGGTCTACTAAATAGGCTAACACATTAAACTCAATAAGTATAATGCAACACAAACATATCAAGTTATTGCGGCCTGTTCCAATATTAAGTTCCTTTTTTAAGTTTAAGTTTAAAATGGCCTGAGCGACGTTTATTCTATACTACACTATTTTACTCTAAATATTGGGCAGTATGAGCTTTCAGACAAAACCATGACCCAATAGCTTGAAGCTAAAGTTGATCCCGAGCTTCCTGTTACTCTTCTTTCCCAAGACTCTCTAGCATTCCATCAGGTGACCTGATCAGGCACACACATACGTGCACACACACACACACACACAAGCAACGATATGCAGCCTAGAGCCCCACCAGCAAGTTAAACATTAGGAAGGAAACTCAAGGGGGTAAGAGGAGGGTGGGGGTTGTGGGGAGACAGACAGAGAGGAGTGTGATACAAACGGAATGATCTCTGCTCTTATGGCTAGTCAGGTCTCATAGTTGAAACTTTCCACATAGAACGTTGTGGACGACTTGTGGGCTAAATGACCCGCTTTGTTTTCTTTCCTTCCCGAGGTGAAACCAACATGGCAGTGAGTTACTTACTAACGCTTGCGGACAGACCACCACATCTCACAAACGTAAAAACACAGCAAATATTTGGCCAACAGTTAGAGGTGGCCATGGCAACGCATCCCAAGGGCTAAAGTGGATCAGGGCCTCGCCCAATGGGTAGCAAGCCTGCTTACTGTCATTAACTACCACCATGATCGTCAGGAATGAAAAAGTACACTTAAATTCTTGCTACTCCTGTACTATACATTCATATGAAGCTATATTACTTGACCTCCAGGATGTAAAGATACAGATATTGGGCCGATACCAGGCTAAGAACGAGTATTGAATCTGATACACCCCCCCCAATACTAGACAGAGACAATCTAGTAGCCGAATGAGGCACTTCAGTTTCTGAATTTTCCACGCACAGATAGAGATAAGATCTCTACTCATGGAGAAAATTGGTTTGGCAGGCTAATGTCTCAAATAATTTCTGTCCAACATAGTGCTGCTCAGTAGGTTAAACGTGAGCCAGCAGAAGCGTTCTCGATACCAGCAGATTCTATTCCCAGGTTAGTGCCCACTCATAATCGCACCAGCAACTCCCTCTTCTTTCCACCCAGGTTCCATTCAACTTCTTTTGACAGAGGGGTCAGCTGGTCCCCAAGATTACCTGTACTGTCTGCAAGGTCACTGTGACTCCATGACAATCATTTAAACCACACAATTGTGTTCACATTACATGTGTTCTAAATGGCATGTCATGCTAGAGGTGTCATATATGTCTAGACTATAGCTACCAAGTAAATGTTGATGATTGAAGCCAAAAGGTCCAATCCACACCAACAGAGTAAAACAGAAAGAAAAGAGGGAAAAGTGCCCTATAGTGCCACTGCCATGGGTGTATACATTTTTACTGTAGGTTGTCTGGGATGAAATCAAATTCCTATTCCTGACAGACAGTGATGGCACCAATGCTCTGCACAATGAACTATAGATAATCTCTCACTGTCACCTTATCCCACACTACTCGTCCTATCACCATCTCCAATAATAAGGATGTCAGGATCACTTTAAAAAGGAGCTGTAAGTGGTATTTTGGTTAAAATAAGTAGTCTACATTCCAACAGCCATCACTAATATTAGTGTTTGGTCAGTAACATGGGTCTCCCAGTCCCTCCATTCTGCAATAAACAGAAAATAGATGTTCTGCTATCCCGTTCCCACTTTATCCAATCAGGAGAGATAACTCCACATTGCAAAACTGGTCTGACAAAAAGAAATAAAAACTAGTTAAGAAGATATGAGCTTGAAACCAGTAAACTAATCTGCCTGTGCAGATAGAAAATTTGGTTTGGTAAGATTTCTTGAAGTAAATAAAAAATATCTAGGGTTCTCTCCCCTGATTAGATAAAGTGGGAGGGATAACACACTTATTTAAACCAAAAATATCACTTGCAGCACCTTTAGTACCAAACAAATCCCAAAGACTGCGTCAACATACACATATGATGCAGTAGGCTGCTATTGTGTACTGTTTTGGGGCTATATGATTTATATGCCATCATATGTTCGGTGAGTTGTGTCCTTCGTGATATAGGTTATATAGTTGTCATTTGAACGCGTCTAGCTGTGACAATGACTTCCCTCCAGTAATGATAATGATGATAATCTAATCTGTCCCATCAACCCCATTTCTATTTGGTTCCCAAATTGCACCCTGCTGCACCTGTGTTGAGTTACATCCCTGAAGTTGTGAGTTGTCACAAATGAGGTAGCCTGATGCTTTATGTCAGGCTAATTGATACACGAATAATGGAATTTGTCCAATAATGACAATTATAGTCAGTATGCACACAGTCTTCCCCGAGATGACATCAAATTAATATGTTTGTTAACAACGGACTTTTACACAACTTACCGCTTTGAGTTGCTCCAATCGGTCCTTCATCTTGCCGACAATCAATTCCACACAAATAAATGAATAAAACACTAAAATATGCTAAATGAATTTAAAAACAAGCCGTTAATCTCTGAATTCCTCAGCCAGCTGGCAAACTAGCTGTGCAATAGAATCCCACCGCCAGTGAAGAAAATCAACTCTTCCAAAGTGTCGGCTGTCTTTTGAAGATGAGTTTTTGTACAAAAACAATGTTATTTTCCGCCGATGTCCATACAATATGGCTGCTGTGGTTAAAACCCGTAGTGTTTTTTTGTGCTAAATCTCTTCGCTCAGAGGATTAAAACAGCAGTTGTGTACAGCCGCATAATCTCTCTCCGCTGGCCGACAGTAATCATTCTAAAACGTACTTTTTTCTGGCTCACGCATGCGTAAAGAGCTCATTGTCCACTTGCATCGAAACCACGCCCTGGGCCGGTGTGATAGGTGCACCTGCTGGCCGGTGTGATAGGTGCACCTGCTGGCCGGTGTGATAGGTGCACCTGCACAAAGGTCCCTTCTTGCGAGTGCCTTTACAAGTTTACATCATGTATGGTGCCAACTGAAGTATTATGTACGCATCCAAACGATCACAGCTCTTCATTTATTTAGACATTGATATGGTCTTGGGTCACTTAATTCAACTTTAAGGGATTAGGCTAGACTACCAATAAGTGTGAAAGATAGGCCTATAGGTAAACACACGGGTCGATGTTAATGATCGGGAACTGAACTTCGCCTCACTTCCACCAGGAATAGACATTACCCCCCCCCCCCCCCCCCTGCACACAAGCAGATCATGGTCATCTGCCCTCGCTCCGTTAAGCCGATAAGGAAACTGTTTATTACGGCCCGTGACTAGTGGTTGCAGGCTGCTGATGCGTTTTACTGGATCCAGGGCGAAAACAGCTGTTCCATCCCTCTCTTTCTCTCGGTCATACACAGATTCTGATTGTTAAAATTAATGTATAATTATATTTTCATGTCATTAATTATTGTGACATTTATTTCTACCTTCACTGAGAATGGGGGCGAAGTGGTCGGTTTAAAACAGAGTGTGCATGGTAGGCTATAGGCGTGGGCCTACCTACCTGGTCAAGGTCTTGCTACAGGCAGGCAAATCCCCCCACAATGTTATAATCAGATAACCAAATCAATCAAGTGAATTCAGGAAGTGCATTTTCTTTCAAATTCAAACCGTGAAAAGGCATGAAAAGGCATTTTTAACTGATTAAATTGAAACTATTGATCAAGCCTGGTTTTAAAAACATCGGGGGAGTTCAACTGTAGTTCTAAGCATAGACCAAGATGCTTTTGGTTTAGGTTGACTTTTTATACAAGCTTTGAAATGAAAGAACACGGCCGCCACCTGGTGACCATTGGTCAGGCCTGCAGGGTTGAGCCAATCTAGAAAGCAGTGGTAAAGATTTATTTTTAATTATTTTAATAAAAATAAATTCCATTATAGTTGGGTTACGAGTCCATAGAATAGTATTTTCAACTCCTTAGCAAATGAATAGAAGTTCCATGTCCAGTAGGATTAAAACACATGCTCTGTAGACAAATTAGACATACAGTGGAGTTGGGGTTAACATGGAAAATTACATGAAATTCTTGATGTTTTGAAACACATGTTAAACTTGATTATTTGTACTTGTGTAGCAGTCATATACCAATTACCTTTCAGCATGAAGTCTTTTAGTAATTATTTCATAATTTTGAGATAGGCTGGTAACTAATTTCTCTAAAACTACTGCTGGATGTCTTGAACAAAGAACTACAGATAGTGCAAGGCCTCTGTTCGTCAAATGACCAAGAATCATTTATCAGATGAACTAGTTTTTCAGTGCCTTGCTGGCCCTTGCAAAAACATTTCCAAAATTCCCACCTTCCAGGAACTTTTCTATACCATTTAGCATTCAACTGCCAAAAGCTATGCCGACTTCTTACAATATATGCATACTGTAGCTCGTTTGTGTAGGCCTGAGCAGTTGCATGCCTCAAAAGGTCTTCACAAGCCCATACTGCAATGAAGTGACACCTCCCGACCTCGACCCCAAGCAAATGAGAAAACAAGCTTGGGGGGCAATTCAGAATTCAGATCCCCCATTCATGTGAGCCATGCAAGGTGGGCAACAGTATGCAACACTAGCAATGTAACCAGAATGAGCTTTTACGAAAAAAGTAAAGTAACCCAAGACAACAGCTCGTCATATTGAGAATGTTTTTATTCAAAGTTTATTCCCCTTAAGTGTATCCAGTAGGCCTTACAACAGCATTGTGAGCTGGGTAAGCACTGTGGAGGCTGCTGATGAACAATAGCACGTCACCATGCCAACAATGACACTGGGGCAGGTGTGTCATACAGTGAAATCAGAATCACACGACTTTCACTTTGTTTTCAGTTTCTCTTATTCTGTTTTACTCAGTTTTAAAACACAAAACGAAACAAAAAAATGTTCAAAAATAAAAATAATTCTGCGGGATTTTACAGTAAAGGGGGCCAAACTCCGACAACTTCCTGTCCAGTGAGGGTGGGGTGGGGGAGGAGTCATTAACAGGTTAAAGGTCATCATCCTCTTCTGGTAGAGCTGTTTCTGATGCAGTCTGGACAGAGGACAAGAGGACAGGCATTAGAACTCATTCACATTTACACTGATAATATAGTTCAGATCCCAATGTAACTTATTTGCCTTTACAGGTGTATGGCTCACATCTGTCTTTACAGAAGGGTGTAGAGCGCAAGTCTCTCAGAGGGTTCATTGAGCCAGGCAGATCAACAGCACTCGCCGAGGCCGTACTTACTTTGAGGTCTTGCTCATACTGCGCGGCGAGGGATGGGTCCATCTGGATCTCTGGGGGAGCGAGGGCAGGCATCTCGACGAACTCTAGGTTGGGGTCGCCAATCAACTTTCTTGCTAGCCACAGGAAGGGTTTCTCAAAGTTGTAGTTACTCTTGGCAGAGATGTCGTAGTACTGTGGGGTAACAAAGTAAAAATAAATAATTAAATGTCATGACATAGAAAAAATGGCAATGTTGAAAAAGTAACTTGTTTAAAATTTTAAGAAGACTGATTTCAATTATCTACAAAGCATTTTATTTGTTTACATATTGAAAATATAGTTAACAATGCTAGTGGAAGTTGGTGTGGCAACAAACATGTCTGAAAATCATATTTAAGACAGTATAAAAAGTGAACAGTTTATATTAATTTAGGTAACTATTTAGGCAACAATTTGGAATGTGATAAATGCGATTTCAGTGGCCTACTGGCTCTGCTTCAAATCACCTATATTAAAAATAAAATGTATAAAACCAATAACGAAAAATAAAATTGTTTCTTTAAAGTGAACAACCCCTTTAACCAACAATCTGGTTTAACTACTAAACTTAAAGGCCAACTTGCAGGTTAAACCCTACTCTTCAATTATGGGTAGTTTACATCATTGGCATCTAATTTCATTATTTATTTTTCTCCATTTGACACCGGAAATGCCACTCAGAAAGGGTTAAAAAGGTCCACGCACGAATAACATGTACGGAGCAAATGAAAAAGCTTATCAGACGCTAGCAGGGCTGTGCCGTCACTCCAGGCAACTTATGCCTTATGCCCGTCCGGGTCATAGTACTACTGGCTATATGGCTCTGGCTAAAGTTACCCCGCTAACATCAGCATTATGGCTACCGTCGTGAACCATTTTAAATCGGGGCATGTAAAAGAGTTTTGGGAACGAGTAAAATGAGCAGGTCCTCTTCTCAGACCTGTGGGGCAAAGCACTGCACACGCATCATGCCGGCTAGCAAGCTACACGTCACGGCATGTTGATACGATAGTAGCCCCTCGGATAGCACTCGGTGAATCAGTCACGAAAGGGGCTACCACGATAGCTATTAGCCAACTAACGTTAATGTTACAAGCTCAAACACCTTATAACTACCACTGCTGTCGTGTCCATAAGTTCCCTGGCAGAATTCTTGTGAGGACAAAGGTATACAAAGAGGAGAGAACTATTTTAAATCGAGGCATGTTAGGAGTTTTGAGAATGCTGGCTACCAAGCTAGCTAACTTAGCTACTAACGTTATATACACAATATGTGTCAACGACACAATGATTTAGATTATTACAGATATGGTAACATGGATGTGGCGTTTACAAATAGTGGTTCGCTTTAGAGATGAATGGCTATGATCACGGAGCAATAGTGTTAGGCGAAACAGATACATTTTCATTCACTCCTCGGCTAGTAGTAGCAAGGCTCTCTGCTTCCTGCCACTACCTGCCTGTGACTCTCAGAGCCCCTGCTGCCCTGCACCTGATGTGACGTCATCATTAAGATGACACACGCACGTTATGAACCATGGATTAAAATATGCATGTGCGTGGAGGTTGTGGTTTGGTCAACAAAATGTTTGATAAAAACACTAAAACTGGGTCAATTTCGATAATTCACCCCCCCTCTTCATGTGACCCAATGTGACCGTTGCCCTAGTCACATTGTTTATTGAACAAAAATACAACCTGCAAGTTGGCCTTTAAGGGAGGTAATCATTATCAATAATTATATTATTGATAATGATTACTCATTATATCAAAGCACTCAACCCCATTGTGTTCTACACAAGTCTATGCAGACAAGCTGTATGGGCTTCTTGTGTAATCGGATATGTGTAGTGTAATAAAGTTTGGCATTTGATCAAAATATTGTTTTGGGCAAAAGTCTCCCAGCTAAAACACATAATTCCTTGCATTAGCTAAATAAATGCATACCCAGGTGTGTTAGTTCTAGTAGAACATGGCTATTTGTTTGAAAAACATCGATATATACAACATTGTTGTTCTTTTTAGCATAAAGCTATTTGCGTGAACCCTTTCTCCTTTCTTTCATATTAATGGCAGTTTTTTCTTTTATTTGATATTTCCATTCATTATCCATCCAGCGAGCCTGGTGTTATCATAGGGAATGAGTGTGAGATTGCAATGATATTTCCATTCATTATCCATCCAGCGAGCCTGGTGTTATCATAGGGCAGGGGTGGCCAACCAGTCAGAGACTAAGAGCCACACAAATTACTGTGGTACCACAAAGAGCCACACCATATACCAGCGTTTCTCAACCTTTTTTTTCAGTCACGGCACCCTTCATGTGTTTATAGGTCTCACCCTCTGGCCTCTGAAGTTGCTAATGTCTTTTTTATTTGGGCCTCACAGGGTTAAAAGTAGGGCTGGGCGATATGACGATATTATATAAATATCGGGTACAGTTCATTAACAATACACTTTTTTAACGTATCGTGGATATCATGATGTTTTGCCCAAGAGGATTGTGTCGCGTCAATCTGGTCCACCCCGTTCAAACTTTTGAACAACGCCGCTCCCACACACACACTACTGCATCAAAGTTAGTTAGTATTTATGATTAACAAAGGCATTCGTTTTGTGGCATCAACATTATATAGTTATACGTTATATAGTTACACATAGGGGTGGACGGTATAAACGGTATACGGTATAAACGGTATGAATTTGCTCTACGGTATGGATTTTGCCTATACCGTGTAACCGGTAGTGCAGCTCTAAAATAGCAATGACGTCATGTAACCACAGCGCGACTATTTCACTCGCATTTGCCCCTAAAAATAGATAGAATTAGTCATAGATAATAGATATGTGCTAACTGGAAAAAGTTATTTAGGAGGCTTCGCGCAGTGGGCGTGCCAGCCCCTCCCGCACGCATGTAAACACGGGTCTACTAGTAGTAGTGGGACGGGACGTCTCCCTGAGCTAACGTTAGCTTAGCTACCGTTACAAAATGACCCAGTCAACTATTCACTTTTAGTTTAATACATGAGGCATTGTCTAACCGAACGGTATCTAGTCGGCCAGCTACCGATAGCTCCTGACATCAACAAACGCTCCATCAAGTCTAGTAGAGAGTAGACGTGTATGATAGCTCCGTTAGCCGTTAGCTCACGTTAACGCAACTTAGTTCACCGTTCAAAACGAAATGTCCCATTGAACTAAATAATTCACTGAGGCATTGTATTAACGTTATATATCCGGCTAGCAGTAGCTACAGATAGCTCCTGATATCAATGTCTTATAACACTGATTCGATGCGTATTCGAGCTGAGGGCTTGTGAATGTGATTTAACGTTATACCAATACTAGGGCCCAGCTGCAGCGCCGGTGAATCCTGGCCGTAGCTCGAGGCTACTCGAGTATAGGTCCAGCTGCAGCTCCGGAGAATCCTGGCCGTAGCTAGAGGCTACTAATGTACACACAGACAGTAGAGCTTGTTGCGTGGTGGCGATGTCTCGCAGATAATACAAGTACAAGTCTAATTATATAATATATATATTTTATATATAAAAAAAAAAAAAAATTATATATATAAAAAAAAAAAAAAAATTATCAAAAACGATGATACCGTGATATATACCGTTACCGTCTATGCTTCAAATTATACCGTGATATAAATTTTAGACCATACCGTCCACCCCTAGTTACACATCAGCGTATTTACCCAAACATAGCAACGTCCGATGACGACATAGATAGCAAGCGTTACTGTTCATATCTCAGTCCGTGCCGAGTTGTGCGTGCCCATTCTGCGGTCTGTTAATAAAGTTTTCAATCAGACAGATGTATGGAAAGGCTTTTATTATAACATTTGTTGCAGTAAAATCATTATGCCTCGTTGTCATGCTGCGGTGCGCTAGTAATCACTCGTCGGCTGCGGTGAGCTGTTGTTGTCGTTGAGCTGAGCTCTCGTTAAAATCAAGGAGGGCATTCAGGAAGTAAAAAAAGAATAGCGCTGCTTGCCGATTGGTGCTAAGAACAGCAGGGCGGGTACAAGCGGTGTGACGTAATTGGCAGACTCGACTGTCAATCAAAATTATTCTGTTGCCAGTTGAATGAACGTTATTAACGATTGTAGAATGGGTACAATACAGTACAGCTCAATACAACAACAGTGGACTGACTGGAGGATGAAGACCAGAAAAAGACTTTCGGCTCCATTTTCAATTCATCAAAACATTTAGAGACATACAAATATACAGTAGTTTCATAAAAATGCTAAAATCCTATTGATTGATTTAAAACTTTATTAACATATTGCAGAATGGGTACAGTACAGCTCAATACATACAATTGTTAAGGGGATGCAGACCAGCGAAAGACTTTAGTCTTGTTTACATCAGGGTCCCCCATTTTCAATTCATCATATTTCATATCTAAATCATATAATATCTCATTGCTAAATATATGCAATATATAATCTAATAATCCAATAATCTAAATCTAATATATAATATAAAAATGCTAAATGCATGGGTATTTTATTTTGTCTTTAATGTTGGCTTGCAAACTCAAATACTGTCTTGGTAAGCCTCATAATGAATTGTTTGGGGAAAAAAAGAAAAACATCGTGATGCGTATCGTGTATCGCCGAAAGGTCAGAAAATATCGTGATATCATATTTAGGCCATATCGCCCAGCCCTAGTTAAAAGTACCCTGTGAGACCCACGGTTGCAAAATTACAAAATCACTTTTAGCCATTTAAAAAAATAATGTTTATTTAAAAAATGTTAAAGGGGAACAATTTTACTATTTCTTTCACTATTTGGGCACTTTTACACAATTCCTGTGAGTCTATGGAACACATAGGTTTTTTTTCAAAAAAAATGCATCGTTTTGTATTTCTAATCAAGTACTAAAAACCGCATTTTTCTACCTCAAGATCTTAAGCCGTTTTGAGGCTGGGCTCCAACCACTGTGTGGCCTGGTGCCAACTGCCACATCAACTGCCACATTATTATGCAGCTGAGAAATCTCTGACATCACAGATATGCACATTTTTCAGATGACTCAGTTCAGTGAGGGTGAATATTGTGAGAGGAGAATTGGAAGAATTCACCAATATGAGAATTAGAGACATATATCCTATTAATATAAGTCCACATAGCTAAGAAACAATGGTAAACACTGAAAAAAGCCATTTATAAGATAGTTCCCCTTTAAGCACATGTATAGTCAATTGGTCCTGTTGTTCAGCCTCACAATGCTATTTTATAGTAAATGTGTTTATATGTCCCACCCTCTGAAGTTGCTAATTTCTTTTTAATTTGGGCCTCACAGGGTTAACCTCTTAAGCCCGAGATATACAGTAAAAGTGTATATTTTTAGCATTACGTTTGTTTACCAATTATTTTAACTGTTATTAGTGAAATATAAGATTATAGAAATCTCAGGGCATTGAGTCGGAAACCGGCGCATATTGACAGGAGGAAGTGGCACAGCCAAAAGTGAGTGTAGCCTTTTGAAGGAAGAGACTCAGGGCTTTCAAATTTCGAAAAACTACCCTACCCAGCTCACACCAGCCCCTGTCAATCATCCGACTTCTGGATTTACTTTTTAATTTCTCTTATTTTTTGGGATTATCTCCCACAAACCTGAATGTTATTGCCATAAAACAGAACGCAGTTAGTTTCTCTACCTTTCTGTGAACGTCTTGCAAAAAAAGGTGTTGCAATATGATGAAAAATGGTGGAGAAATTTACATTATAAAAAAGATGGCAGAATTCAGTACTGTATCTACAAAACCTTCTGTTTAATCATCTTCCCTTTATTCATTTGCTTAGATTTTTCAGGTCTGGTCAATTTTAGCATGGTGTTATTTACAGTCAAAGATAAAAATTTTTTTAAATAGAATTGATATTCTCCTTTGGTTAATTACAATTTACTCAAGCCTAGTAACAGACGCACTATTTATGACACTGATCCATATATGTCCCTAGATTCAGATACCAAGAACATGCAAATGAACCATTTAAAAAAAAAATTGTAAATGTTTATTCTACGTCCTTATGGAATGAGTGACATGGAAGAGCCGCACATTGACGGGCAAAGAGCCGCATGCGGCTCGCGAGCCGCGGGTTGGCCACCCCTGTCATAGGGAATGAGTCTGAGATCGCAAAAGTCCAAAAACGCCAGTATTGCACATCCTTTGAAACTCTGTATTGGGCTGTGCGTCGATTATATGGTCCGGGCAAACTTTTCCATGTCGGGCAAGGGGAGCGGTTGTACCGATCGGCTTGAGGAGCGTCAAATGCTCCAGATGGACGATGTATGGCGGATTATGTTGGCGACACGATCGACACCAATACTGGGACTCGCGATCAGATAATTGAAATATTCTTTTTGGGGCAGATCCTAGTCAAGGTAAGGGCTATATGATATAAATCTTGCGTTGATCAAAGCATGGCTTCATTGTGATTCCGAGCATATGTGTGTAACGCTAGTCCATAACGTATTCCGTTGGTGACGATCTAAGCATACCCCCCCCCCCCCCTTTGATGCATTCATAATGGAACATAATACCTATCATATGCATTTGATTTTTTAATTGTAGAGTGTGGGGACGGAACGGCAATGCATTTAGCATAATACACGTTGGGGGCTATTACCAGCCTCACATGAATTACCCTAAAACCATACTTATTCACCACGGTAAAAAACGGGAATGTATGGATGAAAAAATTATTTCTTTTTCACATATTGAACGATACTCAATGGGCAATAGTATTGTATCCATAGCTATAATATAGTTATAGCCCTGCAAACACTGCCACATATTCCTATACTTTAAAGCGTTGGCCTTTCAACCACAGTATACAGCGCCCTCTGGCGCTGAATGAGTTAAGGGTGATCACACCTAAGATTTGTTTGAAATGGTCTGAAACAAAAAGTGATGGTTTCCTTTGTTTCAGTTTATAGTTTTGTTTATGCATCTTATCTATGTTTGTAATTGACAAACCAAGCTTTCTAATCCAAGCCGTGTGATCATGCAGGTCAGCCTTTTATTAAACAGAACGTTGAATCATAATGACTACATGTACATAAAAATAATCTTGTGATCCCCTTGGCTTGCAAAAATGTTATGAAAGGCTATATGTCTAGGCTACTGTCACTCGACTTGTGCCTGCAATGTATCGGTTTAGCATCAAACTAGGGGTGGAACGGTACGCATTCGAACCGTACACCATTCGACACGACCTCCACGGTTCGGGGCGTCTGTGTATTGTTCAGTTCAGGGGATGCGAAGGGAAAAAAAGTAATTTAGCTGGCTGCAGGTGCTAGTCAGTTTGTGGAAATGGCAAGCGCAATATAAATCCATCTTAATTACGACTTTAAAAACATAGCCATTAACATTACATAGGCCTACACACATCTTGCCATAACGTTAGCACGGTTTGTACAACACAACGCATGTTTAACTATGGTAGCCCGCCAGCTCTAATACAGCCAATGAAATGTTACCGTAGCTACTAGCTAGCAGAGGAGAAAATGGGAGTCCGAGAGGCGGGGTGTTGAAAGACAATGATAGGCGTTTATTCAACATCCAAGAAGGCTAACATACAACTGTGTTTACTAACTCCAACCGGGACTATTGCCGCTTTTCCACTGCATGTTATCAACTCGATTCAACTCCGGCAACGTTATAGTCGAGAAGGTCCGGAGGTACCACACGATAAATTGTCCGTGCGGACCCCCCAACCCATACAGTTCCAACTCACCGAATTACATTAATCCACCACAGTTTCACAATAATTACTGTTAGTGTGTTGCACTCAATATTTGAATAATGTTAAGTCTAAATAAATGTAGACAGACAATGTACGTATTTTAAAAATAGAATGAACAGAGCAGTGTTGTTTTGAAACAGTACAGTGTGTTAGTTTGATTTATGCTGCATTTCATATTGATGGCATTCTGATGTTTGTTTATTTATTTAATTTAAATAACTGACACTTTTCCTTTTGATAAGAAATCCAGCCATATTCCTTTCATTGTATTTCAAATACTGCACTTTAATTTCAAGCGGAAAACTAATCTTTCCATTAAGAACTGACGATCAGGGAATGTAAACGTTGTTGATAGTTTTTTTTGTGTTTATTTTAAAGAAAGGAAAGTCTAGTGCTGGTTGAGCATATGCATACTTTATGTTGATGGCCTTTGTCTATAATGTGGCCACAAAATTAGAAAGGTTTAACTATTTAGTTTGTTTGCACTAAGTTAATACTTTGAAAAATATAGGCTACATTTGTCAGTCAGTTAGGTCTTTGTGTGCCAAACATTATTTAAGGCAAACCGCTGTAAACCTTTTTTTTTTCTTCCTTCAAATAAAAAAGGAGCGGTCAAGTGGCGTAGCGGAGATTGTGCTCGTCACCAATGCAAGAGGCTGCGGTCTCGCTATACTAACTCTTTTGGCTGAGTTAGGGGGAGGGAAGCCGTGGGTGGGTCCTGGGCGTTGTGGACAGCGACCCCTACAGTTCGGTCGGGGCGCCTGCACAGCGAGGGTAGGATCTGGAGAAAGGCAGTGTGACCTTCCACACGTTACACTCTCCCGGTGAGAATCTGCGCTGCCAGGCTGGCTGCCGGCTGGCTGCACATGTGTCGGAGGAAAACATGCGACAGTCTCCGGCCTCCCGGAGGAACAGTAAAAAAGTATTTATAAAAAATTACGTACATCGAACCAAACCGAAAACCGTAACCACAAAACTGTGATATGAACCAAACCGTGGATTTTGTGAACCGTTCCACCCCTAATCACAACCGTATTAGGTGACCATCATGAAAAATTGCACTTTGGAATTGGGAATATAGGGGAAGATGTCAACAAAAGCTGCCAAAATCCAACTCCAATTGCTTTTGGTCCGATTGCTTTCACACCTCAAGACGAACTGCTCCAGGGTTCATTTGGAAGCTGACCGAGACCACCAAACAGATAGTTTGTTTGGCGCAAACCTGAGTTGGTTTACCACGTTCACAATCCAACGCTCCAGGGTTAGATTCAACCAGACTAAACACTAGTATACAAACACAAGTATTACCTGCAGGTTCTTCTTGCGATGAAATACGATGCTCTTGGCTTTGACTTTCCTGTCTTTGATGTCCACCTTGTTGCCACAGAGGACGATGGGAATGTTCTCACAGACGCGCACCAGGTCACGATGCCAGTTGGGCACGTTCTTATAGGTGACTCGAGAAGTGACGTCAAACATGATTATGGCACATTGAGCTGTACAAGACAGGAGAGACGGTGCGAGAGGGAGCAGAGACGGTATGAGTCATGGCTGAGTGCAAGGGAGAAAAATGAATGGAGATTGTAAAACGGGGAGGAAGCATTACAAAACGAGAGAAAGTGCTACAAATTGTTCTTATGAACAACTTCCCCTTTTGAGTTAAGAAAAGGCTAGTGTGGGTGTTGAGGAACAATCAAGTCACAGTAAGGAATGTATGCACCTAAACTAAAGAAGGCTAGATTAACCAAACTGGTGTTGAAATTCACCCATTAAACCATAGGATTAAAATCCATCAGTGATGGAAACCAAAGTAATGTTTGCCTTAATTTTTAAATGATCTGATTAGGTGGTGTATGGGTACAGTCCTAGAAAAATGGAAGTAGGCAGGTCACACAATGAAATAATTTCCTAATACAAGTGAAGGACGATTTGTGAATAGATATACTTTATTTCTACTGATAATACAGTAGTGAGCTAAACACATGGGGGCTGATTAAGGCAGGTTGGTTTCGAGGGCGTCTGTAATGGTGCCACCACAACGAACCAACAATTAACTTTGTTTACTAGCTATTAATTTCCTTGCCTGCATGTTGGGTAGGTCTTTTAGATGGTCCTGCCATGACCAAAGTGTAAAATACCTTGGATATAGTAGCCGTCTCTGAGGCCCCCGAACTTCTCCTGTCCAGCTGTGTCCCACACGTTGTACTTGATGGCTCCTCTGTTCGTGTGGAAGACCAGTGGGTGCACCTCCACTCCCAGGGTGGCTAGTGAGGGGGGGGAAGGGAATTAAATGAGGAATGATGGCACCAAGATTTGTTTATATATATACCTGTGCTCAAATCTATAAAAATTCTCATTTCATACACTCATTATTCTAGCCGTCTTTGAGTATTAACACTTTGGATGCCAGCGACGACTATTCTCGTTTTATCAGCCCCCCCCCATTGAGTGCCGATGACGAGAAATGTAGTTTGATTATTTTTTTATTAGCAATCTGAATTCATATTTCATCAACGAGTCTCCCGTTGGTACAGCAGCCCCTCTCCAGGAGCTCAGATGGGAAAAAGCGCCCCCTATCGTCTATCCCTGTGTAACTGCAGGTCAGTCGATTAGACCAGTGGTTCCCAATCCTCTCCTCGAAGCACCCCAGCCGTTCCATGTATTTGTTAAATTCCACCACCAGCACACCTGATTCAACTAATAAAGGGCTTGTTAAGTTGAATCAGGTGTGCTGGTGGTGGAATTTAACAAATACATGGAACGGCTGGGGTGCTTCGAGGAGAGGATTGGGAAGCACTGGATTAGACTGACCTGGGATCTGTAGAGGTGGAGCCAACTGGCTCCATTGTGCTAGCGAGCCGTCTGATCAAGAGGGATCTGATCGCGAGACAGAAAGCAGCCTGGAATATATATTTACAGCAGCCAATAAACGCGATCGATATTTGGAATGGCGATCAGGAATTGGAATAATCTTTTTGGAGAACATCTGATCTAAGGTAAGGAGTCTATGTTACCAGTCTTGAGGTAATTGGAGCTGTATTCACTGAGATAACAGCGTGTCCCTATGTGTGTGTGATCTTGAGGAAACGAGAGAATAGATTTTTCAGCCCGCGTCTATAGCGTGCATAAGTACACATATACTATCGATAATCTAGCGTTTATTTGAAAACTATTCATAAATAGGCAGACAAATGACAATGTGTCTAGTGTATTTGAGAATATTCCAATAAATGCCGTTTATGGGGGAATCTTTCAATTTTCAGAAAATTTGCGAGAGAACGATAGCTTTTCGAAATGCTATAAAAAGGATATGAACAGATTAAAAAACAATCCGTTTCGACAATGTTGACTGCAAACAAGTCATTGATAAGCGACGGGCAGATTAGACACATAGCAATAATTTAAAACATAGAATAGGCGTTTTTAACGCCAACATTGAAGTGGATGATGGCATTCAATGGGGTAAAAAGGTAAAAAAGGTCGGCACTGATGGTGTTAAAGTCCTTGCCATTGTATATACTTAAGTCAGCAGGTGTCACACAGTGGTGTTGCCCTTATGACAAGCATGGTTGGTGGGTTATATATGCAATGTAGCAGCAGTAAGAACTTGGAGTTCAAAATTAAGTAAAACAATGGGGTTGTAAGAACAAAAGTTTACTAATTTGGCCTTGCCAGCAGTCGTGCATGGGCTGAATTTATGTGCAAGAATGACATTGGCAGGCTGAGCCAGGTGTGTTATAGCCTGGGGCGGGCTCCAACACATCAGGGTCTTATGGACTGGTCTCAGCCTGCTTTAGCAAAGATATAGACTTAAGTGGTTTTAAAATGCAGGGTTTTTATTTTTTGTAAGTATACTGCTAGAGGCAGTTTATAGAATTTGTAAGAACTCTTATAAACTACGTTTTATTTGTCCCTGTTGAGTGTGTTACATAAATTTATTGAAGGGAATAAATACTTTAAAAAATCGAATTGAGCTTGCTAGCTTCAGCTGCAAACCGGTATGCAATGTATTGTGGGGAAAAGTGTATCCGCCAAGAGTCTTTTTTGGTAGGGTGTCTTCTTTAGTAGACTGCCATACGGGAGACTGCAATTCAACACTGGCCCCTGTAAATATCCTAACCCAACCCCCTCCAATGTACAGTCATTTACCTAGTATGGTTTTGTCAATAGTTCAATGTACAATTGTGTTTGTTTGTACAGTGTCTCCTCCCCCCCCCCCCTCAATGTACAGTGTTACTTGTTTATACAGTGTGCCCCCCGCCCCCCCCCCAACCACCTCCAATGTAAATTACCCAGTATGGTTGTCAATATCCCAATGTACCCAACCCCCCCCACCCAACCTCCTCCAATGTACAGTTTCTACGTCAAATGTATATACTCTCTTTTCTTGACTCCTTCTGTATCACAAACAGTACTGTATTTGCAAATCTGGTATGTCATAAATGTATAGATGTAGCAGTACTGACTATCTGTATGTCATGTATGTCATATATGTCTATATGAATTGAAAATGGGGGACCCTGATGGAAACAAGACAAACGTCTTTCTCAGGTCTGCATCCCCTTAACAATTGTATGTATTGAGCCGTACTGTATTGTACCCATTCTGCAATCTGTTAAATAAAGTTTTCATTCATTCATTCATCCCTGTCGAAATAGATGGTAATACTAGGTTTGACCCTTTTCTCCAACTGCCATTGTTTTCTTCCTGCAACAACTGAGCTATCCCTCGCAGGATTACAGAGCAAGACATCTGGTTAGTCCAAATTATAGAAAACAGCAGTGCCCAGGTTAAAAAAAATTAAACAGTTATCCTTTAATAGCTTAAAAAATTATGACAACGGGGAATATAAACCTGCAGAGATTATGTGAGATTTCTCTATAGTAGAACTTGTCAACTTTCAGCATTGTTCTGGAATCATATCAAACAACCTATCTGCTCAGATGGGGGTCTCAGAAATAATCGTATCAAATGGGGGTGCAATGCCTTGTATGTATTAATGTGTGGGTCCTCGACAAGAAAGAAAACCGGTGCCTTAGTTAATCTTCCTCAGCCTTTGTGAAAAGCATCTGCAGTAAGCTTGTTGTGCCAGCACAACTCACTGTTAATGACCAAGCACTTCAGACCTGATGGATGAGGCAATGACCTGACACAAATTAATCACCTTCAACAGTGTAATGGTTAAATGTAATGTATGGAGTGCCATATCATAGTGTAATTATACACTTAATGATACTAGACTTACCAACATATTTCTTCTCGAATTCTCCCGTCAAGTGCCTCTTTACGAAAGTTGTCTTTCCTGTTCCTCCATCACCCACCAACACCAGCTGTGAGAGACATGGAGAAGGGCTCAGTCAGATCAAACTGGTTGGTTCTGGTTAAATTAAGTTAGCTAGGTGGCTAACTTAATATAAACAACTACGACATCTACTTCCCGATGAAGTTCAGAGATGCGATGCTAATCATATTCACCTTGAACTGGACCGATGGTTCGCTTTCTGCCATTGTTGAATTTGTCGTGTTTTCTGGTCTCCTGAAACAAACACAAGGCGGGATCATTAACACATTGGCTTATCAGCATCGCATCAACTTAGTAAGTTCGCATGATGCGCTTCGTAGATGACGTTAGATCCCCAATTAATTTACCAGCCCAGGGAAAGAGACTAAAGTTAGCATTATATTGAAAATGCCATCGACGTGCGAGGGACAGGGTGGAGGAGCAGTTTCGCCACAGCGCACTGAAAACTTGGGCCGGTAGCTGAAGAGATCAACGTGCTGCTTTTTGGGCGGTACAGCTAACTGTTAGCTAGATGCTAAGTATCGAGCTAGTCGACGTTAGCCTTTATTCTTCGCGACTCGCGTTCCGACATTACGCCAACCTATAACATCCCTCTAGATTCGAATCGCACATGACGCCACAACTGTAACGTTAGACGACATTTTCCACCAAATAAGAAACTAACTCAAGCTAGCTAACGTGGCTGCCTCGTCTCAAGGCTGATAACGGTAAAGACGTGTAGCTAGGTAACGGTGCTAGCTGAGTGCGCCATAGAAAACTAGCTCCACCGCACTCTCTTGTTCAGCTGGAAACACTCTTAACGTTATTATTACATGTTACAGTCTACTGTGTTCCATAACGCAGCCCCCAGTACAAAACACACCATGTCAAGAGTGTGGTACTACAACGAGTGCTTCCATTAGTTTGTCTTAGAAACAGTTACAAAGAACAATGCAGTGAGACGAGACCTGTGTATGCTAACCTGTTAGCTAGAGCGGCATGGAAGCCATTATTTTCACTAAGCTAGCGGGGCTAACAGCAAGTTAGCATGGAGAAATCAATACGCAAATCTGGCGGATAACCTCACAAGTGGTCCATATCGCAAATGTTCGCCGTCCAAAGGCTATTCTAAATAGTCCGTCGGCGTTTCTTATCTTTCTAACGCACCTTCGCGTTGACTATAAATTGTATTTCGGATGGCTCCACATCGGGGGAGATGTTCAGACTCACCGGCGTTGAAGCGAAGAGGGAAAGAGTAAATGGCTGCGTTCGCGGGAGATTCAGCGTGGTATAAAGTCAGCTTCCGCCCTGATCATGTGACCATATTAGCGGTAAAATAGCAGCGTTTGTTTTGGCGGATGCAGAAATAAGAATGTGTTCTGTCTTTGGAAGCAGCCAGATGCATCAGAAAGACAAGCTCATCGTGTGTAGATAATAAGAGTAATCGTGCTCGTCTACATGTTGAGCATGACACAAAACATACAATTAATTGATTGATTGAATTGATTGATTGAAAACTTTATTAACAGATTGCAGAATGGGTACAGTACAGTACAGCTCAATACATACAATTGTTAAGGGGATGCAGACCAGAGAAAGACTTTCGTCTTGTTTACATCAGGGTCCCCCATTTTCAATTCATCGTAAATCAAGGCTTACTTGCCCACAATAGCATACCATAAGTAAATTACTAAAAGTGATCAAAAGTAACATAAACGGTGCTCGTTGTATTGCCTGTGTAGTGGCTGAATTGGAGTATTGCACTGTGCGGGCACAGCTGTGAGATCCACGCGCGCGGGCCAGACTCGAGGGAGTAAATTAACTATACTTTTGCTCACACAATATCTTGAATGAATGCGTTTATTTATTTCGAACATAAATTGAAAATAAATAATAATAAAAAAACAAGTAATAAACAGATTAAAAAACAAACAAGCAGGAGTATAGAATGAAGTGTAAACGTATTCCTACCCCCTTGATTGATTGATTGATTGATTTATTGAAAACTTTATTAACAGATTGCAGAATGGGTACAATACAGTATGGCTCAATACACACAATTGTTAAGGGGATGCAGACCAGAGAAAGACTTTCATCTTGTTTACATCAGGGTCCCCCATTTTCAATTCATCATAACATATGACATACATGACATACAAGACAGTATTCAGTATACCTTGAATGAATGAATGAATGAATGAATGAATGAATGAATGAAAACTTTATTAACAGATTGCAGAATGGGTACAGTGCAGTACAGCTCAATACATACAATTGTTAAGGGGATGCAGACCAGAGAAAGACTTTCGTCTTGTTTCCACCAGGGTCCCCCATTTCCAATTCATCGTAACATATATGACATACATGACATACAGATAGACAGTACTGCTACATCTATACATTTATGACATACCAGATTTGCAATTACAGTACTGTATTTGTGATACAAAAAGAGTCCAGAAAGAAAAGAGTATATACATTAGGCGTAGAAACTGTACATTGGATTGGGTAGGTGGGGGTGGGACTGTACATTGGAGGTGGTTGGGGGGGGGGGGGGGGGGGGGGGGGGGGGTAGGAGTGGGGGGGGGGGGGTGTTGGCGGGGGTTGTGTTCGGACATTTACAGGGGCCAGTTTCGAGTTGCAGTCTCCCTTAGGTGTTTTTTGAGAGTGTTTTTGAAAGTGGGTAGTGATTCACATTCCTTTACAGCTTTGGGTAGGGCGTTCCACATTGATGTGGCATAATTGCGAAACGTGTTTAGTCCCTTGTTTGAGCCGAATCTGGGTTTAACATGATTTGTGGAGCTCCCTCTGGTGTTGTGATCGTGGTATTCACTGACCTTTGGGAAGTATTTAGTCATGTACATGGGTACCTTGGTCGTGTAGTGTATCTTGTAGACCAGGCCCATTGCAAGTTGCTGTACTCTGTCGTCTACTCTAAGCCATCCTAGGTTGTCAAAGTGGGCAGGGGTGAGGTGGGTTCTAGGAGTAAGGTCAAGCAGTAGTCTGACCAGTTTGTTTTGAGATGTTTGTAATTTTGTTTTTAGCGCCTTTGAGGTGCTTTGGTACCATGAGGTGCAAGCATAGTCGTAGTACCCTTGAATGAGTGCTCCTGCTAGAGTCTTCAGGGTATTCTTGTTTACCAGTGAGGAGATCCGGTACAAGAAACGAGTTCGTTGGTTGACTTTTTTTATTACATTGGATGCCATTTTGTCACAGGAAAGATTTGCCTCTAGGATGGAACCCAGGTAGGTAATATCTTCTTTCCTTGTGACAATATTGTCACCCACTGTAACTGAGAAGCCGTCGGTCTTGCTGAGTTTGTTATTTGAACCGAAGAGAATGGACTCTGTTTTGCCCATGTGTAATGATAGTTTGTTATCAGCGAGCCATATGCAGATTTTGCTTAGTTCTGAGCTGAGGGTTTTTTCAACCTGTAATTTGTTCTTGTCAGAGACCAGCAGGGCTGAGTCGTCCGCAAACAGGAACAAGTTGCAGTCACAAGCTGACGACATGTCATTTGCATAAATTAGGAACAGTAGCGGACCTAGTATGCTTCCTTGTGGAACACCACAGTTTACTGTGAGGGGGGGGGATAGGGTACCGTTTACCTCCACCATCTGCTCTCTCCCCTCCAGGTAGGATTGCATCCAGCTCACTGATAGACTATCAAAACCAATTGCTTTTAGCTTGTCAATCAGAATGGTGTGATTGACAGTGTCGAAGGCCTTTTGTAGGTCCAGCATGACCATGCCGCAGTATTTGCCCGCGTCCACCTCTTGTTTGATGTGGTCGTTTAAATAGAGAAGGCATGTGTCAGTGGAGTGGGATGTTCTGAAGCCAGATTGGAATTCGTAGATTAGATTTTTTTCCGCAAGGTATTTTTCGACCTGTTCGTATACAATTTTTTCCATGACTTTCACACCCTATTATCTTATGCAACTCATATTCACTCCACAAACTGAAATATACATACATTGTTGAATGAACAGCCTGTTTATTGAAGTTAGACTCTCCTCTAAATTGTAACCCCCCTCTCTATAACTGAATTTTTGGATGTTACCCGGGAGTGAATTGTTTCGTGCTTTAAACATGATTTGTGCAGTCTTAAATTCAGCCAGGTCCCAGAGTTTCATGGCATGTGATTTAAAAAATAGTGTGTTTGTGTGTTCCAGATATCCTACCTTATTGATAATCAAATCAAAATTAAATGTATTTGTAAGGCCCGACAACACACGTTCATGTGCCTTCAGGCTATGGATTTGCTGTGTTTTTACATTTACATTTACATTTAGTCATTTAGCTGACGCTTTTATCCAAAGCGACTTACAAGTTCTGTACGACAAGCCATCAGGAAGAGCACAACTCTATCAGCTGAGTAACAATGTTCATCAAAGTGTTGAGTGCTACAGTGTAGGTTAGTTTATTAGGACAAGTGCATGACAGTATGGTTAGTTAGGGTTAGATTTTTTATTTTTTTTTAATTCAGATAATGTTTGAAGAAGTGCGTCTTTAGTCGACGGCGAAAGATTGGACGTGTTTCGGCTGTCCTAACTGGGGTGGGTAGTTCATTCCACCATTGTGGGGCAAGGACTGAGAATAGGCGACTTCTCTTTGATGACCCTCCCGGAGCTTGGATAGGAGTAGGTCTGAGGCGGCCAGAAGATGCAGAGCGTAGGGGTCTTGAGGGTGTGTAGTTAGAGACCATTGACCGGAGGTAGGCGGGAGCAGTTCCCTTTGCCGCACGGTATGCTAGGTCGAGGGCCTTGAAGCGGATTCGTGCAGCAATGGGGAGCCAGTGCAGGTCCCTAAGAAGTGGGGTGACATGGGCCGACTTCGGTAGGTTTGAGATCAGGCGGGCCGCTGCGTTCTGAATGAGTTGAAGAGGCTTAGTGGCAGTGGCCGGGAGGCCAGCGAGCAGTGCGTTGCAGTAGTCGAGGCGGGAGATGACTGTTGATTGGACGAGGAGTTGGGTGGCTTCTTTTGTCAGGAAGGGGCGTATCCTTCTGACGTTGCTCAGGAGGAATCGGCAGGTGTTTTTCAGCTTATACAAAAAATATATTATTTTGGAATATTGCAACTATACTACACAAAAACGTGAGTACACAAGTTCAACTCATGTTCAGCCCTATGTTACTCATTAGCACTAAAGGTGATTTTTCTTTATTGTGTACGAAACTTCAGAATGTTATCTTTCAAAAGAGACCAGGCTTATGCATGTGCTATAAGCATAAAGTATAAAGATAAGCTTTGCAAAAAAAGTATGCAGTCCTCAAGTTCAAGTATTAAAAAAAATTGCTGCTTTTCTGGGTGCATGTTTCCAAGCATAATATAAAACAATAAAGGCATCTTTGAGTAAACTTTTAGTAGAGATTCAAGATTCAAGAGGTTTATTCATCACATACAGTACAGTACACAAGACATAGTGAAATGAAGGTGGCCATGCACGCTTCGATTGTGCAAAGTATCATTAAGTATCTCGAGGCTGGGGCCAGCATGTCCTCTTTTTTGGAAATCAAAATATGGTCACCCTAGTGTACACGGTCCGTGTACGTTTTGATAGTTCATTTTTCGTTTCAAACGGAAATACGAAAAAAGGGAACAAAACGAAAATACGAGGTGTTTTCCTATTTCAGTTTTAAACCAAATTTCAGGAAAAAACTGAAATATGGAGCTGTTTTTCGTATTTTGGTGTCAGAATCAAATGAAAAAAGGAGTAAATAATGGGCCGATTTTGGTCCGTGTACGTTTTGATAGTTCGTTTTTAGTTTTTGATGTGAAGAATGGAGAACGGAACCACGTGACAAGTACATTTTTCAATGTAAAAGCCATGCACGATCTAACGTTAACGAATATATAATTAACGTTATGAATAAATACATGCATACAGATCTATACCAGGGTAACGTTATGATACATACATTTTTCGTTTTGTGCATTTCATTTAGACATGATCTTTTATGTGAAGTAATACTAATAGCCTAATATGGTCTGTCCCAAATAAATAGTGTTGTCTAAACGCACTTTACCCAACAGATATCCTAAATTCAGTGGTGGCAATAGGCGACTCGCAGGCTGAAATAGGTCCGCCAGCAATAATATCTGCCCGTCAGATTATTTTGAGAATATGATTTTTGTGATGAAGATTCGCTTTATTGTATCGCAATCGGGAGACTTTTTTTTTTTAAACTTAAATTTTTATTAAACATTTATAGACATACAACACAACATATACAATGACATCTACAGTACTATTAAACAGATATAAACGATAAAGACAAAAAATAAATAAAAAATTAATACTCAGAAAATGAAAATAAAAAACACCGTACCTTAAACAAAAATGAAAATAGAAAACATTAAGTGTGTGACATGGGTTCAGAGACCCTCCTTGAACCTCTTTCCTCCTTTACCCTTCGCCCTCTTGTGTTTCATTTGTTCCTTCCTCTGTGATGTCGTTTTCATTCCCCTTATAATCCTCCCACTTTCCCCATCTTTCCCCAAATTTCTCTTCCTGTATGTGTGTTATCCTCTCCATATCCTGTATCTCCTCTACTATTCCTACCCATTGTCAGTGGCGAATCCTTATGGAAGCCAACGGAAGCCATGCCTCCCTAATATTAAAATATGAATTAATATCAAATATGAAATATGAAAAAAAAAAAAAAATTAATATAGTTTACATTCTTTTTCATCTGTGCATCTGTGTTATAATTTTTTTATTTTTTTTTAATGTCTCCCTCTTCTCCTTCTCACTCCCTCTAACACACTGTCAGCCTCACTATGCTCACTGCAGCAGGAGAGGAGGCAGATGGTAGGTCTCTTTCTCCAGGCTTCCAGCATTATAGAGTCCAAATCCGATCCTAGCCAATCAGATTCGAGCTGACTGCCACACCCTAAAAGTTTAAAACGGGGCTGAGAGGAAAACACTCAGCATATTTTCCCCTCTGCACTCTGAACATTGTATTAACCCATAACTGTTCCCACGGGCCGAATATTGCCCCGATCCTCGCGAGATTAAATCTACGGGGACCTCTCGGCGTGCCGAAGCTTTTCCTAAATCACTTCCATCATCGAAAACGAGGGGAAAAGGTCGGCTCGCGACCCTGAAAATGTCGCGTGATTTTAAAAACGCTGTATTAAGTGAGCCTATTATGGGATCCACGCGAGCTTTCTATCGTGGAAACATCTGGGCGTCCCGCAACTTTTACTCATTCACATGTAGCCCCTAAAATGCTTAGAAAAGGAAAACAGAAAGCGTGGAATAAACTCGCCGAAACGGAAAAGTGTCCCACGGGCGCGCCGTGATTCCGATCCGCGTGAAAATATTCACGGCCATAGAGGAGACCGTGGGACACCTTTTTGCAACCGAATATGTGTCTCGAATTTGCTCCCACGCGGCGCGCAAAATCGTGCAAGGAAAAATCGGACCAAAAATTAACCAATGCTCCAGCAGTATTAATGACCCTGATGTAAACAAGACAAACGTCTTTCTCTGGTCTGCATCCCCTTATACAATTGTGTGTATTGAGCCATACTGTATTGTACCCATTCTGCAATCTGTTAAATAAATAAAAAGAAAGTTTGACTGGCCGCCGAGCCATACTGTAGTGTACATGGTGACTGCTTGACTTAAAAAAAAAAAAAAAAAAAAGAAAAAAATTAATAAAAATATATTGTTATAATATTTTTATAATTTTTTTTGGCTTCCCCTGTTATTTTACCCACACGACGCCACTGCCCATTGTGCTATTGTCGGTGGGTCTTCTTTGTACCACAGTCTCGTTATTGCTTTTCTGGCCGATATCAACATTATCTTTATTAAATACTTGTCCCCCCCTTGTATTCCCTCGTGTGTCAGGTCCCCTAAGTAAAGCACCAGTCCCGTTTGTGGTAACACGTATCCTAATATTCTGATCATTGCCTCCCCTATCTCCTCCCAATACCCCTTCAGCTTCTGACATCCCCAGAATATGTGTGTGTGATTTGCCCCCTCCTTCCCACACATCCTCCAGCATGTCCTTTGTGTTGGTGCATACTTTCCCTTCAACTCTGGGGTTATAAAGAATCTGATTATGTTTTTCCATCCAAACTCTTTCCATACCCTTGATCCTGTTGTTGAATGTTGCACCTCGCATATGTTACCCCATTCCTTCTCTGTTATTCCTATCTCTAGTTCTCTCTCCCATTTCTCCCTTATGTAATCGGCAGGCATGCGTTGTTCATGGGATTGGGACGGGGTAGCACAGTGTGCAAGCTCACTCGCTATTTGCATATCAATAGCGCCGGTCGTCAGGTGTGTTAAATACGTTCTCAGACACATTCACACCTAACTTGTTGTGAAGACGTGTTACATTCCATTCGTAGAGGCAATTAGGCACTGTCTTTAGTCTGTGCCCAAGCGAGGGGACATTAAATGCGCATTCGCGGGAGCGCGCGTGCACGTGGTGCGTGTCACCCCAGATGATTTCAATAACGCACCACTGGTAATCGGTCGTGTGTCCCTTGCTGTTCATTATAGCCCGGTATAGTGCTGATATTACTCTTCCTTTCCCCCCTTCGTATGCCCATACTATCATCTTGATTATTCCATTCTGTTCTTCGTCTTTGTCCCCCCTTATTTCTTTATTGTAGTAATCTCTAACCTGTAGATATCTGAAGTGGTCCCTGTTTTCTAGTCCAAATTTCTCCTTTAATTTTTGTAGTGTTTGCATTTCCCCCTTCTCTATCATTTTGCATATCGCTGTTGCCCTTGTATCCCTCCCCTTCTTTTTCAATGTCTTTCCATCTTGCCTCATATCATGTCGTTACACCAGCACGTCACTGCTCTCAGTTGCGCTGCATAATAATAGTCTTGTAGGCTGGGTACTGCCATCCCTCCCTCTTCCTTTGGTAGTTGTAGTGTTTTATATCTGACCCGTGGTCTTCTCCCCGCCCATATGAACCTCGATATCAGTCTGTCCCACTCCCTGAATTGATTCTGTGGTATTTGTATCGGTAGTGACTGAAACAGGTACAGTAGCCTTGATAGTATGTTCATCTTAATGATCTCTATTCTTGAATTGAAGTCCAAGGGCATTACTGTCCATCTCTCTAAGTCTCTCTTGATGTTCTGATTTATCTGTGTATAGTTCGCCTCAAACAGTTTCCCCACCCCTCTCGTGATGTTCACCCCTAGGTATTTAATCTTGTCCATGTCCCACCTTATCCCGTACTCCTCCCTAATTTCCGTCGTTGGGGTATAGTTCCATGCTAATGTCTGTGTCTTCGTCACGTTTAGTTTGTATCCTGAGTAGTGGCCGTATTCCTTCAGTAGATCCATCAGTGCCGGGAAGCTCTTGTCTGGTTGCCTCATGTATACACTATCACGTCGTCCGCAAATAGGCCTAGTTTATATTCCGTTCCCTTTATCCTTACTCCCTTGATGTCCTCGGCCTGTCTGATCAGTTGTCGCAATCGGGAGACTTAGGTAAAGTTAGAAAGATATTCACAGATTCGAATTTCCGCTGTCAATCATTCTTAAGCAAAATATTTTTAAAACACAAAGGACACATCTTTCCTATCGTAGTAAGGTAGACAATGAGCTACAACCTTATTTTCACCTAAACGAGCCGTCCTCGGAGCTGTACAATTAATAATATTGATCGGCTGTGAGGCAAGTGCGCAGCCAGGGACTGTCTAAAAAGTGCAACACCGAAAAGAGACACTACAAAAAGATTCAATAACTTCACTGTCATACAATATGGTCTGATATTAACGTTCAGTATTCAATATTGTCTGATTCAATATTAACAACAGTATTCAAGTAGAACAGCTAGCTAGCTGTTGTGGACACTCACCGTTCCACAGCAAAACGGTAGGCAAGGGACCTTGGTTGAGAAATGCAGGTTTCTATGTGTTGTAGGATAGACAGTCTATATATCCTGTCTCAAGATGCACAATGAGATCTTGAGAATTGTTGTATATATATAGAACACAAATGTTCTAGAATGTTTGATTATGACATCATACTGTGACATCACAAATGTTCTAGAATGTTCTATTATGACATCATCTGTGACATCACAAATGTTCTAGAATGTTTGATTATGATATCATACTGTGACATCACAAATGTTCGAGAATGTTCTATTATGACATCATACTGTGACATCACAACAGAACATGTGTGAGGTCCATTTGAATAATATAAATATGTTTGGTAAGGCTGTCCCCGAAGCCTGTTTTTGGGATTCAAACTTCGTCAGGGTTCTTTGAACGGACATTCAAACCTTCGTTCTTTAAGCAAAATGTTTTTAAAACACAAAGGACACCTCTTTCCTATCGTAGTAAGGTAGACAATGAACTACAACCTTATTTTCACCTAAACGAGCCATCCTCGGAGCTGTACATTTAATAATATTGATCTCTATGTGCAGTCGGCTGTGAGGCAAGTGCGCAGCCAGGGACCGTCTAAAAAGTGCAACACCGAAAAGAGACACTACAAAAAGATTCAATAACTTCACTGTCATACAATATGGTCTGATATTAACATTCAGTATTCAATGTTGTCTGATTCAATATTAACATTCAGTATTCAAGTAGAACAGCTAGCTAGCTGTTGTGGACACTCACCTTTCCACAGCAAACCAGTAGGCAAGGGACCTTGGTTGAGAAATGCTTTGAATTGTTGAATATATATAGAACACAAATGTTCTAGAATGTTCTATGACATCATCTGTGACATCACAAATGTTCTAGAATGTTTGAGTATGACATCATACTGTGACATCACAAATGTTCTAGAATGTACTATTATGACATCATACTGTGACATCACAAATGTTCTAGAATGTTTGAGTATGACATCATTACTGTGACATCACAAATGTTCTAGAATGTACTATTATGACATCATACTGTGACATCACAAATGTTCTAGAATGTTTGATTATGACATCATACTGTGACATCGCAAATGTTCTAGAATGTTTGATTATGACATCATACTGTGACATCACAAATGTTCTAGAATGTTCTATTATGACATCATACTGTGACACAAATATTCTAGAATGTTCTATTATGACATCATACTGTGACATCACAACGGAACCTATTTGAGTTCCAAACCTTCGTTTTTAATTAAAAAAAAATATATATATATATATATATATTTTTTTTAATTATTATATATATCCTCAAACTAAATCCTCAATTTGAATAAAGTGATTCAAACTTCGTCAGGGTTTTTCGAACCTTCGTTTTTAATAAAAAAAATTAAATAAAAAAAAAATCTAATTTCTTTTTATAATTTTTATTTTTTTATATCCTCAAACTAAATCCTCAATTTGAATAAAGTGATTAATCTGATTAAATGAGACTTTTTTCTTTTATTATTTTGTTAGTGATGTAATAAAAAATAACACTTGGAACAAAAAAAAACGATAATATTGTGAGGAGGGGGTTCTTGCGGAGCCCAATAGCAAACACAGGAGAAGAGAGAGTGGAGCGGTTTAGGGTGCTTTAATCGTTCTCCCCAAGCAGACAGAAATTACATTCAGAAATGTACAACAGACAGGAATGAATGTTCTTGGGGTTAGTACAGGTGCACTCCTTGTGCAGTACGGGAGAATGTTCTTTAGGACAGGTGCACTCCTTGTGCAGTACGGGAGAAGGTAGACACCGGCTGTGTCGGGGGTGTGAGCAGGAACTCCGTAGTCAAGCTCCAGGGGTCCAGACGGGCTCGCTGGAACGGAGGTCCTTGGGCACAAGAGAAGGAAGGTTAGAACAGGGAATAATAATACAAGAGTGTCTAGCAGGTATTCGGACTGAGGGGTCGTACCTAGGTAGGCAGTTTAACACTGCGACGAGGGACGACAGGATCCGTCAGGTGATATAGGGGCTGCCTGATGAGGGAATTCCTCACAGCCGCGCTGATTGATGTTCGTCTGGCAGCGTGGGAATGCTGCGGCAGGAAGCTGCCCATATATGGGCGCGGCAGGATGAGGGCAGAGGAAGGCCCGAGCCCCGACCATGACAGGACCCCCCCCTCTACGGGCGCGTCCTGGCGACCCTCCAGCCTCGTCAGGGTTATCCCGACGGAAGTCCCGGACGAGGTCAGGATCCGGGATCAACCCGCGGGAGACCCAGCTGCGCTCCTCCGGGCCGTAGCCCTCCCAGTCCACGAGGTATTGGAAGCCGCGGCGACACACGTCCAGCAGCTGCCGGACGATGTAGGTCGATGACCAGCGGAGGGGGAGGCTCCGGAGCGGGAAGAGACAGGGGACTGGAGCCCACCGGCTTCAATTGGGAAACATGAAACGAGGGGTGAATGTGCATGATGGAGGGAAGCTGGAGTTTGACGACTGAGGGGTTGATAATGGACAGAATCTTATAGGGACCAACAAAATGGGGGGTGAGTTTGCGGGACAAAGACCTGAGTGGCAGGTCCCGGGACGAGAGCCAAACCATCTGACCTGGCTGATAGTCGGGAGCCGGGGTCCGGTGGCGGTCGGCAAAGCGATGGTTCTGCTCAGCTGCACCGATGGAACAGCGATCTCCTCCTCCTGTGCAGGGAACAGCGGGGGTTGGTAGCCCAGAGAGGACTCGAAGGGGGACTAACCTGTGGCCGCGGAGGACAGAGAGTTGTGGGCGTACTCAATCCATGGCAGGAAAACACTCCAGCCAGAGGGGTCCCGGGCCGTCACGCAGCAGAGGGCGGACCAAAGGTCCTGGTTGGCCCTCTCCGACTGGCCGTTGGTCTGCGGGTGGTATCCGGAGGAGAGACTGACCGTGGCCCCCAGGGCCCGACAGAAGGCCTTCCAGACTTGGGAGATGAATTGCGGGCCCCTGTCGGAGACGATGTCCACCGGGATCCCGTGGAGACGGAAGACGTGGAGCACCATCAGGTCCGCGGTTTCTGAAGCAGAGGGGAGTTTGGGGAGAGCAACAAAGTGCACTGCCTTCGAGAAACGGTCAACGATAGTGAGAATGACTGTGTTACCGTGTGAGAGGGGCAGACCGGTGACGAAGTCCAGGGCGACGTGCGACCAGGGCCGACCGGGAACAGGGAGCGGACGGAGGAGCCCGGCGGGCGGTTGGTGGGAAGCCTTCCCACGAGCACAGACGGTGCATGCAAGGACGAAGGCGCGGGTGTCTTCCCTCATCGAGACCCACCAGAAGTGCCGCCTCAGCAGGGACAGGGTACGGTTGATCCCAGGATGACAGGAGAACCAGGAGGCGTGGACCCACTGGAGCACCTGGGAGCGGACAAGGTCGGGGACAAAAAGCCGGTTAGGTGGGCCGTTACCTGGATCAGGCTGGACGCGCTGGGCCTCCCGGACGACGGACTGGATCTCCCAGGTGGTGGCGGCCACCAAGCAGGAGGAGGGGAGGATAGTGTCAGGGTGCGCGGGACCCTCTTCGGGGACAAACTGCCGGGAGAGGGCGTCTGGCTTGGTATTCTTGGAGCCAGGCCTGTAGGTCAGGGTGAAATTGAACCTGGCGAAGAACAGTGCCCAGCGTGCCTGGCGGGAGTTCAGGCGCTTGGCCGTCTGGACGTAGGCGAGGTTCTTATGGTCAGTCCAGACCAGGAAGGGGATCTCTGAGCCCTCCAGCCAGTGCCTCCATTCCTCCAGGGCCAGTTTGACTGCCAGGAGCTCCAGGTTCCCAATATCGTAGTTGACCTCCGCTGGGGTCAGGCGGCGAGAGAAGAAAGCGCAGGGATGCAGTCTCTGGTCGAGAGCGGAGGGTTGGGAGAGGACCGCCCCTACTCCGGTACTTGAGGCGTCAACCTCCACCACGAACTGGCGGGACGTGTCCGGCTGGACAAGGATGGGCGTGGAGGTGAAGCACCGGCGCAGCTCGGCGAAGGCGGAGTCCACCCTGTCAGACCAGACGAAGGGCACGGAAAGCGAGGTGAGTTGGGTGAGGGGTGCAGCGACCCGGCTGTAGTCCCTGATGAAACGCCGGTAGAAGTTAGCAAACCCCAGGAAGCGTTGGAGCTGCTTGACGTTGGTGGGACGGGGCCAGTCGGACACCGCCTTGATCTTCTCGGGGTCCGCCCGGATCTTGCCGCCCTCAATGATGTAGCCGAGGAACCCGATGGAGGAGACGTAAACTCACACTTCTCCGCCTTGACGAACAGCTTGTTCTCCAGTAGGCGTTGGAGAACCCGGCGGACATGCTGGACGTGCTCCTCCATAGAGCGGGAAAAAATCAGAATGTCGTCCAGATAAACAAAGACAGCGGTTAAGGACATCACAGAGAACGTCATTGACAAGGGCCTGGAAGACAGCAGGGGCGTTGGTCAACCCAAAAGGCATTACATTGTACTCGAAGTGACCGAGCGGGGTCTTAAAGGCCTTAATGGACTCCCTCTCTGGGCGTGAGAGGTTAAACAGGCGACTAGCGGGGAGCATAGCTCCCGGGAGCAGATCAATAGCACAGTCGTACTGGCGATGAGGTGGCAGGGAGAGAGCCTGTTGTTTACTAAAAACAGCCTCTAAATCGTGATAAATTGGAGGAACAGTCGAAAGGTCAATAGGTTCGTTGGGAACGGGAGAACCAGTGACTACCAGTGGCGACCGAGCTGACCGTAGACAAGAGGCGTGGCAGTGAGCACTCCAGCTCGTGACAGAGCCCGTTGGCCAGTTTATTACAGGGTTGTGTAGCTTTAGCCAAGGCATGCCTAGAACGATGGGATTATGGGGGGAATTGGTGACGTGTAAACGGATGTCCTCGCTATGATTCCCTGAGAGTTGGAGGCGGAGAGGCGTGGTGTGGCGGGTTATTCGCGAGAGCAACCTCCCGTTTAGACCTTGAGCATCGCGGGGAATTGGCAAGGCATCGGTGGCAATGTGGAAGCGGGACACTACCCCAGCGTCGATGAGGTTTTCGTCTGCGCCTGAGTCGACCAGCGTGGACAGAGGGAGCGATTGACCATTGTGATAAAGCGTGGCACTGAATTGCGTGTTTGGGCCGGGGCTGGGAGTATAATTAAGGCTCGTACATGCGCCCAGCGTCACTGTCGAGCCCTGTCGTTTGGGCGAACCGAGCATGAAGCGATGGAGTGGCCGAGTTGCCCGCAGTACAAACATGCTCCCGTCCTGAGTCTGTGACGGCGTTCACGGAGAGGGAGGCGAGAGCGGTCGAGTTCCATAGGCTCCGAGTCTTCGGCTCTGCAGCGGCACACTATTAACGGCGCGCTCTGGGTCTGCGGCTCTGCAGCGGCACACTGTTGACGGCGCTGGCTCTTTCACGGCGGCGTTCACAAAGGTGCGTGTCCAAATCTCTGGCTAAGTTAATCAACTCGTCAAGGGAAGATGGCTTCTCCTTAGACGCCCAAATCATCTTTTAGGATGTCGCTGAGGCCTTGGCGGAAAGCCCCTCGTAACGGTGTGTTGTTCCACTCGGAACCCGCTGCCAGGATACGGAATTCAATTGCATACTCGCTCACGCTGCGATGACCTTGGTGGATTGTAAACAAGGCGGCGGTACTATCCGATCCCCCGGGGGGATGGTCGAAAACGTTTCGCATGTCGCCGACATAAGCAGAGTACGAATCGCAGAGGGGGGAACTGTTGGCTGTGGCTGTTGCCCGAATACTAATGAACATTGGAAAAGAAAGGCACGACACTTAAAGACGTCTCCGCCATAACGTTCTGGTGCGGGGACATGGGACTCCCTGTGCGGGAATACAACAGGTGGGAATACAACAGGTGGGGCGTCTAGCTGGGCAGTGACGTATGCATCAAAACGCTCACATTGTCTGTCTCGCTCCACGGAGCTGAGCGTGAGAGCGCCGATTTGGGCAATGGTTTCGTCCAGTATCTGTGAGTGTTGGTTTACCAGAATGGCGTGTCCATTGACGGCGGCCTGGATCTTGTTGCTCCATTCCCCGACGTCCTGTGGTGCTGGGTCCGACATGGTCGCAGTGTTCTGTGAGGAGGGGGTTCTTGCGGAGCCCAATAGCAAACACAGGAGGAGAGAGAATGGAGCGGTTTAGGGTGCTTTAATCGTTCTCCCCAAGCAGACAGAAATTACATTCAGAAATGTACAACAGACAGGAATGAATGTTCTTGGGGTTAGTACAGGTGCACTCCTCATGCAGTACGGGAGAATGTTCTTTAGGACAGGTGCACTCCTTGTGCAGTACGGGAGAATGTTCTCTTAGGACAGGTGCACTCCTTGTGCAGTACGGGAGAAGGTAGACACCGGCTGTGTCGGGGGTGAGAGCAGGAACTCTGTAGTCAAGCTCCAGGGGTCCAGACGGGCTCGCTTGTCCTTGGGCACACGAGAAGGAAGTTTAGAACAGGGAATAATAATACGAGAGTGTCTAGCAGGTCTTCGGACTGAGGGGTCGTACCTAGGTAGGCAGTTTAACACTGCGACGAGGGACGACAGGATCCGTCAGGTGATATAGGGGCTGCCTGATGAGGGAATTCCTCACAGCCGCGCTGATTGATGCTCGTCTGGCAGCGTGGGAATGCTGCGGCAGGAAGCTGCCCATATATGGGCGCGGCAGGATGAGGGCAGAGGAAGGCCCGAGCCCCGACCATGACAAATATACGATTGGTTAACAGTATGTCCGATATGGGCGGCTACGTGGCGTAGTGGGCAAGGCGCTCGCCACGAATGCGGAGACGCTGGGATCGCCTGTTCGATCCCAGCGCTCCACATTGCTTTCAGTTTAGCTGGTCGTTCATACTAATACACATTGGCCATATTAGGGGGTGGGAAACTGATGGGTGGGGATCGGGCGTTGTGGACAGCGACTCCTACAGGTCGGTTGGTGCGCCTGCGCAGTAGAATCAGGAAGGGTCGGGGGCAGCGTGAGCCTCCCACGCGTTACTCCTCGCCACTGAGAGATCGAGCTGCGCAGGTGAAAAGATGCGACTGCTGTTACCTCAAGTACTGGAGGGGACTTGTGCCATGTATGACTTAGTCCACATTGCAGCTTGTGGGAGGCAAGAAACAGCGTTCGTGACAGGGGAGGGTTGAATTGGATGATACGAAATTGGGATGGGAGAAAATATAGAAAATGGGAGGAAAAAGTGGAAAAAAAAAAAAAAAAAAAACAGTATGTCCGATATTATCTGCCTACCGATATTATCAGCCGATATTGGCATAAAAATGTGATATCGGAAAATATCGGTATCGGTTTTCAAATTATTATTATTTATTTTTTTTACATTTATTTAACCTTTATTTACAGAGGCAAGCAAGTAAGAACAAATTATTATTTTATTTATTGTCAAAGTATGCATAATGTTGTGTTAATTACACGACAAGAGATATGTAATGTTAATTACCTGAAATTATTCCGTTTTTTGGGGGGGGGGAAACCCTGCATATATCGGTATCGGAAATTAAGAGTTGGACAATATCGGTATATCGGTATTGTTACAAAGGATCAGATTAAACCGAATATATATATTTATTGATTGATATATATTGCATAGTATTTGTATATCGTTTGATATCCCTTGTATATTCCTTGTACATATACACGGAATATCCCTTTAGCCTAGTTACACAGACCATAATATTTCATTCTCCTATTGGACAGCGGTCCACAGGCGCCAGGGCCGTGCCTCCAGAGTCAGGTTCAAAGCCACCGTCAAGACATGTCTGTACATGCCCGGCCTTGCCCAGGGATACGAGACAGAAATGAGGTTGGCACTAGATTGTTCGCCGTGCATATAAATATGGCGCAGGTGAATACAGAAGTAGAGTTACCCAATAAGTTGAAGCCTCACCCACGATACTCTGAAGTATGGCCTGTTTGGCCCCAAATAGAGCATTGAGACCGCGTGCGAATTAATAACTGAATTGTCAGAGTTTGGCGCTATACCGTCGAGTGCGACATATTTCTATTAAGTCAGTAATAGTCTATTTGTGTATAGTGTATCGTGCGGCTAAAGTTCTACAGTGACCAGCATCACCAACGCTTCCTCGTATCAGCTAGAGTGCTTATCCAGGCTGGGCTGCTTTCATGGCGCTTTCACCCGAGGAGACCTAGACGAGAACCGTGTGGACATGTACACTGGATTAATCTACCCGACGACTACATAGCCCTTTGCGGCTGGATTATATTTGTTTTGGTCCTGTGATTTATGGAGCGGAGAATCGCCGACGCCTACACGTGTGGGATTTACCCTGTGAGGAGCCAAGTCGAGTCTGCGCCTCAGAGAGCCTGAGGCCGGCTAGCTTTCTTCACTGTGGAGCTACAGTCTACGGAGAACAGCTGTATTCGTCTGTGGATCAAGAGACTATTGCACCGTCTCCTGTACTTGGAGTCTCCTTAGTCATCGTTGACCAGACTCTCTACTAGTTTCAAGTTTCTTTAATAGTTGTCATACAGAAGTACAGAATACTTTTGTACAAAATGCTTCTTACTGTTGCGCTCCAGAGACTGTGCATGACAAGATAAGTATGAAATAAAAACATAGTAAAAATTAGAAGTAAAAAAAGAGGTCACAGTGTTCAGTTTAGACATATGTACAATGTTCGTAGACGTAGTTACCATACAATATACAATACTGTGCAGTGTACTAATATACAATACTATATAGTGCAAGGCATAAATGGACGAGGTGCAGTTTAGGTACAATTCACAGTAGGTGTACGAGTTGTAGTGCAAATCCTTTATCAATAAATATAAAGTGTAAGTGTGTTTGTGTGATCTAAAGTGTGGAGAGTGGGTGCTGCAGTGTGTTGTTTGTTTGAGTGAGTGTGTGCGTGTGGGTGTGTGTGCTGTGTGCATTTGATGGTTGTTGCATAGTGATTATTGTTCGTTTAGCGATTATTGTTCGTTTAGCAGCCTGATGGCCTGGGGATAGAAGCTCCTTCTGAGTCTTTCTGTGCTCGCCATAAGACTCCGGTATCGCTTGCCTGACGGCAGCAGTTCAAAGAGGCAGTTGTTCGGGTGGCTCGAGTCCTTAATAATTCTCTTAGCCTTCCCCTTGCACCGCTTGTTGTAAATGTTCTGGAGGGTGGGAAGCCCCCCTCTAATTGTGCGTTCGGCTGAACGTGTCACTCTTTGTAGTCTGCTACGGTCTTGTGCAGTGCTATTCCCAAACCAGGAGGTGATGTTGCCGGTCAGGATGCTCTCTATTGTACATGAGTAGAAGTTCCTAAGGATCTTCTGACTGACTTGGAACTTCCTTAGGCGCCTGAGGAAGTAGAGGCGTTGTCGTGCCTTCTTCACAACACTGTCAATGTGTGTGGTCCATGTCAAGTCCTCGGATATGTGGGCTCCGAGGTACTTGAAACTGTTCACTCTCTCAACTGGTGCCCCGTCGATGCTGAGGGGGCTGTAGTCCTTGACCCCCGACCTCCTGAAGTCCACAATCATCTCTTTTGTTTTGCTGACGTTCAGGGAGAGGCAGTTCTCCTGACACCACTGTGACAGGTTCTCTACCTCTTCCAGGTAGGCCCTTTCGTCGTTGGCAGAGATCAGGCCCACCACTACTGTGTCATCAGCAAATTTGATGATGGTGTTGTTGTTCCACTGTGCTACGCAGTCATGTGTGTACAGGGAGTAGAGGAGGGGGCTCAGAACACAGCCCTGGGGGGCCCCTATGTTGAGCGTGATGGATGAGGAGGTGCAGTTGCCGGCTCTTACCACCTGGGGTCTGCCCGTCAGGAAGTCCAGGACCCACTGGCACAGGTCATAGTTCAAGCCCAGGTCCCTGAGCTTGGCTATGAGTTTGGAGGGGACTATGGTATTGAATGCTGAGCTGTAGTCGATGAACAGCATTCTCACATAGTTCCCCTGCCTCTTGTCCAGATGTGATGCTGCTGTGTGCAGCACATGGGCTATGGCGTCCTCCGTGGACCTGTTGGGGCGATATGCAAATTGCAGAGGGTCCAGGTTGATGGGGAGGGAGGAACAGATGTAGCCCTTCACTAGCTTCTCAAAGCACTTCATGGCTATGGAGGTGAGGGCTACAGGGCGGTAGTCGTTGAGGCAAGCGGGCGTAGATTTTTTGGGTACAGGGATGATGGTGGACTTCTTCAGACAGGTGGGGATGACGGCCTGTTCCAAGGACAGGTTGAAGATGTCAGTGAATACCGGGGCCAGTTGGTCGGCACAGACTTTTAGGACGCGGCCGGGGATGCCGTCCGGTCCTGCTGCCTTCCTGATATCCACTTTTTTAAAGATCCGTCTCACCTCATGCTCTGTTACCCTGAACACTGAGTCTCCATCAGCAGACCCCCCCCCCCATTGCCGTGGTTTGTAGGCTGGTGTTGTTATTCACAGCCTCAAACCTCGCATAGAAGGAGTTGAGATCATTTGCTAAGGAGATGTCACTGTTCAGTTTGAGGGGGGTTCCTTTGTAGTCTGTCATTGTTCTGAGGCCCTGCCACATGCCTCTAGAGTCAGCCTGTTCAAACTGAAGTTCAACTTTATCCCTGTAACGCCGTTTTGCCTCTATTACTGCTCTCCTGACGTTGTATCTTGCCATCTTGTGTTCTTCCATGTTGCCTGTCACCAGCCCGGTGTTGTATGCTGATGTGCGCACTTTCAGAGCCTCACGGACGGATTTGTCTACCCAGGGCTTTTGATTTGGGTAGATATTAATTTTGGTGGTGGGGATTATTACTTCTACCTGAGTACAGACATAGTCAATCACCGTTTCGGTGTATTCGTTAATATTGGAATACTACCGACAGATCCTCTACCCCTGCTGGCTTACAACCGGGGGGACCCTTCCAGTATCTCCCGCTATATATTACTAGTGTACCATAGATATAATTCCCTAAGATTCAGGTTGTATATTTTGATTTGATTTGATATTTTTTATTTTCGTGTCTTACATACAGATGTATGCCCAGCCCATATGGGCTTACAAGACACATAACAATAAGTATATAATAATATACTTTACCAATTACTTAACAAATTACATAGACCAAGATGGCCATAAAAAAAGAAAAATACAAGAAAATACAATAAAACGTAATATAACACAAGCTGTACTCAATGTAAACAAACAGAAAAACAGAAAAACAAGGTGAATTCAAATACAATTATATAGGATACAGTGTGTTTTGTCTCAGGTGCCATGCCTTCTCCAAAAATCCTGCAAAACCGAAGATGTCCTCCACAAAAAAACAACTCAACATACAGCTCTCAGACTGCCAAAACAAATCTGGGTTTGCAATTTGAATTTTTTCAAATAAAGCCCTCCTCAAAGTGGTGTACAAAGGGCAATAAAAAACAAAATGATATTCATCCTCCACCACTCCCAGATCACACAGAACACACAGCCGCTCCTCCTCAGGTTTACCCTGGAATCTACCCACTTCCACAGCCAATGGCAGGGTGCCAGACCTCAACTGGGCACACAGAGACCTCCGTCTTCTCTTTAAGTTTAACATTACATAAGGTTCAGTAAAATACTCATTTTTAATTGCAATATATTTTCTAAGTTTAGGTTTTTTCAAAATCTCCACCTTCCACTTATCCTGATGGATTGTTGATAATTTTGTTTTAATTATGTGAACCTTACACTGCAAATTGTTCATAAAAATCATACTCAAGTCAGTAGAAGAAAAAATCATAGACATCTCTCTTGACCAGGGATGACCGTGTGCTCTGTCCCAATTAAAAATCTTTTTAGTCACCCTGCCATTTGGCAGCTGGACCAGGCGGTTCCATAACCTCACCATTTCACCCTTTTGCTTGACCAAGCAAGAATCCCACGCCATGTCCCCTTCTATAGCCCCTTTTGGTGTGTATTTATGGACTCCTAAAAAGTATCTTATGGCCCGGTTCTGGATCGCATTACATTCAGGAGCATCATCAAAACCCCATACTCCAGCAGCATAAAACAAAACAGAACCCACCATTGAATCAAATAATTGTGTATATGTTGAAAACCCAAGGTCAGTGCACACTTTCATTTTACTCAACACGCCCCCTAGCGCCCTTCCTGCTGACTCAGACATTATTTTCCTTCCTTCTATGAAGCACATGTACTCATTAAAGGTAAAACCAAGATATTTATAAGAATGTGTGTAAATCAGAGGCGTTGGTCCAAATTGAAACTTATGACTACTCCTGCTGTTCGTGTTTTTTCCTAAAGTGCATAATCTGTGTTTTTTCACTGTTAATCGCAAGTCTCCATTTCATGCACCAAGAACTCATAATATTCAACATGTTTTGTAAATTTGCTTCATTTTCTGCAAACAAAACAATATCATCAGCGTACAATAAAATACTTAGGATTATATTATCTATTGGAATACCAAGATTGGCTTGCTTGATTTCTTGCGCCAGGTCATTAACATAAAGGGCGAATAAAGTAGGAGAAAGCACATCTCCCTGTTTTACACCGAATGGTGTGGGGAACCAGCCGGTCCTAACATCATTCAGCTGCAGACAGGCAGATGGGGCCTTATACAGGCTTTTGATAGCCTTATAAAATAGTCCATCAATACCAGAACAGATTAATTTATAGTCCAAAAGCTCTCTATTAATCCAGTCAAAGGCTTTTTTAAAGTCAACAAAACAAACAAATGTATTCTTGCCCTCGTCCAATCTGGCTCTCACCACCGATGATAAAACAAAAACATGATCAATACAAGCTCTCTTAGCCCTAAACCCATTCTGCTCATCCACCAACATTTCATTATATTCTAAGTATTTATTTAATCTATTATTAAGAACACTTGAGTATAATTTATAAACTGTACTGATCAAACTAATACCTCTGTAATTTAGTGGGACTCTAGGCTCAGCTTTTGCAGATTTGGGGATGGGCTTAATAATGGACTTGTTCCATATCGAGGGGATGGTGCCTGTGTTAAAACAAGTTTGATATAAACAGTGTAATACATTCAGCAGATAGGGAGTTTTAAGGACCTCGTTCGACAACTCCTCAATACCCATAGCTTTCTTCAGTTTCGCTCTGTCCACTACACTCTGTACCTCGTCTAACGTAATGTCACTATTTAATAATTCACAACCTGTAGGGCTATTGCTCATCCCAAGTTCGGCCTCACATTTTAACTTACATATTTCTGTCAGGAAACCATCATCAAATAAAGGGTGACTACTACAAGCATACAGACTACTATAGTCGGTTTCCCACTTTTTCAGAATCTGCTCAGTTTCAAAACATGATTCACCGTTATCCAATACAATCTCCATTGGGACTGTCTGGGTTTTTTTGGGGCCTAGTTTATTTATTTCTTTCCAGAATTGCTGGGGATTACTGACTTGTAGTTGTTCTATATGGAGAGCTTGTCCTCTCTTGAAACGTCGTTTGAAAAATCTGAGTTTCTTATCAAATTTAGTTTGACAAGCTTTAAATTCATTCAGTAAGTCTCTTCTCACACTCTGTTCCTTGCATTTTAGAAAAGATTTTTCGGCTGCCCTTGAATTAAGCCATAGCCCATTTAATTCATTATTCCAATAAGGTTGTTTGGTCTTAAAATACTTTTTGGGCGACCCGCCTTTCTTTGTAGCACAGTGTCGACCAATTTCTTTATGCAGAAAACTACATAAGTTATTGTAACAGAGATCAATATTCTCCTGGTTTTTCGGACCGTTATTCAAGAGCTCCATATATAATTACCTCCTGCGTAACCAGAGAATGGACATTCATTATTGATTTGCCTACGCACATTCCTTTGCCTTATAAGCGCATCCAAAGTAAAATAGAGAAGTATATTATGTACCTTTTGCTGCAATAAATACTTGATTACACATTTGTGTGGAACCGATTCATTGTGGGAAGTGTTCATCATATTTATATATCATGTACTGTATGGCCAGTAATTAAAGTACATAAAGCGGTAGTGGTTTAATGATACCATACTTATCAATACAGTCAGGGAATTGTACCCCTCAGTTACAATTGGTCCTTCGAGCCGGAGGGTAACTAGTGTAATATTAATATAGTGGTATTAATATTGACATGGCCAATGATGAACACTCCACAAAACGGTTCTCCTAAAGTAGATCGCCCGCAGCGTAGACGGCAGACACCTCAGTACTTAGAGGATTACGTTGCCAATATACTACCTAGCTTTCTACAGACGGTAAACGCGGAAAAAGTAGATAGTAAAATTATGTCCGACCCTATCGACCAGGCTACCCCGCCAATAGAGGCCCTAGTGGGTTCTAACGTAACTGACCAAGCTCACGGTAGGGACCAGGAGGGACCCGACATGACTTTACCCCCCGCCAAGACCGAAGAAGTAGTCCCCGGAGAGCTCCAGGATAAAGACAGCCCTCCAGGGATGGAACTCTACCCGCTACAAGAAGAGGAGAGCACCCCGGAGATGGATCTCCAGGACTCGCCACAGGAGAACAGATCTCCAACGAGTACTGCCAGGAGCGGATCACCTCAACCAGCGTCTTCCCCCAGCGAGGCGGACAAGATGCTGGCACAGGCATTCCTCGCCAGCCTAGCAGCCTCAACAGAGCGCGATCGACTCCAAGCACAGACGCTTAGTGAGCGCGAACATTCTTCCATGGAAAGAGAACGCCTTCAGGCGCAGCAACGGAGCGACGAAGATCGTATACGTCTAGAGATTAGACGCCTTCAGACGGAAGAGAATATGGTAAGGGACCGGGCCGAAGCCCAGCGCGCCGCCGCCAAAGCCCAGCGCGCCGCTGCCGGTGCCCAAAGAGAAGCAGAGCGCGACCTCGCTCTCACCAAGCGCGAAGCCGAGCGCGACCGATTACAAGCGCAGATAATGGAGCAGCTGATCACCAGGGCAACACCCCCTCCCTCCGCACGGGGTTCCAGGGCCTCGTCAAGACAAGGGTCAAGGGCACCCTCCCCTACCCGATCAAGCGACCCTGAGCCCGACCACCAGAGAGAGCCTATACCCCCCTCCGAACCCCTTCCCCGACCGGTCCAAGTGAGACCCAGCTACAAGGAAGAAACGGTCTACACCGCGGAGAGGCTAAATAGACGACTACAGGATCTAGAGGACCTGCCAGAGGAAGAAGAAGAGGGAGAGGAGGAGAGTCAAGCCCGACAGCAGCACAGTACTCCACAGGACCAGGAGGTCCAGTACAGCCCAGGCTCTACCCCCGCGGCTCTGCGCTACAGACCCCCGACTCAATTCACGGGTGAGCTTGACGCACGACCAGCCCCGAGGAACAGCACCTGGATACGCGGGCCATGGTACCCAGCAGGTACCAGCCCACCAAGAGGCGTAAGAGGAGACTCGCCTAGGAGGCCTCTCTTCCAACGCTCACCGATGTGCCAGCCATCCATGGCATCATACATTGGCACACCGACGTTTCCGGACTTCACCCACGAGAACAGAGCACAGTACACGGAGCTACGAATGTGCTTAGAGACAATGATGTCCGATGTAGCTGATGAACCGTACAAGTATGCTATCCTACTGAAGCACCTCAAGGTGGCCCGAGCGCACAATATAGCGCTGGCCTATGCCACCTCTACTACCCCATACACAGCGGCTCTAGCAGCACTCGACCAAAGATATGGACGCATATGGGACTACGTAATACAAGAGATAAGGCATATTGACCGCCTACCCCCAGCCACAGACAATCGCTCACTAGATGACCTGTCTATCAAGGTACAATCCCTGGTAGGGATGCTGGGGGCGCAAAGAGAAAAGGGTATGCACGAACTGTTCGCGAACTCTAATGTCGAGAGGATTTTAGAGAAGCTTCCGCCCGCCCGACAAGAGCGCTTCAGGCGGCAAAGAGACCACCATGATCCTAACGGTCCCGAGCCATCCCTCCTAGACCTAGCCGACTTCCTGGCGAGAGAAGTCAACAGCCTACGGTTGGATACGTTCATGCGGAGCACCCCAAGCTCCAGAGAGGGACCTAGGAGAGCAAACGATGGCCGCAGATTGGTGACCGTCATGCACCAATCAGAATCAGTACCGAGCAGCAAGAACCACAGTACCCCCTCGATGAAAGAGAAGTGGAAGATGGTGTGCCCGTACTGCGAAAAGGAACACTGGTTGTCACAATGTGACACATTCAAGAAGATGACCGCCGACGAGGTGAGTCAATGGATAAAGTCCAACCGACGCTGTTACCGATGTGCGCGCAGTCACATGGCAGCCGATTGCCGCTTAAAGAAGAGGTGTAGTCGGTGTGACGGAGCCCACCTAGATGTCCTACACGACAGTAACAGAAGAAAGCCTGCACCCTCAAGCAGCACAAAGGCAAGTGTTATGTACATTGACCCCGCCAGCAGCGGGGGCGCCCGGGTGCTCTTAAAGGTGGTCCGCGTAACACTGAGTTACCAAGATAAGGTCATGGACACTTACGCCGTCCTTGACGACGGGTCAGAGAAGACCCTTCTCCTCGCGTCCGCTGCGGCCCAGCTGGGGCTGCGGGGGAGCGAAAACCAGATGACGATTCGGACAATAAGAAGAGATCTAAAGACGATAAAGGGCGAGAATGTCTCCTTCACTATCGCAGCAAGCGGGCAGCCAGAGAGACGGTATAGGATTACTAACGCTTTCACCAGCCAAGAAATAGGCCTGTCGCAGTACACCTACCCCATCGCCAAGCTGATGGATAAATATGTGCACCTGCGTCAACTACCTATACCGCTCATAGACGGTGCCACCCCGACCCTGCTGATAGGCTCTGACCATGCAGACCTCATCGTCCCGATAGACCGGGTCCACACAGGGCCCAGAGGCTGTCCTGCAGCAGTCGAGACCCGCCTAGGATGGACACTACAAGGCCCCCTCGCTAAGTCTCTTAACCGAACAGCAGCCACTAACTGCCTCCACTCCAGAGTGACAGAAGAAGACACCACCCTCCTACAGCATGTCGAGAGGCTATGGACACTAGAGACAATGCCCTTTAAGAACGAAAAGAAAGACATTCGTTCCAAGGAAGACATTTACGCTATAGCCCTTCTCGAGCAGGGGACAAAGAGAGTCAAAGTCAACGGAGTGATGAGATACGCAACTCCACTCCTGAGGCGAGAGGGTATGCCTACCTTCCACGCCCCAAAAGAAGCGACGGAGCGGTATCTATTGAACACAGAGCGGCGCCTAGCCAGAGACCCCGCTCAAGAGACAGTGTACCGCGCTGAGATTAACAAGCTAATCACAGCGGGACACATAAAGAAAATTGACATTAAAGAGGCCGATCAGACGACCGAATCATGGTACGTGCCGCACCACAAAGTCCACCACAACGGCAAGGATCGTATTGTGTTCAACTGCAGCTACCAGATCGGATCACAAAATCTGAATAAAGAGCTCTTGCCCGGCCCAACACTCGGCCCCTCTCTACTAGGCGTGTTACTACGTTTCCGCCAAGACAAGGTGGCCATCAGCGGCGACATCAAAGGGATGTTCCTGCAGGTGAGACTAGTGGAGGAGGACAAGCCCCTGCTGCGGTTCCTATGGAGAGAGAGGATCGGGGATGAGCAACCAGCCATCTATCAATGGGAAGTCCTCCCTTTCGGAACCACATGCAGCCCATGCTGTGCTACGTTTGCACTGCAAAAACACGTCGCAGAGGACCCAGCAGCTGATGAAGAGGTCCGACAAAGTGTAGGAAATAGTTTCTACGTGGACAACTGTCTGCAAAGCGTCTCGACGCCAGAAGAAGCCGAGGCCCTTCTACTCAAGCTCCGCGCCTCCCTGATCAAAGGCGGCTTTGATCTCAGGCAGTGGGCCAGCAGCGACCCGCAAGTATTGCGCAGCCTCTCCCCCGAGGACAAGGCAGCAAGCAGCGAGACCTGGATGGCGACCATCCCAGGAGAAGCCCAAGAAATGACATTAGGACTAGTCTGGCGCTTCAAAACAGACTCGCTCCATTATAAACACACACCCCTGACCAAGGAGCAGGGAAGGTCGACTGCACTACCGACCACCAGACGGAGTGTATACAGAACACTCGCCAGACAATATGACCCGTTGGGATGTATTCTACCTTACACCACCAGGGCAAAGATGATTGTAAGAGCGTTATGGGACAAGGACCAGGGCTGGGACGACCCCATACCCGAACACCTTGCATCCACATGGAGAGAGTGGGAGACGGAACTCAGCTCACTCCCAGGTGTCAACATACGCTGCAGCTACTTCCCACCCACAGTGAGGCCGGAGACGTGCCAGATGGACCTGCACGTCTTCAGCGACGCCTCCGAAGTAGCCTACGGTTCGGTGGCCTACTTGCGTGCCCGAGAGGAGGGAGGAGAAATACATACTGCTTTCATCCTGGCTCGCTCAAGAATAGCCCCACGAAAGCAACAATCTATCCCGCGTCTAGAGCTCTGCGCAGCCCTAGCAGGAGCGCAACTCGCCACGTTAATCCAACGTGAACTCACCATTCCGGTGCAAAGAACAATCTTGTGGTCAGACTCCACGACAGTACTCACATGGATCCGGTCTGATTCGTGCAGATACAAGGTCTTCGTGGGAGTCAGAGTCACAGAGATTCAAGATTTAACAGAAGTAGCAAGCTGGAGGTATGTGGACACAAAACACAACCCAGCTGACGTCATCACCCGGGGAATGTCCCTGGATGACCTCACCCGTCACAACCTATACAGTGACGGGCCAGAGTTCCTCAAGCCCCCGGAAGAAGAGTGGCCTACACCCACCCCACGGGAAGCGAGTAAAGAGGAGGCCGAAAACAAGAAATCTATGTTCTGTGGATTGAACACACTCGTCTCCACAGACCTCGACATAGACGATTGCCTCACCCTAGAGAGTGCGCAGCTAAAGACATTCCTGTGGCACCACCCAGAGGTTCAGCTCACTACTGACATTACAGCAGCTGACTACGAAGAAGCAGAACTTCTTCTACTACAACGAGCCCAGAGAGACTCGTTCCCCGATGAGCTAGACTGTCTACAGGGAGCAAAGCCCGTCCCATCAGACAGCAGACTGCTCCACCTAGCCCCCGAGAGCGACGCCCATGGTCTCATCAGAGTGGGTGGTCGTCTGCGGAGAGCTCCAGACTTACCGGATGACGTCAAGTACCCGATAGTCTTAAACAGCCGACACAAGGTCACAGAGCTGATCATAAAGAAATACGACGAGGATGTGCATCACGCCGGGGCAGAGAGAGTCTTCGCGGAGATCAGACGTCGTTATTGGATACTGCAAGGGAGAGAAGCAGTGCGGCGCTTCCAGCGAACCTGTCTAGACTGTCGTAAGTGGCGAGCGCAGCCCAGTATACCCCGGATGGCTGACCTACCTCCCTGTCGCCTCCGACTCGGCGACAAGCCTTTTCACTCCACCGGTATGGACTGTTTCGGCCCGCTGTATATAAAGAAAGGAAGAGGAACCGAGAAGCGGTGGGGTATTGTATTCAAATGCATGACCACCCGAGCGATGCATATAGAACTCCTTCCAACCATGAGCACAGACTCATTCCTTATGGCCTTCCGAAGATTCACATCGCGGAAAGGCAAACCGTCTATATTATTGTCTGATCACGGGACAAACTTCAAAGGCGGAGAAAGAGAGCTGAGAGAGAGCTTCCAAGCTATGGGCCCAGAACTTAAGACCCACCTCGCTCCATCCCAGATTGACTTCCAGTTTAATCCCCCGAACGCATCTCACTTCGGTGGAACTTGGGAACGAGAAGTACGTTCAATAAAGACAGCCCTATACGCCGTGCTTGGGGCCCAGACCGTGGCGGAAGAAGTCCTAATGACAGTCCTCACGGAGATCGAGGGAGTATTGAACTCAAAGCCCCTCGGTTACGTCTCAAGTGATGTAGCAGATGTCGACCCAGTCACCCCCAACACACTCTTGATGGGGCGGCTGGACCCCGCGCTACCACAGACAATGTACAGGCCTGAAGAAGCGAACGGCCGAAGAATGTGGAGGTACAGTCAAGTATTGGCTGACAAGTTTTGGAACAGCTTCCTACTCCACTATCTACCGTCTCTACAGACCCGCCAGAAATGGGTGAAAGAGAGAGACAATTTGACAGAAGGAACAGTCGTCATGATTATCGACCAGTCACTACCCCGAGCTATGTGGCCGGCTGGCCGCGTAAGCAAAGTGATCACCGGTGCCGACGGAAAGGTCCGAGCAGCCGAAGTGCTCGTCCAAGGACGGATCTACACCCGACCCGTGGCGAGGCTAATAGAACTGCCAAGGCTCCCCGATACTATCGATGACGACCATGACCCCATGACTTTGTGAACTGCCCGACCCCTCACAACAGACATTGAGTAGTGGACAGTGCGGTTAATCTGTCTCTGCTTAGCTAATTAGGTGGGACTAATTAGGAGGCGGCTGTTACAAAGGATCAGATTAAACCAAATATATATATTTATTGATTGATATATATTGCATAGTATTTGTATATCGTTTGATATCCCTTGTATATTCCTTGTACATATACACGGAATATCCCTTTAGCCTAGTTACACAGACCATAATATTTCATTCTCCTATTGGACAGCGGTCCACAGGCGCCAGGGCCGTGCCTCCAGAGTCAGGTTCAAAGCCACCGTCAAGACATGTCTGTACATGCCCGGCCTTGCCCAGGGATACGAGACAGAAATGAGGTTGGCACTAGATTGTTCGCCGTGCATATAAATATGGCGCAGGTGAATACAGAAGTAGAGTTACCCAATAAGTTGAAGCCTCACCCACGATACTCCGTGCGGTGAAGTATGGCCTGTTTGGCCCCAAATAGAGCATTGAGACCGCGTGCGAATTAATAACTGAATTGTCAGAGTTTGGCGCTATACCGTCGAGTGCGACATATTTCTATTAAGTCAGTAATAGTCTATTTGTGTATAGTGTATTGTGCGGCTAAAGTTCTACAGTGACCAGCATCACCAACGCTTCCTCGTATCAGCTAGAGTGCTTATCCAGGCTGGGCTGCTTTCATGGCGCTTTCACCCGAGGAGACCTAGACGAGAACCGTGTGGACATGTACACTGGATTAATCTACCCGACGACTACATAGCCCTTTGCGGCTGGATTATATTTGTTTTGGTCCTGTGATTTATGGAGCGGAGAATCGCCGACGCCTACACGTGTGGGATTTACCCTGTGAGGAGCCAAGTCGAGTCTGCGCCTCAGAGAGCCTGAGGCCGGCTAGCTTTCTTCACTGTGGAGCTACAGTCTACGGAGAACAGCTGTATTCGTCTGTGGATCAAGAGACTATTGCACCGTCTCCTGTACTTGGAGTCTCCTTAGTCATCGTTGACCAGACTCTCTACTACCGACAGATCCTCTACCCCTGCTGGCTTACAACCGGGGGGACCCTTCCAGTATCTCCCGCTATATATTACTAGTGTACCATAGATATAATTCCCTAAGATTCAGGTTGTATAATTACCTCCTGCGTAACCAGAGAATGGACATTCATTATTGATTTGCCTACGCACATTCCTTTGCCTTATAAGCGCATCCAAAGTAAAATAGAGAAGTATATTATGTACCTTTTGCTGCAATAAATACTTGATTACACATTTGTGTGGAACCGATTCATTGTGGGAAGTGTTCATCATATTTATATATCATGTACTGTATGGCCAGTAATTAAAGTACATAAAGCGGTAGTGGTTTAATGATACCATACTTATCAATACAGTCAGGGAATTGTACCCCTCAGTTACAGGTATTGGTAAAAAAGCCAATTTCGAGCATCCCTAAACACTGATTAACCAAAACACTTAAAAGAAAACTGGATGGATTATTATAATAATATGTGGTTGGCACTTTTTTATCGTTGCTATTGTAGATAACTGTGGCAATTCTAGAGTTAATACATGTAAAAAATTGTATTCATTGATAACCCAAAAAAAACATTATCTACTTGAGGAGAGAATGTGTATATCTGTGTTTTAACTTTGTGTACACACTTACCGCCCATAATGGGAGTAGGTATGCGTTACTCATAAATTGTTTCTGCTTGGGGAGAAGTCTTGGTTTTGGGGAGAGTAATACGTAGGGTTTCCAACCTGTTCTACTTCTAGAAACAAAACAGTGAACAAAATGTGTATTTTAGCAGCTTTAGGGGCTACAGGCTGTAACGTCTCCAGGCTGCAATGGAGCTCAACCAATCAGAGAGGGGTCTGCAGAACTGGAGCTACTATTTGTAGAGACGCCCTCCCAGGGGGTTATGATAAAGACATTGTGAGGTTTCTGTCCTTGCGCTCTCACTCGTTCTGTTCCTTTAACCACCCTCGCTATGTTTTCATTCATTTTCTGTCAATTGGTTCTATCCCCTCGTTCACACGTTTCTCCCCGTTGACGTCATCAGATACGTCGCTGATTGGTTCTCTCACTTCCCCACGCTTTTCAATCACATTCCCCAGCTGTCACTGCTTTCTCCCCGTTGACGTCACCAGAGACGTCGCTGATTGGTTCTCTCACTTCCCCACGCTTTTCAATCAATCGATCCCTCATTATTTATACCCCGTTTTTCCCCACCCTAAGTTGTTGGATCGTCTTGTTTTGTCGCCTTGATTTGTCTCTGGATGTTTTTCCCCGTTGCTGCTGCTGCTGCCTTTTTCTCTGTGCTGATCTCCAGGAATTCCTAGAAGCCTTCGCTTGGATACCTGCTCCCGTGGCGCGCGCTCGCCTCCACCGTTGTTCCAGTTCCAATTACGCATCTCGTCTGGGTGAGTTATCTATTTGACTGTTCTTGACCTATTCCGTTTTTCGTGTGTAGACTTACACTGAAGACTACCACCTTTTTGTCAAACAGTCACTCACCCAGCCATTATCTATTTTTGCTTATTCCTTTATGGAATTATATTTTGGGATCTACCATCTCCCTCTGTGTGCTTGCTCACACCGAAGATATTATTTCACAATTGGACTGTGTGTTTACATGAAGATATTCACTGTGTGTTTGCTCACACCGAAGATATTATTTCACAATTGGACTGTGTGTTTACATGAAGATATTCACTGTGTGTTTACATGAAGATATTCACTGTGTGTTTACATGAAGATATTCACTGGGACTGTGTTTGGATTTAGCTCACTGTGTTGTTAACACGAAGAGTTTCACTTGGGCTGTTTTTGGAATTGTGCTCTCTGTGTTGTTAACACGAAGAGATTCACTTGGGCTGTGTTTGGAACTGTGCTCACTGTGTTGTTAACACGAAGAATTGTACACCCTGTTCTCCTGCTCGTTTAAGACTGCTCTGTCACTGACTCGTTCCCTCTCTCCCTCTCTCGGTCTCGCAACAACATCTGAGAACCCACCGAGAGGATTCTGCAGAGCGGTTCAAAAGTCAACACCTGCTTCCCAAGACAACCCTCACGGGAGAAGCTGCAGAGCAGCAGAACTTTGCCCCTTGATCATTGTACCTGTCTTGTTTGACCTGCTTTCCCTGTTTCTCTTATTCTTAGTACCAAATAAACAAGCCCTCGTATTTGGCAACTCTGAATCCTACTCTCTTGTGTCGTTGCGTTTGGGGTCGGTGTCAAACCATAACATTACGATCCAACCAATGACGACCCCAGCCGACACAGAGAGAGTAGTCACCTTGGGCATCGAGGGGGTGGTAAGGCGTGCCCTACGCTTCCATCGCGCTCCAGGCAATGTACCTGTTAACCGTCTCTTTGTCCCCAACTCAGTCCGGTCCCGGGTCCTCCAGTGGGGCCATACCAGCCGGTTCGCCTGCCACCCGGGCGTTCATCGCACGTTCTCCTTCCTGGCTCGTCGATTCTGGTGGCCCACCATGAGGAACGACGTCAAGGGGTTCGTACTGGCCTGCGCAGTCTGCGCCCGCAAGAGAGTCAGCACAGCAGCGGCAGTCCAGTTAGAGTCAGCCAAGGAACACGCCCTACAGCTGGATGCGGCTGCAGCTGCTGTACAGGGACTCCGAGAGCAGGTCCTGCTTATTCAAGGTTCAATGGCCGCTTTGGCGGGACAACAGTCCGACATTCTCGCTCAGCTTCACTCGCTGGGCGACACCGTTAATGCCTTTCACCTCTCACACCCTTCAGGAACATTCCCCGCAGCCCCAGCAGATCTCGCATCTCGGGAACCCCTTCTCTCCGTCCCACGGCTGTTCGACGGTAATCCCGAGGAGTGTGCCACATTCATCATGCAATGTGAGTTGGTTTTCCGTCATCAACCAAGCCGTTTTTCTGCTCGTGGGTCCCAAGTGGCTTATATAACGAACCTACTTTCAGGCCATGCTGCCCAGTGGGTCACTTCCTCCTGGGCAATGGAAGCAGATTTTTTGTTTTCCTACCCAGACTTCGTGGCGGAGCTCCGCAGAGTGTTCCACCATCCAGCCCGAGGTCTGGACCCTGGAGCCCGGTTGGGGACCTTCCGACAGGGGAGCGGCAGGGTGACGGACTATGTCATGGAGTTTCGACTGGCGGCGGTGGAGAGTGGATGGAACGAACCTGCTCTTCGCCTAACCTTCATGAGTGGGCTCTGTGACGCAGTCAGGGACCAGCTCGCGACCCGGGAGGAACCTGATTCCCTCGAGGACCTGTTCAGCCTCGCCATCCGCGTCGACGGACGCCTCCAGGAGAGAAGACGTGAGAGAACCCGACGGGGACCCCCCAGACGCACCCCCCGAGGACCACGACCTCGAGGAGGATTTCGGTACCCTAGACGTACCCCCCGAGGACCACGACCTCGAGGAGGTTTTCTTTACCCCAGACGTACCCCCCGAGTACTACGACCCCGAGGGGGTTTTCAAGGAGTCCAGGGCTCAGGTCTTTCCGCCTCGCCGGCCTTACGACTGTGCCATCGACCGCCGCTCAGGGGCTCCCTTTCCCGGCGGCCGCCCCTACAGTGCTGACCGTCCTGCCCCCTCCGTGACTGGTGGGTTTGTTCCCTCCCGAGCCGTGACCAAGGAGGAACCCATGCAACTGGGACGCAACCGCCTTAGCCCGGCCGAACGGGAGTCCAGGCTCTTCTCCGGCCGTTGCCTCTACTGTGGCCGGGGTGGACACCGTGTCTCCAATTGCCGTGCCCGGCCAAGAGGACCAGGCTCGCCAAGACCCCGGGAGATCCTGGTGAGCCGTCTTTCCTGTCCCCCGCCCCGGAGGCCCGCTGGTGAGTCGCCTCCGGACCTCTCGTCCATACCCACCCGTGCACCACCCAACCGTCTGGCGGACGTCACCCTAGCCTGGGCGGACCAGCGGGCGACGGTGGGTGCACTCATGGACTCTGGTGCTGAGGGGAGTTTCATGGACGTTGGGTTTGCCACCCGGGCCGGCATTCCGCTTGAGGACCTCGAGAGGCCCTTGGAGGTCTTCGCAATGGATCATCGCCGCCTGGCTGATGTCACTCAACGCACCTGTCCAGTCCTTCTCACCGTTGCTGGTGACCACGTTGAGAGGCTCCAGTTTTTCGTCACCAGCTCTCCTCTTGTCCCTGTGGTCCTGGGCAGGCCCTGGCTCGCGCTGCACGAGCCCCACATCGCCTGGTCCTCCGGTGCCATCAAGGGGTGGAGCCCCTCCTGTCGTGCCCGGTGTCTTCGGGTGCCGTCCAGCCCCCTCACCGGGTCCCAGTCCTCGTCTCCGGCCTCCCTCGCCGGTTCTCTGTCCCTGTGCCCGGCCTCCGCTGTCGGGTCCCAGTCCCCGTCTCCGGCCTCCCTCGCCGGTCCTCTGTCCACGTCTCCGGTCCCCCTCTCCGGGCCTCTGTCTTTGTCCCCCTCTCCAGTGCCCCTGATCGCCGGCTTCCTTGGGTCCCGTCCGGGCAGGCCGGGGCCGTGTGGGTCGCCGGGTGCTGTAAGGTTTGGCTCTTTCCCCACCACGGGCTTCTTGAAGTACTGTGATGATTGGTCCGCTGCTCCAGACATCTGAGCGCGCCTGTCGTGGTGCCGACCGGCGCCGGGTTCCTGCGCCGACTTGCCGCCCTGGGCAGAGGGTGTGGCTCTCCGCAAGGGACCTCCCGCTACGGTCCTCGGCCAGGAGGCTCAAACCCCGTTTCGTCGGACCTTTCGAGGTCCTGAAGGTACTCAGTCCGGCGGCCCTGCGCCTGAAGCTTCCTGCATCCATGCACATCCACCCCGTGTTCCATGTCTCCCGGGTTAAGCCCGTCTCCCTCAGTCCCCTTTTGCCTCCAGCTCCTGATCCGCCGCCTCCCGTGTTGGTGGATGATCACTGGCTTCCATCGGTTGTCCCAAGACAACCCTCACGGGAGAAGCTGCAGAGCAGCAGAACTTTGCCCCTTGATCATTGTACCTGTCTTGTTTGACCTGCTTTCCCTGTTTCTCTTATTCTTAGTACCAAATAAACAAGCCCTCGTATTTGGCAACTCTGAATCCTACTCTCTTGTGTCGTTGCGTTTGGGGTCGGTGTCAAACCATAACAGACATTGGACATTCCCTACCTCCTGACAGTGGTCTGGTCTCCTACCTCCCTCTAGTGGCCAGATGAGCCAGATGGTGCAGGTGGCCATTTTGGTCTGGTTTAAAATAATAGAGTTAATTTCTACTTATTTATTATCTTGGGCCATCCCTGCCTTTGTTTGATGTTGTCTACCTGTCTAGTTACCTACCTAGTTGTTGTGTGTGATATTGCTTTTTGTGTCTAGTTTGGTGTTTATTTGATTCTGTGTTTTGGCCTGGCCTTGCCATTATAATCAGTGTTGGGCAAGTTACTTTAAAAAAGTAACTAGTTACAGTTACTAGTTACTTCTTCAAAAAGTAACTAGTTACAGTTACTAGTTACTTCTTCAAAAAGTAACTAGTTACTTCAGAAAGTAACTATTAAGTTACTTTCAAGTAAAATTTTGCTCAAATGTGACCCGACCTCCACCCCTCTTTAACGGAACATAAAATACATGTGCATGTTCAATTATTTATGATAAATCTAAATATTATAATGAAAACTTAATACAATACATTATTAACATAAACAATGTACACAAATCTAAACTATTTTAATGTTGCTGTGGGACAAAGTGAGACTAGCCTCCAATCAAATGCCATGTATGTATATTATTATAATTACTATGTTTATATAGTGAATCGATACAAATGAAATACCACAATAGATGTTTTGGAATTTTGATATTTATTCAACAGGCCACAACTGGGGAAAATTGAATTATGCTTTTTAAGCACTATACCACAAATAAATAACAAATTAACTTTGTAGTGCAAATAAAACGTCAGACAATTGGTAGATACAGTTTACTGTACTTCCAAGTATGTTCTTCCTCGAAAAAGTAGAAAAGTGTAACAATATGAGGTGCTTTCAATGTAAATGAAAATTGCAATGTATAGCAAAACGAAGGAATCCAAATGTAAACAGGTAATACATAAAAAAAAAATACATCTACATAAAAATACATCTCTTTCTCTGGTCACTGACAATGTGCTTATAAAATGAATATCTTGAAACCAGATACCCTTGCCAGTCCATTCAGAGTTCATCCCAGGAGATATAAAGAGCAGTTTCTACGTCAAATGTATATACTTCTTTTATGGACTCTTTTCGTATCACAAACAGTACTGTATTTGCAAATCTGGTATGTCATAAATGTATAGATGTAGCAGTACTGTCTATCTGTATGTCATATATGTTATGATGAATTGAAAATGGGGGACCCTGATGTAAACAAGACGAAAGTCTTTCTCTGGTCTGCATCCCCTAAACAATTGTATGTATTGAACTGTACTGTACCCATTCTGCAATCTGTTAATAAAGTTTTCAATCAATCAATCAATCAGGTTACTGACCTCAGCAGCTTCTTATCCTTTTATCAAGAAACCAAATATAAACAGGTAATACATCTCCATACAAATAAATCTTTCTCTGGCCATTGTTGACAATCTCATTTCAAGAGGCTGCAGCCAGCCAATACATCTAAATTAAATTATGCTTTTTAAGCACTATACCACAAATAACAAATTAACTTTGTAGTACAAATACAACTTCAGACAATTGGTAGATAACAGTATGCTGTACTTCAAGTATTTTCTTCCTCGAAAAAGTAGAACAGTGTAACAATATGAGGTGTTTTCAATGTAACTGAAAAGTGCAATGTATAGCAAAACAAAGGAATCCAAATGTAAACAGGCAATACATAAAAAAAAATACATCTCCATACAAATAAATCTCTTTCTCTGGCCATTGTTGACAATCTCACTTCAAGAGGCTGCAGCCAGCCAATACATCTAAATTAAATTATGCTCTTTAAGCAATTAACCAAATATGTAAGATACCCTATCTAGCTATCCATTCACCCCTTCTTGTCATTGAACCAGTGGTTGTATCTCAAAACCAAAAGCTTCTCAAACTTCTGGTCAGATAGCCTGTTTCTCAGTGGAGTCAAGACTAGCTTCCCCAAGCTAAAAAGTCTCTCTACTGGGGCACTGGATGGAGTGGCTGCATTATGCCGGAGTGAAATCTTCTTTATCAGTGCAAATCCATTAAGAGAGTCTATACCTTGTTCTCCTGATTTGAAATAATCTGCAACTTGACTTTCAGCAGTATCAGACGTGTCATTCTCATCCTCAAAGGAAAATAACTCATCCTCTATGGCAGAGTCTGTGCTGAGGTGTCGTGTTGGTGGGATGGTACCTGCTTGCTGGTCTTCTTCTTGGACAATTTTCCGACACTCTGCCAGCAGACTTGCCTTGGCCTTGTCCTTCCTATCCTGTGTCCGCAGCCAACGTAGTTTGAACTTGGGCAAAGTCACAGCAGCCAAGACAGCATCCTCGCTTTCCAGCACCTCTGCAAATCTTGTTTTGACTGCCTGAAATTATACATAAGGATGCAAAGTCCATATTATATTATCTGTATCTATCCCTATCCAGATAGAGAGATATGCATTATAGACTATTATGAACATATTTATAGATATTTAATTTTACATTAACCTATATTCATTTCTATTATTTTTTTTATTTTTTTTATTATTATTATTATTATTATTATTATTATTATTATTATTATTATTATTATTATTATTATTATTATTATTATTATTATTATTATTATTATTATTATTATTATTATTATTATTATTAATTTCCCTATATGCCTATACATTCTATTTCTTTACAACAAGGCTTTGAAGGTCCATCATCTCATCTGTAGTCATAATGATTCATAACTGTAAAGGCTAGAATAGAATAGTTATCTTTTCCAATTCATATAATAAAATAAATGTATTGGGTAATTTGTTGAAGATCTAAAATAAATTAAAGTTCTTACTGTGACAATTGCCTCTGGAAGGTCAATTAGGATGTGCAGGCCACTCTTCAGTTGCAGGGTCTTGGATATCAATGTCTCCAGCGTGGGTAGGAGTGTGCCATGGAAACAATGATCTTCTCCCTGAAGAATGTCTAAGGCAACTGTAAGTGGCTTCATGACCGTACAGTACTCCTTAATGAACTGGTGTTCTCGTTCTGAGATGGCTGTCAATCCAAACTTGGACGAGATGGTGTTCAGCTCAACTATAGGAATCCCAGATATACGAGCCAGGGCATCATAGAATGAGTTCCATCTTGTGGTGCATGGGACTAACAGCTTCTTGGAAATTACATCATGCACAGTCTCTGCAGCCACCGTTGACCGACTTGCTTTATTCCACAACCCTGTGCATTTTGTGGTAGTACTTCTGTAAACATGTTTTGTTCCGGTTGTTGACAGTAACCACTTCTCAATATCAGTGCATGACACCAAGTTCAGGGTGTGTGACGCACATCTCTGATGTGGCGGCAACGTGATCACAGTATCGTCTTCATCACCACCATCATCAAAAACAACACGGGTCTGCAAGGCTTGACTGATGTCAGTAAACGTCACCTCATCCTCGTCATCATCAGAGTCATCCCGCTCCACTGGCTGATGCATTTTGAAGGCCTTTACAAAATGTTAGCCATTATCTGTGACTGTTGTGGTGATTTTGAATGATATCCCATATGAGGAGTAGATATGGTCATGTTCCTTTGCAATTTTGTCGTATGTATGGCGTCCCTTGAACCTCCTGCATGCCAGGGCTGCCTTACCTCGCTTCATGCTTTGCGGATTTATCCAATGCGCCATTACACCTAGATAGCTCTTGTTACATGGTTCGAAAACGTCTTTCTACACGGTAGGGCTACTCCTCCTCTGACCGGTATTTTGGCAACTAGTGCCCTGAATGAGTCCGACTCAACCGTAGATAATGGCAGCATATCCTCCACGACGTACCTGGCTACCAGTTTGTTCAGTTCGGTCTGAGACAAAACGTGTGGTGAATCCTTAAAATCAAGCTTCGGTTGCTTAGGTTTTGTGGCACTGTCTCCTTCTCCTTCGGAGGTCTTAGCCACTAATTTCGTGGAAGCATGCAACGTTGAAATATGTTTTAGTAAGTTTGAATTACTCGAGACCGACGTGGATAAGTACTTTTGCCCAGGGCATAATGTGCATTTCACGATTACACTCGTTCCTTTAATTTCTTTGAGGGAAAAGTAATGGCTATACTTCCATTTAGAGAAGGCTACTTGTTTTGGTGCAGTTGGGCTCGCCATACCTGTCTCTCGTTGACTGTGACTCGCTTGTCTTGTTGTTATGTTCTAAGTTGTGTGTAAACTTGCTTTTGAAGACCCGCCCCAACTCTACCTCTGAGGCTCTGATTGGCTTACCATGCAAATGTACTCAACCTCAGCCAATCGGCAGCATGTTTATACGCTTGTCCCAGCGCCCACTAATAAATAAAAAAATTATTGTGTCTCGGCGCAGAGATCAAGTTGACGGCTTTAATCATAGTAACGCGCCGCATTTTTTTGCAGTAACGGCAACAGCGTTATTAAAATTGGAAGAGTAATCTGTTAGATTACTAGTTACTGAAAACAGTAATGGCGTTAGTAACGTCGTTACTTATAGCGCCGTTATTCTCATCACTGATTATAATTAGTCTCTGTATTTAAGTGTGGGTCTGTCCTCACTTCCTTGTGGCGCCATTTCCTCCAGTACCCCGTGTTGTTCCTGTATCGTGCCTGTGCCTGTGTCCTATCTTGTGAGTTGTGATCCAGTCAAGTGAGCTTGTTCTGCTGTTTGTTCATTTTGTATCGTGTCGTCTTCCAAGTAAAGCCTATATATGTCCACGTTACCCCGCCGTCTCTGCCTCCTCTCTTCCTGGTCTGCAACTGTGTTCTCTCCTTCACCATCAACCTCAATCGTAACAGAATGACGCCACCAGTCAAGAACACAGCAGACAAAGTGGTAGACACGTTGACCATCATCCATAGGATGGTAGACAGGGATCTGACCAGCTACTCCCCGGCTAAATGGATCTTCTGGTTAAAACTGATCGACGACGTAGCGAAGCAGAGCCCTACGCAGGCGCCTCAGATGGGGGTCATGTCGGACAAGGTTTGTGCTCTCATGGAGACAGCTAGGTGAGCCTCGTCTGCTAGCTTAGCTCACGCAGCTAGCCAGGCATCCACAGGCATCCACTGCTAGGTTTTTTAACGACGCAGCAGAGAGCATCACACCTGCTATTACCCACCTAATCAATCTCTCCATTGAGCATGGGAAGGTACCAGCAGATCTAAAGAGTGCTAGAGTAATCCCACTCTATAAGAAAGGTAATAAGTCAGACAAAGGTAACTATAGACCAATTAGCATTTTAAGTATACTATCAAAAGTCATGGAAAAAATCATTCATGAACAGATCAATACATATTTAGTGAGTAACAATATCCTATTTGAGCATCAGTCAGGCTTTAGACAATCTCATTCCACTGAGACTTGTCTGGTGTATTTGACTGACTGCATCAGAAAGGAGATTGATGCAAAGAAATTCTGTGGAATGATCATGTTGGACCTACAAAAGGCCTTTGATACGGTTGACCATAGTGTCCTTTTATTTAAATTGAAGGCGATTGGGTTTAGTTGGTCAGCGTTGAACTGGGTCACCTCATATCTATCAGGCAGGTCTCAGATGGTAGATGTAAACGGGACCTACTCCTCAGCCAAGGCGATCACCTGCGGGGTGCCTCAAGGGAGTGTCCTGGGGCCGCTCTTCTTTCTCATTTACATAAATGATATGAAGAATGCCTGTTCATCAGACCTTTTTCTTTATGCGGATGACTCAGCCATTCTGGTCTCCCATAGGGACTTGGCAGTAGTGGAGAGGACCCTTAGTGAGGAGCTATCAAATGTGCAGACATGGCTGTCAGATAACAAACTATCTCTTCATCTAGGAAAAACAGAGGCCATCCTGTTTGGATCAAAGAAACGGCTTGGTAAAGATATTGAAATGAAGGTAAGAGTAGGTGAAAAGCAAATAACAAACAAGGATTCTGTTGTATATCTAGGCTGCATACTGGACAAACATCTTACAGGAGAGGCCATGGCTAAAAAAGCCCACACTAAAATCTGCCAGAAAACGAAATTCCTAGCTAGACAAGGGAAACTACTGGACCAGGCAACACTTAAAATGCTAGCGGGCGCATTAGTACAGAGTCACTTTGACTATGCTGCCACCTCCTGGTTCAGTGGCGCTCCACAGGTCCTGAAAAATAAACTTCAGACAGCTCAAAACAAATTAATTAGAGTAGTCCTTAAACTACCTCCACGCACTCACCTAGGGCCAACTTTCTTTAGGCAACTAAACTGGCTTCCGGTCAATAAAAGGGTAATTCACATCAAATTAGGTCTCACACACAAGATAGTTCAAAATACAGGTCCGAAATATCTATCTAATTATTTTAATCGATTCCGTGACAATCATTCATACTCCACTAGAAGGAGCAGTACGGATTTTATTCTGCCAAGATTTAACTCCCTAATGGGCACAAATACATTTTTATATTCTGCAGCACTGGAGTGGAACAAGCTTCCAGTGGCCCTGAAAAACATCGAAGAGGGGGGAAGTTTTAGACGTGCCACAAAGAAATGGCTAGCCAGTGAAGTATAGAATAGCCATAGGAAGGAGAGGGTAGGAAGTGCTTTTTTTGTATGGGGTTGCTATTATGTTTTATTCTGTTTTTTATTATGATGATCTTTGTTTTATTATGATGCTCTATGTTTTATTATGATGCTCTATGTTTTATTATGATGCTCTATGTTTTTATTATGATGCTCTGTTTTAGTATGTTTTATTATGATGCTCTATGTTTTATGATGTCTGTCCATGTCCAAAATCAGGGACCATGATGGAAATAAGTGCTTGCACTTTCTCATGTTTTTATCCCTTGGATGCTGTCTTTTACTCCACAATAAAAATCAATCAATCAATCAATCAATCAGCTAGCACAACCCCGTCTGCTAGCTTAGCTCCGGTAGCTAGCCAGCCAGCTAGCATAAGACTCACGGTCAGCCTAGCTCCTGAAGCTAACCAGACGTCCACAGCTAGCACAGCCCGCCCGTTAGCTTCGCTCCTACAGCTAACCAGACGTCCACAGCTAGCACAGCCCCACCCGTTAGCTTAGCTCTTGCAGCTAACCAGACGTCCACAGTTAGCACAACCCCGTCTGCTAGCTTAGCCTCCGCAGCTAGCCAGGCTTCCCCAGCTAGCACAGTCCCCACTGCTAGCTTAGGCTCCAGATTCACGGTCAGCCTAGTTCCTGAAGCTAACCTGACGTCCACAGCTAGCACAGCCCGCCCATTAGCTTAGCTCTTGCAGCTAACCAGACGTCCACAGCTAGCACAGTCCCGCCCGTTAGCTTAGCTCCCGCAGCTAACCAGGCCTCCCAGCTAGCACAGTTCCCACTGCTAGCTTAGGCTCAAAGTTCACAGTCAGCCTAGTTCCTGAGGCAAACCAGACGTCCACAGCTAGCACCGTTCCACCCGTTAGCTTAGCCCCTGCAGCTAACTAGGCCTCCCCAGCTAGCACAGTCCCCACTGCTAGCTTAGGCTCAAGGTTCACGGTCAGCCTAGTTCTTGAAGCTGACCAGATGTCCACAGCTAGTACAGTCACGCCTGGTAGCCTAGTCCCTACCGCTGTAATGTGGTATCAGAAATGTATAGAAATGTGATAAATATGACTATTTATCAGTTTTTTTTCAATAAAAACGGACGTGGTATCAAACAAACACAAATTTAAGTGGTTACAATTCCGAAATATATGTAATTTGTTACAGATATATTGAGATTAGGCTATTACTGTTAATCATGGGGGAATTTTTTTTTTTTAAATAGTAAACAGTTAAAGTTATATGGCTTTGATCCAAGGCCCATTTTTGTCAAAATCCTTCAAAATCCTTAGGAAGCCACAAGGGTTAGGCTCAAAGTTCACAGTCAGCCTAGTTCCTGAGGCAAACCAGACATCCACAGCTAGCACCGTTCCACCCGTTAGCTTAGCCCCCGCAGCTAACCAGGCCTCCCCAGCTAGCACAGTCCCCACTGCTAGCTTAGGCTCAAGGTTCACGGTCAGCCCAGTTCTTGAAGCTGACCAGATGTCCACAGCTAGTACAGTCACGCCTGGTAGCCTAGTCCCTACCGCTGGCTCAGGCCCCACGGTTAGCCTAGCTCCCGCAGTTCGCAGACCTCCGAGGCCTAGCAAGGCTCAGAGGGCGAGCAGGGCTAGTACCGCTAACAAGGCCTCCACAGCTGATCCGGCCGTCGCTGCCAGCCTGGTTCCGGTCAGCGTAGCCCCGGCTGTCACCGTTCCAGGCTCCTCATCTCCGGATCCTACGTCACGCCTCGCCTTTCAAACCAGCTTTGGTTCCTGCCCAGCCTCTACACCTGGTCCGGCTGCTACACCGGCTCCCAGCTCCTCGACTGGTCCTGGCTCCCCGTCTGGTCCCGCCCTACGCCGTGATCGGCGCCCTGGTCCTTGCCGTGGTCTTCGCCGTGGTCTGCGTTGGATCCTGCTCCGGGGGTCGTCGCTGCCGCACCTCCGTTCCGGCTCTCCTGAACCGGTCCCTAGTCCGGCGGCTGGAGGGTCTCTCGTCCGGGATCCTGCTCCGGGGTCCTTACCCTCGGTCCCTGGCTCCAGGCTCCCTAACCGGTCCCCTGTTTCTCTCCCCGCCTTCCCTCTCCAGGCCTCTGTTCCCGTCCCCACCCTCCCTCGTCGGGCCTCGGTCCCCGGATCCAGCTCTCCTCTCCAGCTCCCTGTTTCTCTCCCCACCTCCCCTCTCCGGGCCTCGGTTCCCATCCCCACCCCCCCTCTCCGGGCCTCTCCACCCGTTTTCAGCGCCCCTGGCTGCTATGCTCCTCCTGGGTTTTTTGTTCGGGCTCCCGGCCCCAGGTCTCCAGGTCCTCTCCCTGGGTTCGTTCCGGGGTCCCGGCTTCCTGCTTCACCCGTGTCCGGACGTTGTTCTCGGGGGTCTGGAAGCCCCCCATTGAGGGGGAGGTACTGTAACGTCCCCAGGCCCAGCTCTTGCTGGGCTGGTTATGATAAAGACATTGGACATTTCCTACCTCCTGACAGTGGTCTCCTACCTCCTCCTATTATCTTGGGCCATCCCTGCCTTTGTTTGATGTCGTCTACCTGTCTAGTTGTTGTGTGTGATATTGCTTTTTGTGTCTAGTTTGGTGTTTATTTGATTCTGTGTTTTGGCCTGGCCTTGCCAGTTGTTGCTCATTATAATTAGTCTCTGTATTTAAGTGTGGGTCTGTCCTCACTTCCTTGTGGCGTCATTTCCTCCAGTACCCCGTGTTGTTCCCGTATCGTGCCTGTGCCTGTGTCCTATCTTGTGAGTTGTGATCCAGTCAAGTGAGCTTGTTCTGCTGTTTGTTTTGTTAGCTTTGTTTGGTGCTCTTTGTTTTTTCATGTCCAGTTTGATATCGATATTGTTATAAGTATTTAAAAAAAAATATATATATATATATATATATATATATATATATATATATATATTTTTTAACAACAGATGTATGTTTATTTTGCAGCAATTCTTTGTCGTTGCCGCTATCTTTAGTGTTACAGCCCCTCACACTCCAGTTCTCAGGCTGCAGCTGGTTTGAAAGCGAAAGTAAACAGGCTTCTCTGCTGGCTGTGGCACCAGGGGAGTTGAACAGTTCTGGCTCTGCTAGTTTCTTTTCTATCTTTTGGCGCTTTTTTGGTGGACAAACCACCGCACATGTGCACCGTGACTCGTGACTGGAGACTAGCTCTGCTAGCACACATAGCCTACTGTGTACAGACGGTTTCAAACTGTATTTTACATTAGAAAGCAAACAAAAGAGAAAAATAAATCTCAATTTGGTCAGTATTGTCATTTGGACAAGCAAAGCCATTACTTTAAGTTGCAGGCAAGAAAGACAAGTCTGTCCACTGTCTCTGGGTTTAACAAAAAAATAATAATAATATCGATATCTTTTTTCCCCGATGCGATAATTATCGTTATATCGCCCAGCCCTAACCACTTGAATGCGTAAACACCATGTCTTATGCCTCACCATATTGTGAACAATATGTATATATATATACCATCTTATATATCTTTACATATTGTTTTCTTTTTTTTTTTAACTTCATTTTTTAGCGTTTATCGCTTTTTCTGGTCAAGCATGACCGACAGATGCAGGGTGAAACGGGAGGGAGAACAGGGGTAGAAACTCGGCAAATGACGGCGGGTCCGGGAATCAAACTCGGAGTCAACCAGATCCGCGACGCAGCACGGTATTCCCCGACGCTTTCGCATCGAGGTACATGGTGAGCTACTGGAGCTCCCCTACATATTGTTTTCAAAGGAATTTTCTTTGGTCTCATGAGTGTTTTACAAAGGTGTGTGTGAGAGAGAGAGAGAGAGAGAGAGAGAGAGAGAGAGAGAGAGAGAGAGAGAGAGAGAGAGAGAGAGAGAGAGAGAGAGAGAGAGAGAGAGAGAGAGAGAGACAAACAGACACGATATAGACAGACAAATGATCAACATATCCTTTGCTATTTTAAGCTTGTTCTGGAAGAAATTACTGTGAGTGTCAAGTTTTAGTAAAGTCCTGTCTTTAGTTATCCTAAATAAATCTTATACAATTGATATCTTAATTATAACTTATTAACCTTAGTTGTATAGTGC